>NC_051288.1:9209157-9534157 GCF_015220745.1 Sebastes umbrosus
CATATCTGTACCACTGTAGCTCTAAAACTGAATCTACTACAGCCTCTGAAAGTCAGTAATAGATCCCGCGGGTCTCATGGGGTTAATTTGCCTCTTCGTCTGATAAATGCCCCCCATCTTTCAAACTTCACACGCTTTCTGTTATAGATTTGTAGTCTGCAAGGCCGAGCTGAGATAACCAATATGACATCACTATGGCTCCTCTAGAGCCACAAAGGACATCATACAACTGTCCTCACAGGATGAGTAGCAGTCTACTACTCATGACTAGTAAACTGACTTTGACATGTAAAATCCGTGGAATGCCCCTTTAATGATTGAAGCGGTTGATCTGAAACAGTTGAAACGTTCCTCTGCTGCCAGGATCTCTGAGGCTCAGAGTGGAGTTCAACATCAGACAGATGCACAGCCCTCCCTCCCTAATTCAACCATCAGATCACTGTGTGGAGTGTGGAGGTCACAGGCTCTTGCTGTGTCTTCACCAACGTGAACTCACTCAGGGCTCGCTAACAACAGCAGCTGTGTGTATGTGTGTGTGTGTGTGTGTGTGTGTGTATGTATGTGTGTGTGTGTGTGTGCCTCCATTTGGCTGACTGAGCTTTGCTCCCAGTAAAAGCCACAGTTGCTTCTCTCTCTCACAGACCAACCAGCTCTCTCTAGGCCTGATTTCTGACCTCGGCCTCACACTCCTGCTGCCTGTCACTTTATTCAACATATTTTTAACATTTCAACATGCATGAAATTGCACACGTGGATTAGTGAGAGGCTGAAACGCAGAAGAAAAGTACATCTGTAGCTGTGAGGAAGAGCGTATTAATTCACACATCAACTGAGAAGACGTGACCTTAACATGCACCATGTTCTTATATCTGAACCTTATCAGCTGCTGAGCAGTGCTCCTTTTCATGAGCTGTGTTGCCAGAAATTCAAACCCTGAAGAGCAAAATGTTGTAAAAAAAAAAAAAAAAAAAGGATCATGTGAATTTGGCAGCTTCTTCCCTGCAAAAAGCTGTATGTATATAAATAAAGCGGCCTGCCTTGCCTTGTTTCAGGTAGCGGTGAGACGATGCAAGAGTGCAGGTCTGAGTAACAGATCCATGAGTATGGCGGCTCATCAGTGCCAAAACAGCCTAGAGGTTTTGTAATACTCTGGAAGTATTAGCTATAAGTTTGATTGGTTAACGCAGCTTCCACCTGGGATTTCTTTCTTTTTCTTCTCAGTCTTTATGAGTGAATCACTGTGACACTGAGCTGATTATGATTGCTACATGTTTCACAGATGACCTGGATGGTTGTGTTTAAGATTTATATCCATAAATGTGATCTTGATCGTGATGTGTTTCCACACTTGCTTTGATGTAAATGATAAATCAACTTGCATTTATATAGCGCTTTTCTGGTCTTCTGACCACTCAAAGAGCTTTAAAACCACCGATTCTCAAAATGGGGTCCGGGGACCCCCAAGGGTCCGTGGCACTCTGTCAGGGGATCCGCAAAATAATTTTCTATAAATTATAAAAATTGTGCTGTATCATTGAAACGTACATATCTACAGATGGGGCCCATTTGCGCCAATAAAACAAGCATATTGTGTCCATTACGACAGTTATATCAAGCGACAGCGACCACACTACTCTGGCGTTTTTTAGAACCCCTAAAACGGAGACATTTAAAAACGCAACTGACGCAGTTTTAGTCTAGACGGACAGAAATGGAGACCTTTGAAAACGATGACGCAGACACCTACGATTGCTTCACGATCGGGTCTTATCAGTTGTGACGTGTCCTTCCCTTGAAATCAAACGACATCAGCCTCGACTACCGGTGGTTAATTTCAACATGGATAACGAGTTACAAGCGTCGCTGACCTTGTTGTCTCTGCCAGCGGCTGTTGTGCAGTTAAAGTCTGCATTTTATAATGATACCACTGCTTACATGCGCAGGAGGGAAGCTGTTATTCGAGCGCTTTGCATCAATTCCCGTGTCCAACGCTGCTTCCTGTTTACACTGACATGCACACGCCCAATGTATGTGAATGGTCATGTGATATGCGTTTTCAGGGCGTGGTAGTATGGACGGAGATTAATACTGAAATGGTCCTAAAACGCTTGTCTGGATGGAGATTGATTTTTTTTTTTTTTAACAATGTCTTTATTGGTTTTTTTTGTTATACAAACATCAGCATTATTATGAAATATATTCAATACAGGATTTACTTTAACAAACATAACATACCCCACACACCCACCTGTTCTCTCTTAACTTTTCCCTTTCTCACAGGGCCAAAATCAATATACAACTTCACAGTATCAATCATATAATTAAACAGTTAAATGGCAGCTCTAACAAAATGAAGATACACTTAAACAGAAAATAAATATATAGAAAATAAATAATAAATAAAATAAAAAGAGTCCATTCCCTTCTGAGGGTCTACCACTATTGTGAATTTTTACGTATCCTATCTTAATTATTCGACGGAGATCGATTTAATTTTAAAAAGCCATTTTAAAAACGAAAAAGTATTAGTGTGGATATACTGTAGCCTGAGATCCAGTTTGGACTCGGAGACTAGCCTGAGCTTCCGTAACTTTCATCATACGCGTAATGGGATGAACTGTGAATAATCTCTAGAAGTCCACCTTGGAGTTACCCCAACAAACAAACAAAAAGTGTGCATTTCTAAAGTTTATAATTGAATATCCAGATGTTTAAATAGAGTATAACACTTTAAAAGGACCAATTTCAAGTCTCGGTAATTTGTTATACTGCAGTGAAATACTGTGGAATGTGTTATCTTCATCTGATGCTCGCAGATTTACCAATCAAGGATTTGAAGTAATTTGGAATGGCTTGTCCTGTGTGTGTGTGTGTGTGTGTGTGTGTGTGTGTGTGTGTGTGTGTGTGTGTGTGATGGGGGTGGGTGGGTGATGTGGCAGAGGAGGGGGGGTAGAAGAGGTAACAGGGTAATGGGGCAGTGGGCGTTGGATGTTGGGTGGGGGTTAAGGCTACGTGGAGAGGGCTGGGGTAAGATTGGGGTGAAGGTTTAAGTTGAGGGCAGAGGGGAAAGAGAGGAGAGGAGGTGTGTGAGTGCGTGAGTGTGTGTGTGTGTGTGTGTGTGTGTGTGAGAGAGAGAGAGAGAGAGAGGGTTTACGTGAAGGGCAGACGAGAGACTGCCTGTGTGTTTCTGCCCTCTGAACGACCCCCTCTACTTCTACACATGAACGAGAGGCTCCCATCATAGAATGTGTACGTTGTGTGTGTGTGTGTGTGTGTGTGTGTGTGTATATGACAGAGAGGGAAGCAGTACAGGTGAGAGTATTGTGTGTGACATGTTTATGTGTAGCTGTACTACAGAATACTAACAAAGATGTGATCCATCCTGTCACACTCGATTGTTCATGTGCTAATAGTGATGAACTCATTTATTTTTGTTTTGCAGAAACGACCACAAGCAGAATGGATGGCAGAAAGACAACATGATGAATAAAAGCAGCACTATTTGAAATGCTTGCTGAATAACTACTGTATAGCCCCTTCAGACCCGGCGTCCATTGTTACGATATCAAAGTATTGGACTGAGCCAATGGAAATGCACTGATTTAAAATGTGCATTCAGCGTGGTAATGATGAGGAGTCTAGCTAAACAATAAATGTGATATGATCGAAACCGATGCACGGAGGTACCCTTTGGCAACAGTATGTGACGAACCGGGCTTTCAACTAACTCTGATGTAAACCCACCCAGTGACGTGGGAGTTCATTCAGGACGGACGGGCGGGAGGGAGGGAGGGGTGATGGATGGGTCAAACAAACACAAGACTTTCAACCAGGAGGCCGGTGTTCGTGTCACGTTTACTTATTGTGTCACGTCAGTCACGTGACTCATCGGTATCGACAGTTCGGTGAATCAGCACGTGAGTTGTTAGTCGGTGAATTTAACATCAACCACGACCGTTTCCTAAGTTTCCAAAGCCAACTAAGTAGTTTTTGTCACAGAACTTCCGTACTTAAGTTACGGGTCTTCCTGTGTTATTTTAAGCCAAACCACGCTCTTTTCCTAAACCTAACTAAGTACTTTTGTTGCCTAAGCCTAACCAAGTCGATCTTTTCCTAAGCCTAACTAAGTAGTTTTATTTTGAAAAGACTGGAGCGGAAATTGACACGTGCGTGTTGTTGAAAATCGTGCTGAGCGTCACAAACAAACAAAAAGAGAAACCTATGTACACGAATCAAATAGATTCAATTTCCTGATCTATTTCACGAACTGCTGTGAGGCTGTGTTGTGGCGTTAGCGGGTTCCATTTTCTAACCGAACGTTCGCTACGCCTAAGACACTCGCGAGCAAGCACGACGTCACAAACCGTTGGATTTTCCCGGAAAAACGGGCCAGAGTTCTTCACATTAAAATCAGTCTGATAGAGGAAACCCAGAAAGTCACAGATGGTCTCATTTTTTTAGCTTACAACTTGTTCACACATTGGCAATAAAAAACGATTTATACGTGTAAAAAGTTACATACAGTCCCTTTAATATTAATCATTGATCTTACATACAACGGCTCATAAAAACACATACAGTATGACTGACCTGAGGAGAAATTCAAATGACGAGTGAGGAGGAAGCAGGGTGAGATAAAACTCCAGTGATCGAAGTATGTAAATATGGAGTCAGTTTATGATTATTCACTTGAAGTCTGGACACTGGCCATAAGTCCGTTCACTCAATAAACGCTGCCGGTTGTCACATATACAGTACACACACACACACACACACACACGCACGCACACACACACACACACACCTCTTCCACAGGCCTTCCATCACCTGCAGTGCTGGGCTGGCAGCCATGGAGCAGACTGCCGGTTTCACGCTCCACAACGTTTTACCGGAACATTCTGCAGGGATCTGACTCCAACTGGCATCGAGGCCAGGAAGGACAGGTGTGTCAGAGTGTGTGTGGGTGGCTGCAAGTGTGTGTGCGTGTGTGTGTGTGTGTGTGTGTGTGTGTGTGAGAGACCGAGAGGCAGAGGATTTGTCTTTGAGAACATGTGCATGTTTTGTACGGTTCTGTATGAGTTTTGACAGAGAATGAGGAAGTGTGGATCTTTTCCAGTACATGGTCACTTCAACGGTATACAGTAAAAGTTGAGTAAGCTTATCATTATCATTAAAGACTTGTTGATGCAGAAGTCTGCAGACAAATCAGATCAAATTTACAAGCGCTCTTGCTTGGATGGTAAGTTTTTAGAGGAAACACTGGGTATCATAATGAAATATGAAATTTTTCCTGTAATCTGATATCAATGTGCACGCAGTATCCAGCCGGAGAGCAGATGGTCCGCAAGGCAACGTATCGTAATCGTAATATTTTATCTTTTATAGGTGTCTGAAAACCACTAGAAAAACACGGCGCAAGAGAGGAGTCTCTAGCGGCGCGGCTCAGTGTGACATTTTGCAAGTTGTTGCATTCATTTAATTTAAGCTTAATTCTAAAAGCTATGAACTACAAAATAGCATCTGTGTGCTCACAAACTCTTAACAGGGGGCTGCATCCTACACTTTTTGTAACTTTCTAAGCCGACAATCTGACAATCAAGCCCACTTCACGCGGTGATTGGCCGGCTGTTTGGAGGTGAAAAAGTATGCAGCCAATCGGAACAGCTATACACATTTTTACCTTTATTAGATGTGGGCCGATGACGCATCATATGAACTTGTTTGTCTTTAGGGTCTGCTTGGTGCCCAGAAAAGGAAAAACCTCCAGGATATGAATGAAATTTAAATGAATTGGATCCAGTAAACATTGGTATCAGTATTCCTCTTTTGATGCTGTTGACTACAGTAAAGGAGAGAGGAAGACAGTAGGTGGCTGACAGTGATGTTTTGTCGCTATGGCCTTATAGGCAGTGATGCGAGCTGAACTCTGTTTGACCGCGGAGGAGGGACTCAAGTTCAAATGTTACATAATCTCAATGGGCTCCTGTAGACACGCTTCTACACACACTCCACGCCCCCTTTTATTCAACCAACAGCCCCCCTCGCCCCTCCAAATGCTTTAACAACAAGTCAATTCTGTTTCTCTACACAGATTTAAGAACTCCATTCACTATTTTACACTTGTCTTCTTCACATTGCTGCTGAATGGAGAGACACTCTCCAGACAGAGTAAAGACTGGCCCACACTAAAAGATTTAAGATTTTTAATTTATCAAATGTGACAGACCCAACACATAACGACATGATATGTTAAATTTAACCGTTTTGTTCCTATAGTGTGTGGAGAGCAAGGATTTGGCCAAAACACCACACTCTAACAGATTCATTCATGAACAACAAGGGACGGTCACAACAGGCAGGAAGAATTAGCGGTGTTAGTTTTTACTTTGTACGGAAAATTCATGAAGGATGGATGGATGGATGAAGTCATGGAGACACGTTACATTAACACTTGTGTTGTTGCCACAAATCAACAAGTTGGGCCTCCATTTCTGAGCTCACCTCAGTGAAAGTATATGATTCACACTATACACTCAAACCAGAGATGACATTTTGTTTATGGGTGGATATCTTTGATATCTTTGATACACACACAATGTAATATGAACTGATTCAATTGCATTAGTCTGCAAACAGTATTTCAATTTAAATATTTCCATATACAAACCATGTGTGTGCAGAGCAGAGCATGGGAGAGAGAGTGGAGTTCCTCCCTGCACCCTGCTGTGTTAACCTGGATGAACTGCTGCTGAACTCTGCATGACTGTGGTCAAGTCACACACACACATACACACACACACACACACACACAGGCATTCTTGTGCATGTTCTGGGGTACCCTCACAGGAACATCTGCCTTTTTCATGACCACAGTCATTCTGTGTGTGTGTGTGTGTGTGTGTGTGTGTGTGTGTGTGATTGTTATGAACATGTGAAGTGAGTGTTAGCAAATGGTAGTTCCTGCACTGCACTGCTGATCCAGAGGCTTTGACCCTGCAGTACCCACACATCATTCATCAGTTTGTTATGTGTCCATGTTAACAATGACAATGACGTTAACACCATCTGACATGAACAACATGAATATTTGAAATATCTGACACTGATGGATTTTAACTGGGCTTTCAGAACCATTAAGTGAAGTGTTACAAAATGAATCATTGATATGAAAATGTTGGTCACTGCAACAAAAACCATTTAGCTATTATTCTTAAAACCTGTCGCACTAAATCGCACTTAACGACAGCATATAGATGGATCTAAATGGTAAGGGTTCATCATCTGGGAGCATAAGCGTGCTCAGTGAATTTCATGGCAATGTGTTCACCCAAAGCTTGACCGGAGTAGGAGAGACTGACCGAGATGTTGTATTTCTCTCATATGAACGCCAGAAAAGGTCTGCCGAATCAGGTCCGGACATTGTAGCACACAACAGGAGATTGTCTGAGTCAAACGTGTTCTCACCTATTGGAAATACTCTGTTTGTTTTAGGCGAGTGGTGGCGCCTGGGTAGAGCGTGCAGGATGCAGGACATGATGCGGATTACACCGCGATCACGTACCCGGTTCGGGGCTTTGGTCATAAACAACTGAGTCTCTTGCCGTTCCTTGAATTTGTCTGTCTTAAACATGGTGCAACATGTTAATCAGTGAGTTTTAGAGGTGTTGATGGGTGTATTTCTGGCCAGACCACAGAGGGCCTGACCTACAAATGCAAAAGCCTGCCACTGAGTGAGTGAGGAAGTTACACGATTGGTCGGCCGAGTGTTGGAGTTTCCTCATTGGCCGTTGCTCTTTCAAAATGTAAAAGTGGGAACAGTCCTTTGTTTACGTTTTCAGGGAGGTGTGTGAGCGGTTCCACTCACCGATGCAAGCGCTCCTCCATTGGAGCATTTCCACCAGATCCAGTGACGGAGGGCGTCTCAACGCTTTCCATTCATTTCCTACGTGAGCCCGTCCAGCGCAACGCGTCCGGCTCACTTCACTTGGACCAAGCTGTGAAACTTAGTCGATCTAGTTCTAAAATGAAACCAGCAGTGGCATCGCCTATTTCTCGCTTAAATGTTTTCAGAAGTAGATTTTTTGGTGGACTGTTTAGACGGAATAACGAAAAGCCGCTATGTTGTTTCCTGTTTGAAATGGCGAGCAAAAAAACAGGCACCAATCAGGTACGCCAGGGTACGCCATTGCATGAAAGGGCCTGTTGAGTGGAACAGCGTGTCCCCTAGTGTCCTCGCCAGACCTGTAGGACATGTAGCGCTAGATTTAACATTATAGACACGACAACTGACTATTTGTGTAACAACTTAGCCACAAATTCACAGACTGACCGTACACGGTCCAGACACTCGGTTTTGACCAAGTCTTGTTTAACTTTGGACAGACAGACGGAAAGGCTAACTATTTCCCCTTGCTTCCAGTATTTGTGCTGAGCTAGACTAACCATGTCCTATATATATATATATATATATATATGTATATATATATATATATATCATCTTATTCATGGAAAGAAAGCAAATAAGGGTATTTCCTAAAATGTTGAACTCCTGTAAGACTAGTGATTATTTTCTTTTCATGGTCTGTATGTATTCAATGACCGCCACACACACTCTGATTGACTGTACTCGCGTGTCACTGTGTGGTGTCAAGGAATTTAGTCTTTGTCTTCTACTGCATTCGGTGCAGCTCTGGAGTGTCTGGAGTATCACTTAATAACGCCTGACATGTAAATGCAACCATGTATAATGGGGAACCATCGCACACACACACTCTCACACACGCACACACACACACACACACACACACACAGAGCAGATTGGAATGTGGACTGGGGCTGTGTGTTAAACACTGGGATGATCATCCAGGGGTCACACAGGGGTTTAAGTCTAGAGTTGGCGCCCTGCTGTCTCACACAAACACCCGCACTACATACACATACAGTACATGTACATGTGCACGGTAAGACAAAGAGGCACACACGGTTGGAAATATGCCTCCACGCATATATCCATATCCATACACAGATACAATAACACACTCAGAGGGAGACAGAATTTAATTTTAAACCTTGTTAATACGTCTGCACACACACACACACACACACACACACACACACACACACTGACGTTGAGGTGTGCTGCATGCCAAACGTAGATAGCCCTGGACAAAGGTAACAGAGGAACAGAGGTAAAGTAGAGGTTAAAGCATGGATGGAGAGAAAGAGACAGATGGATGGATGGATGGATGGAGAACAGAGGGATAACATCAGGAGGAGAGAGGGGAAGGAGAAGAGCTGATGGTGAGGGGGGGATCAAATAGAAAATGAAGTGGAGGAGAGAAGAATGGGGAGAAAGATGTATGGGAAGAGGAAGAAGAGAAGGGATAAGACAACAGACCTTATCTGGCAGTGGAATCTGTGACATCGCTGGCTTCATCTGTTTGTTATAGTGATGGTCTTCGTTACATAAATGCATATCCACAATACTCCGTGATATTTGTATTATTTATCACAGCATGGTTAGGTTTAGGCTGTCAGATTTAACGCGTTATTAATTTGCATTATTAATGCGTTAATTAATGTGACTTTATCCTTGACATTTCAAATTCATTCTCAAAATGCAAAATACAAATGAAATCTTCCTCCTCTTATTTTTCCCCCTTATGCCTGGTCCTAATACTCCTCTGTATTGGAGACTTGCATGACCAAAATAAAGATTGTGTAATACATTAATAATACCCTATTGATATTTGTCTCATTTTATTGGCCCTATTTTAACATTTAGAATTGTAATTCGATAGCATTATTTTCTATAATAACAATAACAACGCATTAATGCGAATTCCTTTTAACGGCACTAATTTCTTTTACGCATTAATGCAACTTGCGATTTCAGAGGTTGTAGCGCGCTCAGTGTAAAATGGTGAAAGAGTGAAGGTACTGGTATCATATGAAACTAGAAAACCTAAGGAATCCATTGGTACCAACCATGTTATACTAGCTTGTCGCAAAGGAGGTTAAATAACGCTCCAAAGCTATATTTTTGGTGAGGAAAAACTGACATGGCCATTTTCAAAGGGGTCCCTTGACCTCTGACCTCAAGATATGTGAATGTAAATGGGTTCTATGGGTACCCACGAGTCTCCCCTTTACAGACATGCCCACTTTATGATAATCACATGCAGTTTGGGGCAAGTCATAGTCAAGTCAGCACACTGACACACTGACAGCTGTTGTTGTCTGTTGGGCTGCAGTTTGCCATGTTATGATTTGAGCATATTTTCTATGCTAAATGCAGTACCTGTGAGGGTTTTTGGACAATATTTGTCATTGTTTTATGTTGTTAACTGATTTCCAATAATAAATATATACATACATTTGCATAAAGCAGCATATTTACCCACTCCCATGTTGATAAGAGTATTAAATACTTGACAAATCTCCCTTTAAGGTACATTTTGAACAGAAAAAAAATTGTGATTAATTTGCGATTAATCGTGATTAAATATGGACAATAATCTTTAAATTAAATATTTTTATTGATGACAGCATTATTTTTTTTATCTAACCTTTAATCAACTCAACTCTTAAAGTTGAATTATTTTATCCAAGGGATAAAAACAGGAGGAGAGAGAGGAAGGACAAGAAGCGGTGATGAAAGAAAGATGGTGGGAGGAAGGGAATGAAATGAGGTTGTGGTAGTAAGGAAAGAGGGGTGGAACAGAAAAGAAGGGCTGGGAGTCGGGGTGGGGGGGGAATGAGAGGTGAATGAAGAATAAACGTGTCCTCATTAAATAGCTGCTAGTTAGAAGATCTGAGGCCTGCGGTGCGTATCACTGCACCTCCAGCCTCCTGTCCTCTCCCTCTGCTCTTTAAGAGCTCCTCACATGTGTGAAGGGCGTAAAATCACTTCCTGGGTTGGATCGCTTTTGACCCCGTCGTCTCGGTGGGAGGTGGGCCTGAAGGCCGAGCCTTTCACAGGGCTAAAAGGTGACTGCTGTCTCACTGGAGACAGACACGGACAGATGAGAAGAGGAGGAGGAGGAGAAGGCTGTTGATGATTCCAGCTGGTAAACCAGTCAGAGAGGAAGACAGAGTTCACAAGAGAGGGAAGGCTTTCCATCAAACATTGGGGAATTTTTTTTAAATGATGGCTAAAATATTGAGGATATGAAATGTTGAATAACACAAAATAATACGTCCATATTATAGGCATTTTATTGGGGGTATCTACAGTATGATTTACATATTATTTGGGGACAGAAACTCCAGGATGTTCTCAATTGCTTTATTATTTTGACTGAAGTAGTGATTCAAATTAGCAATTCTAATTGTCTCTCTTTAAGTTGTGTTTGTGAACCCCCTCCCCAACAATAAGATACACTCTCTCTATCTCTCTCTCACACACACACACTCCTCCACCCTGTGACCTGCAGTCAACCTCTGTCCTGCTAACCTGTATTTATTGGCCATTAAAGGCCAATAGTTCACTCAAACCCTGACAACTCTGATTTATAGGCAGATTCATCACACCGTGTTACTACAACACACACACACACACACACACACACTTACGGCCCAGTGCAGGTACACAAGACACGGATAGATGTGTGGATAGATGGATAGATGGATAGATAGGTGGAGTGATGACAGACAGATAGACGGCTACTTAAGATGAGGTGATACAGTAAATGAGTGTATCATATACACACACACACACACACACACACACACATACACGTGTATGTATGATAGCAAAGGTGTAGAAATTCTTTGATGCCTGGCTGTGTGTATGTGTGTGTGTGTATATGTGTGTGTCAGGCAAGCCATTAGTCAGGAGTCAAGTCGTCTGGTCACTTCTATTGTTCTCTGCTTCCTGATGACCCTTGAGGAGGTGTGTGCGTGTAGGTGTGTGTGTGTGTGTGTGTGTGTGTGTGTGTGTGTGCGTGAGATGTAGTAGCTCATTCTTTTTATGTACATCAGGGGCAGGAAGTGTTTCCCCCACAAAGACCCCAAATCCACTAGCTGTAGGTGGCCCTGTTCAACCTGGTATTATCATGCGTCCTGGGTGATCCAATCACAAGTGGACAGCTCAAAGTACAGGTGTGAACAAGATGCATTGAGATCTGATCGCTCAGACCACAGCTGGTTTGCGCCACATATGGCCACATTATTTTAGCAGTGTGTACGCGGCGAATGTGTCGTACACACATTAAGGACCGCTACTATGACTTTTTTCATCATTCTATACTATGACTTTTTTCAACATACTATACTATGACTTTTTTTCGACAAACTATACAAACACTTTTTTTCTGCATACTACACTAGGACTTTTCTTTCGACATTCTATACCATGACTTTTTTAATAATTTCCGACATACTTTACTATGACTTTTTTTTTCTTTTTTCGAACATACTACACTATGACCTTTTTTTCGACATATGTTTTTATCAAAAAAACTCATAGTATAGTATGTCGAAAAATCTTATGATAAAAAGTCAGAAAAACTTTTGCACATACTATACTATAACTTTTTTTTAATTTGTTCGACATACTATATTATGATTTTTTTGTACTATTTTTTTACATACTGTATTATTACTTGTGAAATAGCTCAGGGTGGTAGATATCTGGTTGGAAAACTGGACGTTGTAAGTTTGATCCTTATGTGACACAGTCTGTTTTCAGGTCTAACTTCCAATGATGTAGTCAAATATACCAAGAGAACAGTCACAAGTGTATCTGGTTGTATAGCTCAGGTGGTAGATACCTGGTTGAAGTACTGGTGGTTGTTGGTTTGATCCTTATGTGACACAGTCTGTATTCAGGTCTAACTTCTAATGACGAAGTCAAATATACCAAGAGAACAGTCATGAGTGCGTGTGGCATTGGTGGCTAGGTTGCTAAGTTCCCAGTTCTGGCTGCAGCAGAGCGAGGTTTGATCCCCACCCTCACATCGATGCCCGGTGCCTGACAGTGGAGTGAGACGAGCGTCTCCTCCCAGGGTTTCAGAGAAATACAACTGGGGGGTTATGCAACAGAAAACTTGATATTGAAACAATTTTTACTGAATGGTGGTGGTCTGCTGGTAGAACCCTAACCCCTAACCCTATCCTGTATAATATATAACCCTAACCCTAACCTGTATAATGTATAACCCTAAGCCTAACCTGTATATTATTTACACACACTTGTGACTGTTCTCTTGGTATATTTAACTTCGTCATTAGACATTAGAACTGAAAACAGACTTTGTCACATAAGAATCAAACCAACAACCACCAGTATTCCAACCAGATATCTACCACCTGAGCTATACAACCAGATACACTTGTAACTGTTCTCTTGGTATATTTGACTTCGTCATTGGAAGTTAGACCTGAAAGCAGACTGTGTCACATAAGGATCGAACCAACATCCACCAGTTTTCCAACCAGATATCTACCACCCTGAGCTATTTCACAAGCAATAATACAGGATGTCAAAAAATAGTACAAAAAAGTCTTAGTATAGAATGTCGAAAAAATAAAAAAAAGTCATTGTATAATATGTCGAAAAAAAGTCATAGTATAGTATGTGCAAAAGTTTTTCAGACTTTTTTTATCATAACATTTTTTGACATACTAAATTATGACTTTTTTAATGAATTTTTTCTACATGCTATACTATGACTTTTTTTATCATAATATTTTTCAACATACTATACTATTACTTTTATCAGAACATTTTTCAACATACTATACTATGACTTTTTACATAAAGGTTTTCGACATACTATACTATGACTTTTTTCAACATACTATACTATAACTTTTTTCAACATACTATACTATGACTTTTTTTGACATACTGTACCTTGACTTTTTTTTCAACATACTATACTTTCAATTTTTTCAACATTACTGTACTAAGACTTTTTGTGACTGTTTTTGACACACTTTTTTTACATAATATACTATGACTTTTTTTAAACAATGTTTTATTGGACATACTGTAATATGACTTCTTTTGACATACTGTAGAGCAGTGGTTCTCCACTTGGGGGTCCCAAGATCATTTCTGGGGGTCGCCAGGTGATTGAGGAGAAACAAATAAAACAACGTATTAAAAATAAAATGTCAATTTAGTCTGGGTAATAGTTTTTAATGTCTTAAGGTGTTTGTACGTGTTAAGACGGCAGAAATTACCCCGTTAACACGTCCATTTTTAACGTCTTGTGCCCGTGAGTGACAGAATTACTGTGCGAGAGTGGTTGAATTGCAGTTTACCTTCTAGATTTTCATGACAAAAGTAGAGTCCTTAATTTAAAGCAACTGTCTACAGAAGACAAGGAGAGTACTCTTTTATTATTTTATTATTATTCAACTTTTTTTGTTACATGGTATAATAACGAGTATAACAATCAAGGAAGTCCACTAAGGGCCGTAGGGAGGGGTGGTGGATGGGTCAACAAACACAGGACTTTCATCCATGAGGCCGCTGCTTGTTTCTGCAAGTAATCATGATACAAGGCTGATATGAAAACTATTTATGAGGCGTATTTTTGGATCAGAAATGTTGACATTCAACTAGGCGTGAGTGATAAATAGAATATTTAGAATATAGATCTTCTGTGATGGA
The DNA here is from genome assembly GCF_015220745.1 of Sebastes umbrosus. Lineage (NCBI taxonomy): Eukaryota > Metazoa > Chordata > Actinopteri > Perciformes > Sebastidae > Sebastes > Sebastes umbrosus. Next base: position 9,223,781 of record NC_051288.1, read on the forward strand.
GAGGCTTGACTGCATGACTGCACATGGGAATTTTAGTTATTGACTTTAATTTCTGTATAGCTCCATATTTCCTGAAGGCATTTGTCTACATCATTTTTTTTTAGCTATTCATAACTTCACTCCAGAATCTTCACCTCTTTTACTCTCTTTAAATTGCTTATTCCTCAGAATTAAAAAATCTCTTCCCTCCTCTTCAACATAATTCCCTCTGTCTCTGCTCTCTCCAGCCTCCCATCATTTGGGTCTTTTGTCTTAACGTATCTGTGCCCCAAATCTGTCTCTGATCTGTTTGTATGTGATAGGCAAGAGAAACACACACACACACACACACACACACACACACACACAGAGCCAGGCATGCTGCTACTTTGGGGTTAGGAGGTGAGCAGGGTTCATGTGCAGGCCAGATGACAGTTTGAGATGGAGGGAGGAGGGGGAGGGGGGGCTGTCACGGCGTCTGCCTTTTACTTGTGTCAGCAAAAGCCCTTCAGCACAAATGCTGATTTCAGTTCAGAGCCTGCATGGGGGATTTTGTTGATTCTCGCTTTGCTCAAGTTGTCACGCATGTGGAAATGATGCACTATTATAACAGTCTTGTTCTTCTGCTATACCCTGCTGCTACCTCGTGTTGGTGACTGGTTCAACTTACTTTACTTTACTTATTTATTTATCAGGGACAGCACACAATGACATCAATAACAGCCACAATAGACGATACAATACATCACAAAGGAGAACAGAAATTTACAAGCAAATACTAAGAATAACGCATACAGTATATAGTCATAAAAAAGAATAGAGCAGTCGCAACGAAACCAATATTAGCCGCCACATATGACATGCAGACTTCAATTACACCAGCTATTACACATAGTTAATTGAGATTATTCGCAAATTAATCACACATTTTTATCTGTTCAAAATGTACCTTAAAGGGAGATTTGTAAAGTGTTTAATACTTGTATCAACATGGGAGTGGACAAATATGCTGCTTCATGCAAATGTATGTTTTATTGGAAATCAATACAAAACAATGACAAATATTGTCCAGATACAACTCACAGGTACTGCATTCAGCATAACATATATGCTCAAATCACAACACGTGAAATCATTCACATATCTTGAGGTCAGAGGTCAACGGACCCCTTTGAAAATGGCCATGACAGTTTTTCCTCGACAAAATTTAGTGCAAGTTTGAAGCGTTATTTAACTTTCTTGCGCGACAAGCTAGTATAACACAAGTATGTGACACTACAACCTAAAAATCGCAAGTCGCGTTAATGTGTTAAAGAAATTAGTGGCGTTAAAACAAATTTCCGTTAACGCGTTATTGCATTAACTTTGACAGCCCTATGTAAAATATTAATAAAATTACTGGTATGATGCAGAAACATCATCAGCTCTAGTATGTTGTCTTGTAGTTTTCTTCAGTCAATGTTCCTCCATTTAAATGATAAATTGACCTGCATTTTTATAGCGCCTTTCTAGTTTTGCATCAGGATCTAACCTAAATACTCATTCACACACTTATGGATCACAGTAAGCATAAAACTATATAAGAATAAAGCAAAATAGAAGAACCAGTGTTCATATTTAACAACAAAACTCCCCCTCCCTCCAACTCCGTCTCTCTCTCTCTCAAACACACACGCATACACACACCTACACTACTCTACAATGAAGACAAGATCGGCCTTTGAAGGTGACAATGAAAGATGGTCGGTAGCAGAGCAAACACTGGGACTATGATTGATCATGAGAGCCAACAGAAAGTGAAACTGGATGATAAATCTGCTCGCACAAATGTGCATTTGTGGGTGTGGGTGGGTGGCTTTGCATATATATGTGACTGCGTGTGTGTGTGTGTGTGGGCAGGACATGCCACCCTGCCAAACCAGAGCCCTGCTCAGACCCATTATCCTGTATCCAGGTGTCTAGATTGTGCCTAAATCCAGATGAGACTGTTCACACCTGACATCAGAATGTGTCGCCAGTGAACGCTGTTGGTTGGGTTTCACTTCGTTGATATGCGAGGTAGCTGCCAACATCTTTATCGCGAGGAATCACCTCGCTACCCAGCGCTGGAACGCTGTATAGGCTACCACTAGACACAGGGCACTATGCACCTGATTGGACGAATACTTTCCCTCGTGGGCTGCTGCTCCTAGCTTTCAAACCGGACCCAACATGGCGGCTCATTTGGAAACTTTCTTCTCTTATATCATGAAAATAGTTCACCGTGTGTTTCTGAAGACACTTTATGTGAGAAATAAGCCACGCAGTTACTAAATCTGTCTTTATTTTGGATCGACAATGTTTAGTTTAAAAGTTTCGAGGGAGTTTCCAGAGGCGGCGAGTTGCGCCGGACGCCACTGATTTGCATTAAGTAGACTAGACCTCAACTTTATGCAAAATGAGGAGCGGCTAATGTGACGCCCCATCTGTCGCTACCAGAATGTATTGCACGGCTGCTTACATAGACAATGAATGGGAAGCATGGAAAGGACGGAGGCTGTGGACACGTACCATAAGGCTCTGTTCAGGACTGGAATTAATATGAGTCTTGGGTGATCCGATCACAAGCGCACGGCTCTAAGTACGCCAGTTCACACCTAGCATTACCGCTCTACATACATACATGACATCACAATTACTCTTTCTAAGGTCAAGAATTAACTTAGGAATCAATGTGTTCAGTATAATTTAGATTCAGCCTTTATTTGACCAGAAATGTGTCATCGTGTCACAAAGTCGGCCTCAGTGTTGTTGCATTAAGGTCTTTTCAGACGGGGAGCGACACTCCGCCTGCGTTCACAACCATGGAAAAGGCATCTGTGCACTACTGTAGGCTATGTATCCATGCCGGTACAACTGTGTAGTGTATCAAATATCCCTGATCACAGCTTCATTTGTCGACACATGTGACAAATGCTGTTTCACTTTCATTAACATTGCAAGATAGAGCATTTGTGCTGCAATATTTGGAATAATTGGAAATATGTGTTCCCGTGAATGGCCCCAGTCGGTACAACAACTCAAAACTTGTAAAGTTTTGTCAACATTTACAAATTATTCTGCAGCACTTTCATCATTTAAATAAATAATTAGCAAAAATGTTAAGTGTTTCTGATTTCTTTCTACACCATACAGGCATTGAATGGTTTGTTCAGGGATGCCAGAAGCTGTAACCTGTTACCTTTTGGGAAAGTGTTTTTTTCAGTGTTTGTACAGTATAATACAAAAATGTTTCTTATTTTTATTTTTATTTTTATAATGAAAACAATTTACCAAATTTGCCAGTGGGCAAAATACTACCTCAGACCCCAGCAATAGGATTTGTATATGTCTTTGACATTTGCACTGGTGTCTATTCAAAATAAATTAAAAGAAATGGATCCTTATGCATCGTTTTTCTTTCCTGCTGTACTGAACTCGCACCGAACCATGACTCCTAAACCGAGCTATGAACCGAACCGTTACACCCAGTTCTTAAAAGGAAATGAAAAATTGTAACTGATTCTATTTTCTTCCTCCTTACTTTTACCTGTTTTATTCATTCAGCTGGTGCACCTTGGTTGAACTGTAAACTTACACCAGACTTGTTTTCCATCTTAACGCTCTCTGTCTGTCACCAGCCTGCCCTTACACCTTCAGTACATGTAGCTAAGTGCTGCTTTCTGTGGAAAGAGCCTGGATGGTAACCTCTAAATGCATTCCAGACCTGGGCTTTCTTTCACGCCTACTCTGTCTCTCCCTCCCTGCCTTCCTTTCAACCTTTGTTTCATTGCGTGATGGTCACTTGATGTTCACCTTTACATCCCCCCCTCTCACGTTCCCCCCACAACAGTGACTACTTCTGGCACATTTTCACCAAGCAGTCCAGTCCAGCTCAGTTCAGACCAGTTCAGTACGTTACACATTAGAACAGCTATTTTTGCGTAACTGTGTGTGAAAAGTTGTAGATGGTACCAATAGAACCACTCCATTCTTGTTACCATACAAGACACACACATATATATACATATATATATATACATATATATACTATATATATATATGTATGTATATATATACATACATATATATACTGTATATATATATGTATGTATATATATACATACATATATATATATATACACATATAAATATATATATATATATATATATACATACATATATACATACATACATGTATATACATACATATATATACATATATATATATATATATATACACATATATACGGAACCAATATCTATCTCAAACAAATAAACAACTCTTGACCACAGTGAGACGAGAGGAAGTGTGAGCTGCATATCCACACTATGAAATAATCCTACTATGCTCAATTTTGGCGTTTTTACATTTCACTATGACATTTGATTATGTTTAAATGATAAAGTTTGTTCATAAATCATATTTACTTACAATCCATCAACCATCTCAATCATTAAAATAAAGGTCAGAGTACTTATTTTGATTTTGCATCCTTCAGCAGTTTCGGGAACTGCATTAACAGCCTCATAAAGACCCAGGGCGTGTGTGTGTGTGTGTGTGTGTGTGTGTGTGTGTGTGTGTAGGGGATTTCTGTCCTTCCTGACAGTTTGATGAAATAGTTATATTGGGGTGTTCTTACAGACAATGGCCTTTTTTCCTTCTTTCTTCCTCATCAAAGGACTGACGGTGTCTGAAATGTGACATATAGCTGTTAGATCCTCTGTCCTCTCCGTGGCCTCCTACCACGCCATCATATAATCTACAGTGTGCCAGTGTGTCAGTGTGTGTTCATTTATAATCAATATAAATGCCATGTTTCAGAGTAAAGTTTGGTAAATGGATACTTAGTAAATGGTATGTACTGTAGGGATATACTGTATGATTTGCTAATCGTGTGTGTGTGTGTGTGTGTGTGTGTGTGTGTGTGTGTGCGTGTGTGCGTGTGTGTGTGTGTGTGTGTGTCCTTCGGGCTGGAGACATCAGGGAATCTATGCTGGTTTATGAGGCAGGGTGTGGCATTTGGATGTAAATTACGTTGAGGAGACGTTAACAGCACCAGAGAACGAGCGTCTTTATTTCCTTTTTATTGTCTTTTAGATGTTTGATTGCTCCTGGGCTCATGAAAGTGGGGAATCCTTGTTAAAGTTCAGTGACGTGACCCTCGTGACCTCTTCACCTGCTCGATCCTGTGCTCCAATCCCCGCTCAGCCTTACTTGTTGTCTTGTTGGGTCTCTGTGAATAGGGTGAGTACGGTCTAGAACACACATTTGGCCATACAGTGTATTTATTTACCACAGTAGTAGCAAAAAAAATCCTTTCACATTACATGCAGCTTCTAACATAATCAATGGTTCTCATAAAGGTACAAGTACATGGATGTGTATCTTTATACCTGGATTAAGCACCAATACAGACACACATACAAATGCTTCGGCTCAGATATCCTGATACATCTCTCTGAGTGTGTGTGGCTGTGTGCTTATGTGTGTTAGGTAGTTATTAATGTAGTTGTATCCTCACATTGCCAATCGGCTGTAAATTCTACTGACAGTATAGCCAATTGTACCAATATGGCGTTATGGTTACATGTCCAGAGACGCCACCACCCAAGAGACCCACATCAATCTTGAGGAATTCCCATCAACAGTGACATCATACATTAGCAAATGTGTTGATGATGATGTGGTGATCACAAAGAAAAGAGCTGGCATCAAGGAGGTAAAGCAGAAAAGACTGGAGGGAGACCTCATCGTCACCAACGACACCAAAGACATGTGGCAGGTGATGCCAGACCGTCACGGGCTACAATAGCAGGAGAGTCCCCATCATGTGTGAGGCCATATTGCCAGATAAGGTTTACACCTTTTATGCTTGCTTTGATCTCCTCAACAAAAAGTCAGCTGTCAAGTCTGCCCCGCCTCCAGAGGACCGGCCGCTGTCAGTATCCGCAACGGATGTAAGAAAAACCCTGAGGAGTGAATGTGAGTAAAGCTGCTGGGTCTGATAACATCCTTGGCCGTGTACTGGGAACATGTGCCAACCAGCTAGTTAATGTCATCACTGACATCTTTAACATATCACTTCAAGACAGCCCTCATCGTCCCTGTACCTAAAGAGTCTGCAGTGTCTAGTCTGAACGTCTACCGCCCTGAGGCCCTCGGCCCCATTCTAATGAAGTGCTTTGAGAAACTGGTTCTCCAACACATCAAAGACAACATCCCAGCCAGCCTGGACCCTCAACAGTTGTTGATTTCAACTCAGCATTCAGTTCAATCGCCCACCCCCCAAGAAACTGATGGGCTTGAGTACCCAACAGGTTCTCATCCCAACTCGTCACATACCTACATACCTGTCTCACGCCCCTTGGCGCCACTTTAGTTTTGGCACCAAAACCACAATAGTTACTCTTGGCGTAACTTTAGGTTTAGGCAACAAACCCACTATAGTTAGGTAATGGTTGGGCTTAAAATTACTATGTTTGTACAGTGAAAATGACAGAACGTTGTGAACACGGGACACAAACTAACAGCTGTTTGTAACGTGATGCACGGGACACTAACAGCGGTCTCCTGGATGAAAGCCCTGTGTTTGTTGGACCCATCCACCTCCCCTACGTCCCCTACGTCACCACACTCCCCGTGCACTTTCTCGGAGCGTTTATTGTTGCCGCAGATGGGTTTACATTGTAGTTAATGGAATGCTCCATGCGTTTCATACCAGTGTTAAGGGGTGCCTTGTGCGGCGGTATCGAACGCTGACGGCTGTGACAAAGTCTCGGTATTTGACAACCTGGGAATGAGAAGAGGCTGGACTACCACAATCTGCAACTGGATATCAGTCTTCCTCACAAACAGACCCCAGTCAGTTCAGATTGGCGGTCACATGTCCTCCACTCTAGTGTTTAACACCGGAGCCCCCCAGGGCTGTGTGCTGAGCCCCCTCCTGTTCCCGTTATACAAACCCCAACATGGAGAGAACTCTTTTATGAAGTTTCTTCCGGATTACAAACAATGATGAGACTTCATATCGGGAGGAGATCAAATCAATCTTGCAGAGTGGTGCTCATAGACTGTATGTAAGAAGTGGACGTAGTCACCGTGACGTCACCCATTGGTTTGTGGCCTTTTGAAGCCTCGAGTTTGGCTTTTTTCACCGTCGCCATCTTGGATCTTGCAACTAGAAGTGACACGAGAAGATGGATATAAGCACAAACAAACACTGAATAAGAAATTTTTAGGCGACCAAAAAGGTTATAATTAACATTAATGAACTGAAAACCCCTGTGCAGAGCTCAAAGGATATTAAAAGTTAATACCCACTCCTCAACTCCACAATAAAATATTGTTTTGTATTTTCTTGTGTAGCATAAAAGGAAAATAACTTGCATTTCGTGTTTTAGAATGACAATAAATGAACCATGAATTGATAGCAGGCCTCACAAGATTCTCCAACAGTGAATTACTGGCTAGTTACTGAATATTGATTATTAATATAAGGTTAAATATATGAAGTGTGAGAGTTATGACAGTTATAATGTGCCTTGACAGTGTGCTGCTTTACAGCCAAACTGCAAAACAACGGGCTGCCACTGCACCACTGTGTGTGTGTGTGTGTGCGTGCGTGCGTGCGTGCGTACGTCATCACTGCCTCCTGGATGACCTCCTTACTCAGTCATTAGTGTCACCCTCACATTGGCCTTAAACTGTAACTCCCCTGGTATCCTAAGTATTCCCTGAAACTTATTGGGAATAGCTGTTATTGGAAGTAGACTAAGTCAGAAGAATGGACCGCCTGCCTCCAGAGTCCCTGGCAGAGTTCAGAGCTGTGCTGAACTTTTGAACTTGGCGAAGTATGTTTGAGGGCAATAGGCAGCCAGGAAAATCTGCACACTGTAATCCCTGTGGACTTTGACAGCAGTGAAACGGAGAGGATTTCCCCATCCGAGACCAAAACAACTGCTCTTGTTCCACTGAGCTCTCAGGACAATGTGGTGTAAATGTGTAAGCTTACTCTGTACAAACCATGTCAGCACCATTAAAATATAGAGGATAAGTCAAGACGATGGGCTCATGCAAAGGTTTTCCTTAGCTTGTACCAAGACAGTATAGTTCACACACAGTACTACCATTAGCTTGGCTCAGGAGATAGAGCAGTCGTCTAGTGATCGGAAGATTCCTGGTTCAAAGTGTTCTCCTGATGGACAGGTCGGCACCTTGCATGGTAGCCTACCATCAATGTATGAATGTGTGTGTGAATGGCTGAATGTTGGCATGTAGTGTAAAGGGTTTTGAGTGGTTGCTGACTAAAAAAGTGCTGTATAAATGCACTCCATTTACTATTCAACATATACTTACAACCATTAGCTCCAGTATTGTACATAATCTTTGAAAACCCCAAATTTGCATCACATCATCCATTTTCATGGACATATAACATAACTGTAATTTTTTGTTTTTGATGCTTTAAGAATCCACCATGGTTAATTCACACAACAGTAAATGCACAGAGAAAGTGCATTTACATGATGGGCGGGAGGGGAGGTGGATGGGTCCAACAAACACAAGCCTTTCATCCGGGAGAACGCTGTTCGTGTTTCACTTTCAATCGGCTGTTCGTTCGTGTCCCGTGTTCACAATTTCCAGTCCCATTTTCACTGTAAAAATGTAGTAATTTTTTAGCAGTTTTATTGCCTAAACCCAAGCAAGTGTTTTTGTTTGACTCACAACATTAAGCACGCGTTTACTGTGACTGAAAAGTGACAGCGTCAGTATGTGACAAGTTGGGATGAGAATGTGTTGTATTATTTTGTATTTTTATTGTAATTTTCTTCTATTCTATATTTTATGTTTCTTGATTTTTGTACTTAGTTTTATTATGTTTATGTTTTATGTGTATGTTTATGTTATGTAGTTTAGTGGTTAGCACTGTCGCCTCACAGCAAGACTGTGTGGAGTTTGCATGTTCTCCCCGTGTTAGCGTGGGTTTTCTCCGGGTTCTCCGGTTTCCTCCCACAGTCCAAAGACATGCAGGTTAGGTTCATTGATGACTCTAAATGTCCTGTAGGTGTGAATGTGAGTGTGAATGGTAGTCTGTCTCTATGCGTCACCCCTGTGATAGTCTGACGACCTGTCCATACACACAAGCAAATTCCTTGTACGCGAAAAAAGATTCTATTCAGGGAAAGTCTTTGGACTTTGGACCAATTTAATGATCTAAGAGGGGCCAAGTGATAGAATATTGATGTTTTGATATGTACTTAAATTCATATGTTTACAAAACTAAACTCATCTCAAGGTCCACTTGTTCTGGAGCTTTTTGTCTGTATCACAAGGCCTTCATCAACAGATAAAGAAGTCTCTCTCTATTTTTCTGTGTAATTTTACAATAAGTAGGCAATTCAAATATTTGCTAATGTTGTAATAGGCTGAGATTATTGCATCTAGTGCATGCCTTTCCATCCTGGAAGAAGGTTTGTGATTTTGGGCTCTATAATAAAGCTGACTTGACCATCACAGGCTGCTACTATCAGGACCCCGTCTTTTCCTGTTGTTCACAGTATTTGTGATCAGAATCATGTTTTCTGGCGCTGTGTTATTATTGTAGTTGAAATAAATACCTGGTTCACCAAACCAGTGCCTCAAACCTCCTGCCCTGGAAAAAAAAAGCCGCTCAGCAGTCTTCTTAAATCTAACTAAATGGTGTAACCTATTGGGTATTTCACAAGAATGACATTTAGATAAATGCACTTCCACAAAGATACAGTTCAAGGAACAGTGAACTGCTGCTCATTTAACAGTACCAGGAAAACAAGCCCTTGTTATCTGGCTTTGCAGTTCACATATCTGTGGCGACACCTGACCTATGGGTTTTATTAGAGAGTGTACTAACTTTTATAGCTGGCTGTTGGCTGGCTGAATACCAACTCATGACATCAGAGCTAGTGATGTTCTCACTGTATTGCTGTGATAAGAGGATGAATGAGAACAGTTGGAATCTCTCAGCACTTGCATCCTGACACCAACCAGTTGTCAGTCTGCCAAGGTTTAAAGGACAACACCAAGATTTTAGTTCATAACTTCAAATTATATATTATTTACATTACTGCTGCTTGAATTTTTCCAATCACATCAGTTGCCTATTAAAACTTTCTTGGGTTCTGGGACTGAGCCAACCGCTTAATGTTCTCAAATTAAAGAGATCTGACTATGAAAGCAGTTTAAAGATCCCATATCGTGCTCATTTTCAGGTTCATGTTTGTATTTTGGGTTTCTACTAGAACATGTTTACATACTTTAATGTTCAAAAAACACATTATTTTTCTCATCCTGTCTGTCTGAATATACCTGCATTCACGCTCTGTCTGAAACGCTCCGTTTTAGCGCATTTCAACGGAATTGCGTTGCTAGGCAACAGCTTGGGTCCATGTTTACTTCCTGTCAGCTGACGTCATTCACATCCACTGCAACAGCAAATAAACTGGGACACATTTAGAATGTTTATGTTTAAAACTGTGAAATGATCTAAATATTATATATTTGTGACATCACAAATGGACAGAGATCCTATCGGCTTGTTTCAAACGCACAATTCATGAATACGGGCTGTGTGTGTTTCTCCATGGATTCAGTGTTTTGATAGTTCAACAGTATTTATATACAGTATCACTTAAACCTCCTTTATAATATAAAAGACGTGAAAATCTCACTTTTTACAATATGGGACCTTTAAGTGGTTTACTGTATTTCCATCCAAACCATGGTTTTTGCAGAGCAAAAAGTACATAAATCAAATTAGTAATATAAATTAAATACTAAGTAACAGAATGAACAATCCCAAGCTATTCTGAATTGTAATAAATAAATAAATTGCTAGAAAACAAGGGAATGCAAATTAATATAGACGAAAATAACAGGCTTACATTCACAGGGACTCATGGCATTAAGGGTTGGATGGAGCAGCAGAGAGATCTGCAGTTCTGCTGAGGGCCGCATATAGTGTTGTGAAACACACCTGACTGCAATTGGCAATCAGGGGGAGGGGGATGATTGGTTTCAGGGGATGAAAGAATGCTGTTGGTTGCATTATGGGAAATGTAGGATCCAGTGTTTTTGGAGATTGACCCATTGAACAAAATGCTTACACAAACATGCAGGGTGTCAGTGTCCTTTAGTTGCTTAGTTTCTTCAGTTTCCTGTTTTTGACTGGAACTAGTACAAGTGCATTAGAAGTTCATTAATACTTTGACTATGAGTAACATGGCTAAACAGCCTACTGTAGCATAGCAATATATTACTGCTTCCTTTTTGGTTTTCACCAAAATCTGGCTTGGAAATGCTGGAAATGACACTTTTTGACATGTTTTTTTTCTTTCCTTTCCTGTCTGCTTTCCCCTTTTCCTCCATCCGTATTTGTGTTGTTGGCCTATTGAGTACAGAGGATGACAGAGGTTATTCTGTAGCTGTCAGATGTTTTACATTCAACTGTGAACGGTGAAATCATCTATAGCAGCTAACTGTGGAGGCACTGAATCATACTGACACCTCCAGCTCCAGAACCCCGTCAACAACACAACCCCTGCCTGCATAATAGCAAAAAGAAAAAGAAAAACACTTCCTCCAAATCATCTGTGATATACTTTGATTAGTTGTTCACACCAGTTTAGAAAAGGGCAGGCACTTTCCAAAAATATCTGGCAGGGGATTGGATGAACCATCTATCAATCAAACTCTTGCCGAAGCCAGTCTGGAGAAGAGCAAAAACATGTTTTCCATGGAGGAAGTGCCGTTCTTTGCTCTTCTTTCAATGAAGAATTTCTCTTCAGTTCTGATATAACTGACACAGCTACTCTAACCTCTTAAGTAGCTGCCATTGTTGTTTAAAACAAATAGTTTCCTCTCCGTGTCGTCACACACACCTAAACCACGTTACTGCCAGTAGCTCCTCACGGGACGCTGATTGGTCCGTGTTTTTGCTATATGAAGCCTGACAAGATGAATTTTCATGTGATCCAGTGATCTCGTGATTCTCACGTGATCTCGCGAGAATCCAGCTGCCTTGCAAGGTAATTGAGATGCAAGGCCTTACTGTAAAGTGGTCTTGGGGCTGTGTTGGTGTCTCCACGTGTGACTTTGGTTCATGTATGCTGATTAATAAATGCACTCTCAGACAATCACATAGCTGATCTTAGATCTGTGAAACAGCCGTGCCAATGACAAAACATGACTACAATGACAAAACAAACGGAAAGATGCTTCTTACGGATATTACAATGTGAGTACACCAAATAATCAGCATTGGACAAAGCAATCCACAGGTATATCTGGGTAACTTTGCAACAACAGTGGTTGTGGCAGAGGAGATGGCATGCAGATTGGTACAGGGACCATGCTGTGCCCTTAACGAGGTGGCTATGTTGTTGAAATGCATGACTATTGCAATGTAATGCTAATGTAAGACTGTTAGTCAAACAGTGGCTCATTTGTGGATATTATATTGTGTTTGCTCCTGAATTTACTCCCAAGTTTGATAAAGAGGCCCTGTGTGTTACAGGTTTGGGAGAAAGAAGAAGCTTTTGAGAGACTGATAAGACCGCAAATGATGTGACCAACAATTATCTCAGACCTCTGTAAATAAAGACTTATTGTAATGAATTAGTGTGACTGTGATTATTTCCGTTATCTCTGCCTGCGCTACATTCTTCATTGAATTCCAACAACATTTAAAGGTCCCATATTATAAAAAGTGACATTTTCATGGCTTTTATATTATAAAGCAGGTTTAAGTTCTATATAAATACTGTGAAAGTATCGAAACACTTAATCCACAGAGAAATACACACAGCCCGTATTCAGAAACTGAGCTTTTGAAACAAGCCGTCAGGATTTCTGTCCATTTGTGATGTCATAAATCTACAATATTTAGACCATTTCAAAGTTTTAAACATAAAAATTCTAAATGTGTCCCAGTTTATTTCCCGTTGCAGTGTATGTGAATGACATCAGCTGACAGGAAGTAAACATGGACCCAAGCGGTTGCCTAGCAATGCAATTCCATTGCAATTCCACTGAAATGTACTAAAACGGAGCGTTTCAGACAGAGGGTGAATGCAGGTATATTCAAGCAGACAGCTTGAGGAAAATAAAGTTTTTTTAAAACATTAAAGTATGTAAACGTGTTCTAGTAGAAACTCAAAATACAAATATGAACCTGAAAATGAGCACCATATGTCTCCTTTAAGGCTTTTATTTTGGAAAAAGGAAGAACCAGATGGATACCACCTGACAATGCCCTCCCCCCAACCGGCACCGAAAAATAATTAGTGCATAACAGTTACATGATAGGCTACAGTCATTTGTAAATGATCCTCTTTCACATTTAAGGCATTTCAGCACAAACAGCAGTAGGTAAACCTTGATCAGAGTGCTTGTGAGATAAAGAAGTGTTGATGTAATAAGCACCTCTCTCCCAGGGTGCTGAACTCTATCTGACCTGCTGAACTTGTCAACAGTCACTCAAATTATGAATAATCACAGTGAGCCACCAACAGCCATGCTAACGACGCCATTAGCATCTCTTATTGGGCACTCATATGGGTCCCCAGCAGGGGCCGAGGGGCCAGCAGACGCTGTGCAAACGCACTTTGAGGAATTAACACTCCCATTGACTTACATTGACTCCGCCAGCACAGACTCTATAAGCCGATTGACTCTAAATGACCTTGGTCATCAGACCAAATAGCTGCCCATTGTAGTTAAAGTACATCCTGATTAAGCACACATGATAGCATTAAGACAAGGGACTTTCATTTGATAAGATTATTTCCTTCTTCTGCTGACCATTTGTTCGATTTTTAGGCCCTGGTCAGAGTGCAAACTGCCCCTTGTAAATTTGAAATATGAAAAAATAAATGTCAGTGGAAGCTGTTTTTCTGTTTAAATTATCATCCACTGTAGTGAATGCAAAGAGATAAAATCTAATTTTACTTTGGGTAAAATGGTACACAGGCATAGTTTTCTAAATGTTAGACATCTCTAGAAGAATCTGTAGTAAAAGCGTAGATAGTAGGGCTGTGTATTGGCAAGGATCTGGCAAAACGATACTTATCATGATACAGGGGTTACGATTCAATATATCGCAATATATTGCGATACTGTAAGCAAGGCGATATATTGCGATTTTTTTAATACAATTTTAGGAAAATTGTCATAGTATAAAGAACACACCACCATATGCATAAAATAAAATAAAAGTACAGAACAGTGGGATCTGCATTTGCATTTATCACAGTCATAGCACTACTTTGAGAGGACGCATCTATCTGCAAATGAAATAAACATGCAGTAATGGTTTCATCCATCCATCTATGTACCCTTAAAAACACATATATACTGTCGTTTACAATTCACAATGTCACATGGCAGCCTGGTCTCCTAAAAATTACGTTCCCGTACAACGAAACTGCATTGTCAATCACGTTTCGAGGGAATGTATTTTCTCCCGGATTCCGTTTGTTTTTGATGTATCACAATTATGTTTCTAATCATAGTCTACGGAAGCCCGCATAGGGAGGAGGTCGGGTTGGGTGGATGGGACTTTCACCCAGGAGGCCGCTGTTTCTCGTGCGAAACCAAAACTCACCAACGTTCACTTATTTTAATTTACATCCGTAAATCAAACATACTTATTTTAAGCCAAACCATGACGTTTTACTAAACCTAACCAAGTAGTTTTGTTTTCTTTTCAATTCACAGCGTTAACCACATGTTTAAAACTATTACCGAAATAATGGTAAAAAAAATGTTTCCCTCGAAACGAGAATGCAGTTTATTTGTATGAGAGCGTAATTTTGTAGGAGATAGGGTTGCAAATTTAAAATGTTGAAACCAAACACAGACAAAACATTGGAAATCAGACCACATTTTGTTCTCCTTTTCCCTCTCCTTTCATTTCTGTGGTGGTCTGCTTCCTCCCGCCTCCACCCCTCACCTCTCTCATGCACTGTTCATGGCAACAAAGTGGTTGGGTGCATAAAAGTGTTGCCTTCAATAACACCACTTCTGTAGCTATTACAATGATTTACTCTAGACCATGTTCAGGCCTGAGGATCTAATTGAAAGCAAGCTAGTTTCAAACCTCTTTCAACACTGCGTTGTAAATTCACTACAATGGTCACAAATTTAGACGAAAATGGCCTTGGCCGTGCAAAGTTTTGTCTCCACTGGGTGATGGTGAACAATGGAGGGAAGCAGACGCTCTTTAGAATGAGGAGAGGAGGCAAAGTTCAGAGAAGTTCATTCACATCGTTCGAGGGCTGGACTAGCGGGGATAGGATGGCCGGACATAAAGGTGTCAGCGGAAATTTACTATTACAATTTGGCCATTAAGCTGAAACTCTTATCAACGGTGACTTACAATAAGTACAACAGTTCAGCATTTGTGGATCCAATAATCACAAGTAGCACAGTAATAAACAAGGGCCAGGGACAACAGTACAATGCTAAGAAGTCGCCGTGGAGTGGGTGTAAATCAGAAGGGCACCAGAAAAGAGAAACAACTTGTGAAAGAGGCCAAAGCACATCTGCCAGTAAAGCTGCCATTAGCCTGCACAAACACTGGCTCTCATTTACCAGGCGAAGTGAAGACTTTTACAACGTGTTACAAATACATGCAGTCAAGATGTTTTCATGTTGCTGATTAGACCGACAACACTTTAGAATGTTCACCGTCAATCCGTGCATTTATGTACTTCTAAATAACTTGTAGAAACCAGGTAATCAGAGATTATTTATGTCCCTGCATTGTCACAGGAGTCATTTTGTTTTACAATGTGCTCCACAATGTTCCCACTGTTTCCACACTTTCATTACCGTTAAACAGTTAAACACGACCAGTGAATGGGGTCAGATTTTTCAGATTAACTGTCTCATGCACTATTGTCAGGATAATCCGTTTTATAAAAATAAACTTTTTGTAATCATATTTGCTCCATTTCTACCCACTGTAACTTTAAACCTGCAGTAGGCAGAATAATTTTGGCATAATTTGGGGCAAAAATTCCATAATAACCTTTCAGCATATTGGAATTCAAGTGTTCTGAGAGATAACTAGACTTCTGCACCTCCTCATGGCTCTGTTTTCAGGCTTTAAAAAATCTAGCCAGTGACGGGAGACTTTGACCAATCACAGGTCATTTCAGAGAGAGAGAGAGAGCGTTCCTATTGGCTGTGCTCTGGTCATGTGACCAAAACTTGGCGTTCCTTCAACAGATTTCACAATGGCTGCCACGTCACAAACTTTCTCATTTTACAGCCAAACAGTACACTACAAGATGATTCTGAAAACATTTGAGGAGAGAAATTGGCATTACAGTGACAGAATATTGATTCATATTTGATCAGTTTGACCGTTTGGTTGGAGTTTGCGAGTGATTGACAGCCGGCTCTCATAGAGTTGTGTTGCTCTGGCACTATCTGTTTGGCGACGCCGGGAAGCTGCTTGACATCTTCCTGGATCCACCTTCTCACATATGTTCACATTATATGTATTGTTTTTTGTCATATGGATTGTCTATGTTGTATTTTAATTATGCTGTTACTCTGTACACATGACATCTATTGGACGTCTGTCCATCCTGGAAGGGGGATCCCTCCTCTGTTGCTCTTCCTGAGAGTTCTTCCATTTTTTTCGCTGTTAAAAGAGTTTTTTTTTGGTTAAGTTTTTCCTCATCCGATGACAGGGTCGCACTGCAAAGGACAGAGGGTGTCGTATCCTGTACAGATTGTAAAGCCCTCTGAGACAAATTCGTGATTTGGGCTATACAAATAAAATTGGCTTGACTTGAACTGACTGTTTGTTGTCCTAAATGTGAGATTGTTATCTGTGACCCTGCAGTAAACATGTACCCGTGCTACTGGCCTACTTCCACGGTTCCACTGAAGGTCTATACTGGTTCAGTGCCCTGAAACTGAACTGATCAGTATGAACTCTGTTTCACCCTCTGTCTGCTCATCTGCCAGGGTCATCAGCCCTCTGCTTTGCTTTCCCTCCTTCTATGGATACCAGATTTCTGTCCTATTTTCCTTTTTCTCCGCACAACTTATTGATTCTGTAAGGATAATGGAGTGTGTGTGTGTGTGTGTTAGGACCACCCATCCTCTGTGTTTACAGAGTAAAATACATTAACTGTCATCAGCAAAACTTTACCTGGGGTTGTCAAATAAACCATAGAGAGCTGCTCGTTACCTCATCAGACAACTAACAACTTCATTAAACCATTTTGTTTTCATTATATTCTGTTTATTAATTAGTGTTCTATAATGAAGTTGTGATTGCAGATCAACATATACTGCAGAAACCTATTTATTAACAATTTTAATACAAGTTTAACAAGTCAGGTTCTCTGGAACTAAATGTAAGAGTACAGTATATAAGACCAGCAAGGCAGGTTTTAAATAAATATTATATTAAATAGACATATGTGTTTTCTTTTTCTAAGAGTGAGATGAGAAATGGGATATATTTCATGTCTGTGTGTTAAGAACAGAGCTGTAGTCCGGACGTGGTTAGCGTAGCTTAGCATAATGACTGGAAGCAGGGGGAAACAGCTAGCCTGGCTCTGCCCAAAGTGATAAACCCTTTAAAACACACGATTAACACCTATAAAGCTCTGTAAAAAATGTAAAAAAAATGTTAAAAAAAATTCAAACCTGCCGGTCAGATATATTACACATAGTATAACAGATATTGGGGAAAGTGCGGCACTTAGAAAAATACAATATACTCCTGGGAACACATCCCAAAAGCCTACAAAAAGAGGAATTATATCTTTTTTGGATCCTGATAAATACAGTACTCAAAGAAATAACAAAAAGTTGTAGGAAAAAAGTTTAAATTAAGCAAAAAGTAATTGACTAAAATGATATTATATGAAATATTAAATGGATCATGTTTGGTGAAGATGTTTTAAGTAATATACATGAAATTGTAATAGGAAGTTTATGTATGCACGGTGTTATCTGTAGGGGAAAGATAAAAATTGATAAAAATTTTGTGTCACACTGTTTAAATAACAGAATGGAAAGTTATCAACGATATGTATTGACAAAATAAAGTATTAAAAAATATTTAGAAATAATTTAAATGAAATGACAAAAAACAAAGATTCTCCTCATAACAGTTTTATTAAATAAAAAGCCCATACAATATAACATAAGTCACTTAAATAAGTTGGGGTAAGATACAAAAGTTATATAAACAGACTCTACATTACATATGTACATAATCCTATAGATACACCTCTGAGCTGATTAAAGTGTTCCATGTCTGTGTATAGTGCCTCTCGTTTAGTTTGCTCAAACAAAACATAATATATATATAATTTATACAAATCCAATGTATTAACATCATAATATAAAATGTAAAATACGTTCTTAAATCATCTACAATATGTACAATTTACGTGATGTCAAAAAAATGCACATTGACACAAGCCCCAAAAGATCTGAATTACAAACATACTGTTCAATGTGGCCTTTGATCGGATTCTTTAGAGCCCAAGTAGCTTAATTTTACTGTATTGTGAATTGGGAGGTGAATCTCAGATGATTTGAGACATCTGTGAAACCTCATATTTCACTCTACCCCTCGTCATCTCGGTATCATTTTTATACATAGCTGGTAAACTTGGTTGGCAGATTGTCTGTAGGATAGACAGTAGGTCCTGTTTTCATGGTGGGTGGCCCGTTTAAAAGAGTCCAGTGACACTTTGTGACCACTTCCACCAGGAAGATCTTCAGCAGGACTTTCGCAAACTCTTTTCCCACACACATCCTGGAGCCTCCTCCGAACGGGATGTACTGGAACCTGGAGGAGTCGGCCAAGGGTTTGGTCATGAAGCGCTCCGGCTGGAAGTCTTCCTTGTTGGGGAAGATCTCCGCCACATCGTGGGTGTCACAGATGCTGTAGATGACGTTCCAGCCTTTGGGGATTTGGTAACCCTGAAGTGGTGAAGGTAAATGATCAGTAAGCGGACAGTTTGACACAGGTCGTTTCAATTTAGTCATTAAGTTCGATCTTTGTTCAAACTTACGTTGAGTTCGAAGGTCTTGAGGGCCACTCTGAAGCCTCCAGGAACCGGAGGGTTGATCCTCAGAGTCTCTTTAATGACGCAGCCGGTGTATTTCAACTGCTCCAAGGACTCAATGTTCAGACTGTGGAGGTCCATCCCATGCTCCTCCTGAAGACAGAGACAAATAGTGTACATTAGGAGAAGCGGAGGATACTATATGTTAAGCTTGTTAGCCCTGCTTGCCTTCCAAGTTCAGACAAGCCCAGTTAGACAGTAAATGAAGAAACTCAGCACTGTTCATCTGACCTGGCTTCATGATCTGGCTCCTGATCAGAGTTTAACATGATCTTGCAACTCATTAGCTTTAATGAGAAACCTACAGTGTGGATTACTATCTTTATGGCAAGTATACTAACCCTACTGTGTAATGCAATATAGGAACTATATTACAGTAGATATTAGGGGTGTAAGGAAATATTGAAAATATTGAATATCGCAATATCATGTTTTGTGATACTGTCAAAAATGCTGTATCGATTTTTTATTAATAGTTTACATGCAGAGATTTACTCAGTCAATATTTTTTTTCATTGGGAAGGATATGCGCCCTCTCAAAGTTGGATGTTACAGGGACTGATTGCATAAAAAAAGTTAACTTTTTAATACATATGGTGGTGTGTTCTTTATACCATGATGCTTTCCTAAAATTATATTTTTTTTAAAAATCGCAATATATCGCCTTGCTTACAGTATCGCAATACATCATAATATATTGAATCATAACCCCTGTATTGCCAGATTCTTGGCAATACACAACCCTACTAAATATTGGCAGGCACTTTCCCCCAAATCGCTAAGATGCTTAAGACACTAATAGTCCCCTTACTAGCTTTTCCCCACAATGGTTTACACTGCATCTCATGGTCTTCCCCAGCAGCTAGAGTTTGAGTCTGAGCAAACTTAATTTGCTAATGAAGACCATGAGATGGGGTTGAAAGCCTTTTTTTCATATAATGATCAATGAATAAGATTAATTCAACCAGATTATGTTGAATGTTCATTGCAGCAGCCACTATTAAAGGTAGTTGAAACAACAATTTATAGAACTTAAGTTGCACAGTGTAATTACCTTGTCCATCAGTTCCTGCCTCAGTTTATCCACAACTTCCGGGTTCAGGCCCAGGAACATGACCAGAGAGGTGGCTGTGCTGGCCGTGGTCTCGTGGCCCCCAAACAGCAGCTCTGTAGCAGACTCCTTCATGGCCTGGAAACACAAAATGTAGAGACGCAGAAGAATTAGTTCAGGTTCCTCGTTCATGGCTTATAAGAAGAAGGATAGAAGAGAAGCAGTTGGACTGGAGTAGACGTGATGTGATGATGTCAGTACCTGCATGCTGAACGGTTCCCCGTTCTTCTTGCTGCTGTCGATGAGCTGCTGCAGAGCGTCTCTGTGTTTGGGCTCCTTGTCCGACTCCTGCAACTTCTTCTTGATGTTCTCCTCTATCTTGGAGTGGATGAAGTTCCTCGCCTTCAGACCCTGGAGGACAGGAAGGAGAGAGGAGAAACAATGTAAGAAGATGAATTTTTCACTCGCATTCACTGAATTCACTTTGCCTCATCTGATGTGCTTGTTCTGACTTACAGGGCCATAGCAGAGTTTTTGAAAGCCCATTTACTTTACAGGTAGCCACTTTCTTCCATTAATTTGTTAGTTAAAGGAACAACATGTAGCACTGACAGCTAGAGTGTTCAAATGGGTAACAGCAGTCCAAATTGAAAACATTGGAGTCGTGGCCCGTCCGGTGTGACTAACAGCAGTTAGTGCCAAGTTTTCACAACTTGAGGGTTACCTTCTGGACACGACTCTGTGGTCCGTGTCCAGCTGCACACAGACCACAGAGAGATGTGCCGAGGCTTTTAAGTAGGGGTGTAAGGTATCGCGATTTTGATACTGTATCGATTCTCAAAAACACTATTGATTTTTAATTTATAGTCTCATCCAAAGATTAACTCAGTCAATGCTTTCTTTCATTTACAAAAATATGCACCCTCTCAGTGTATGTGTCCTCTCAAAGTAGTGCTCTGATGTTGGATGTTACTGAGACTGTGAGAAATGTAAATGCAGATCCCGCTGTTCTGATTGCATAATTTTTTTTTAAATCTGAATTTATGTGGTATGTGGTGGTGTTTTCTTTATACAATGACAGATAGTTTATCGCAGTATATTGAATCGTAACCCCTGTATCATGATACGTATGGTATCGCCAGATTCTTGCCAATACACAGCCCTATTTTTTTAAGGTCGGGTAGAATCTAATGTTGTGTTATCGCTGTTGATCCAGTTGGTTGCTTGCCTCCATGGTTTCAGAAGGCTGTGTTTGTGTGCCAATTTGTTTCATGTGTGGCAACGGGGTGTTGGACGATGTAATATGTAAAACCAATGGTATGGTCCTTTAACTTTGCATTAATAGCAGTACATCTACGCATGTCCCCGATCTGAAATTTTATCCACATCTTTAAAGAGTAAAAAAGAGTTTGTCTCTTACCCTGTACAGTCCGCTGAAAGGCACGTCGATGGGCAGAGAGAACAGATTCTTGATCATTTCCTCGAAAGCTTCCACCAGCTGCTGCTCGTCCGTCCTGATCTGATCCGGCTCGAAGCCCAACAGGATCCTCATGGCGATGCGGAACATCAGCCGCTTCATCTCCGGGTAGACCAGCACGCAGGAGTCCTTGGCCAACCACTCCTTCACTGCAGCCCGCACCTCCTCCTGGATGACGGGGATGTAGAGCTCCAGAGCCTCCGTGGAGAAGGCCCGCATGATTGCCTGGATGGAGAAGGGCAGGAGGGAGGACGAGTTAGATTTATGAAGCATATGGTTTTATAGTCCACCCTGAGTCATGACTGACAACTTTTTGGCTTAAGTGCTCAATCAGCAGCTTTGGGGACAGAGTTATTATGTTGCCTTAGTGCACTGCAAACATCTCCTCATCATTTATCCATAATTCAGCCCTTAAAGTTGATTTTTTCTTAAAGCAAGTGAAACAATCTGCCAGTGAATTAAGAATCCTTCAACCCATTTCAAGCGCAAATACTTATATCAAATATTTTCTAAAAATCAAGTGAGATTTTTCTCAACTCTTGTGCAGTAACCTGCTCTTGTAATAATGTACAGTATTTCACACTAATTTCTAGAAAATCCTTTTTTAAAAAAGTTGATTTATATTGGGTGATGAAGTTCTAAGATTTTTCTTTTCACATCTTTAAAGAAAATATCTATGTCTTTCAATGATTCATTATCAGACTCAGTATTGATAAGACTATATATTATATTTAATGAATTTAAACAATTACAACAATGATGTTAGTTGCTGTGCTCCCTAATATAAAATAACATTTTAAATAAAATAAAATAAGCAAAATCAAGCAAGCAACAAGACAATAACTCTGGATATTTGCTGATAAATATGCCATCAAATCTAAATAAGTAGACTTCTGTTTAGACAAGAGTTATTTGGAAAGTTAATTTCTGAGCAAATGATAACTCAAAGGGTCCACTATGATCACTGAAGTTTCCAAATTAAATCCAAAAAACTCACCTTTTTCTTGGTCTTGTGTTGAGCTCCGTGCACGTTGGACAGCGTTTCTGAGCCCAGGATGGTGCGCACAGAGGCGGGCCACTGCGCGGACACGAGCCGGTGCTCGCCCAGCAGGATCTGCCTGACGTTTTCTGCTCCGGTGACGCGCACTGTGGGGTTACCGAAGAGGTGCGTCCGGTAGATGTAACCGTACTTCTGCCGCTTCATCCGCAAGAACTTTCTCCTCTGGAGGCGCACACAAACCACAAACACAGCATGGTAAATAAACAATAGGATACAGTGAATAATAAATGCAGTTTACATAATATCACTATTATGTAGTCATATTATTTCTTTATATTAATCTTGTCTTTAGGTGGAGGCTTCAGATAAGCCCAGTGTTTTTTTGTTTGTTTTTTTTTGCCTCTTCCTGCAATTGATATTATTCATTTATTTATTTTGTTGTGTTGTATAGTCTTAAATTGTGCAAAATAAATAAAAAAAAGTTTGAAATTTAATTTAAATACTAAGAAGATAAATTCACATTATTATCTAAAAATCTTTAAAAAATCCAATTAAGCTGTCTCATAATTGGTAAATTAAAATTGCACATTTACTCCAATTAACCCTGTAGGTGCTCATGGAAGAGCACACAAACCAACACAGCATGGTAAATAAACACAGATAGAGTGAATACAAAAAAAATACAGTTTAAAATTAAATTTAGATACTAAGAAGATAAATTCACATATTATCTATAACTGATCCAAACTGTTCTCAGACGCTTTTCTTAATTGATCAAATGCTGCACTTTACTGTCTTTTGATTGTCTTTTTTTTTTAATTTTAACTTATACTTTTATATTCGTTTTTATCTTATGAACTTTGTGCTCTTTTATCTTGCTTTTATATATGTAAAGCACTTTGAATTGCCTTTGTGTATGAAATGTGCTATATAAATAAACTTGCCTTGCCTTGCCTATAAATCTCTAAAAAAAAAAATCAATTAAGCGTCTCATAATGATCAATTAAAATTGCACATGTACTCCAATTAACCCTGTAGTTGAAAGTTACCAACATGAAAACAGGTAAAAAAATCAATAAAAACACATCACATTTCCTCACAGCATCCACTGATCCACGTGTGTGAAAGTGTGTTTTACCTGTAGGATGAGCTGCAGCGTCTCTCCAATGAAAGGTAAGCCCATGGAGCCTGGTGGCAGCGGGCTGGAGCAGCTCGGGTCTCTGCCTCGGATCATGTAAACCTCCCACAGCTTCAGAGCCACCAGGAACAGCAGGATGGGCAGCACGATGGTGCACAGGAAGGTGGCCAGCAGTGTGTTCAGAGCCATGCTTGCAGCGTCTTGTTGTTGTTGCAGAGAGAGAGAGAGAGAGATAAAGGTGAAGCTCTGTCAGCTCTGTACGGAGACTCCAGGCTGCTCATGCTGCTCTTTTATAGGCTGCCAGGGTCACCTTCTTTCTCCTCCCTCGGATAAATTAGTTCACTCAAAGTTCATCTTTAATTGTGGGTGTCGTTTGGAGCCCCGCCTCCAGGCCTGTAGCCTGTGTACTGCTGGGCTGCCTTCAGCCTCACCATTTGTTCCCTTAATCCCTACCTCCTACCTCCTACCTCCTCCTGTTGCACGCACACAGGATTTCACTGAGGAGAAGAAGAAGGTGATGATTCCTCTCAGGAGACAATGGGAGCAGCGTCCCAACCAAGATGCCCTTTTGTTGGCAGCATGGCAGCTCATTACCTTTGGCTTAAGCCATGGCTTGTGTGGGATCAGTAGCAATGATGCCTGCAGGACTGGCCTGCTGCATTCAAGAGCAAAACAAGTCTTTTTTTTTTTTTTTATATATACTTTATTTTTTCCTTTTTTTCCAAGGCTGTTTTCATATATGCAATCCACTGTTTGTAATTACAACAGTCTATAAACCAACTTTTAAGTAGATGAGCTTTACAGACAAACCCATCAAGTACACTATAGAGAAAACAACCTCAACTTTCAAAACCAAGAAAAGAAATAACAATAATATTAATGACAAAAAGAAAGAGTAGAGTTAAAAAAAACAACAAAGCAAACAAACAAAAAACCCCACACATAACAAAAAAAAACAAATAATACAAAAATACAAGAGAAATAAGCTTTTTTTAAGCAGCACATTTTCAGCTGCTTCAGCAAATGGTTAAAGAGGCTGTAAGAATGTTCTTATGGTGCCTTTAAGTGAAACTCATATTTACTGGTGCCTTTCATATGGGGGTGGTGTTTATGCATGTTTTTGAGTTGTCCATATAAACGCTTTCCCCTCTTTGTCGTATTCACGATAAGTGGAAAGTTTCTGAAAGCTTCGAGTTCACGAGTTGTGACGTGTTTGTTGTAGCATATCGTGTACACCAGCTATTCTCAACCCCTGGGCCGGGGCATATTATAGGCTATAATTATGAAGAATTACAATATACGACTAAAATTACAATACATTCACTTATTATCTACGGAAAAATTTAACCTCCATGGCTTCCGCCATTTCTGACAACATCGACAAAAACGTCACAACTCTTGAACTCCGAACTTATGAGGTGAGAAATGAGGTGGGGGGGCGTTCATATGGACTCTTCTCGTGAACCCGGGAAATATGACCCCTTTTGAAGGCACCATAAGATTCTAGCAAGCTAGCGAGTGGGTAACATAATGCAGTAAAGTTCAATGCAAAGGCCTAATGACAGAGGAAAAAGATGAGGTCATTGGAAATATCAGCATTTTCCTCAGACATATTATAGCCTATAATTATGAAGCATTACAATATACGACTAAAAAAAAATTACAATAAATCTACGGAAAATGTAACCGCCAAGGCCTCCGCCATTTCTGACAATGTCAACAAAAACGTCAGAACTCGAAACTTTCAGAAATGAGAGGGACTCTTCTTGTGAACCCGGGAATTATGACCCCATTTGAAGGCACACATGAATCCTCACCGCTATGCCATTCAACGTTAAATCTAGTTTAGTTCATTTTATTGGCACGCATTCACACTTTTAATCATTCTGATGTGGATGCACCATGTAATTATTCTTCTTCATGATGTCTCAGTGTAACAATGAGGCAGCTAGCCTCTGACTATGAGAGATGAAATGATGATTAACACGTCTCTGTGTAGCGGCGCTGCCCTCCGCTTGACTCCGAGCTCCTATCAGGCTGCTTCAGATTGAACCTCTTCCTAATCTAGAGGAAGACTTTGACCTGTTCTCTCTCTGTGTCCTCCTCCCACGTGTGTGTGTGTGTTGTTATAAAAATGATATCTCTCAGCGGGTTCAAACTTGGGTCAGTAGAGACAGGCGGAGGGACGTGCACACACCCACACGCACACACACAAGGTTATCCCCGGGCTACGGCGCATGAAAAGTAAACACCGAGCAGGAGAAGGCGCTCATCTGCCAAGAGCCGCCACATCCTCACTCTGCAGTTTGGTCTCCTGTTTTTTTACGACCTGCCATAACGACAGGACGTGTGTTTATGTGCGTGTGTGTGTGTGTGTGTGTGTGTGGCAGGGCACGATCGGTCAGTCAGAGTGAGACAGTTTGGCTGCAGCTTTTACAACGACACATTACATGGATGGATCTGTCTGTTCTGGCTGACTGTGTGCGTTTTCTTTTTTTAAAAGAGGTGCGCCCTGAGGTTCACCCCCGGTGGGAAGGCACTACAGCAACTATCACCATTACAGTCGCACACAAAAGCCTGGACATATGATCTGATCTGCCATTATGGCTCATGGATGTAAACAATTCCAAGACTTTTCCTTTGACTTTCTGCTGATTACAAGCAGGGCTGAGGACATATTCTCGTATTTCTTTCTGGGAATTTAAGAGGTTTAGCAACTATAGACTAGACCAGTTTGTTTAGGACTCAGTATGCTATTTGACTACTTTTAGACCAACAATAACGAAATGAATAAACTAGGGCTGTCAAAGTTAACGGGATAATAATGCATTAATGCAACTTAGAGCTAGAGTGAAGATACTGGCATCATATGAAACTAGAAAACCTAAGGAATCCATTGGTACCAACCATGTCATACTAGCTTAGCATACTAAACTTACACTAAATTTTGGCAAGGAAAAACTGGCATGGCCATTTTCAAAGGGGTCCCTTGACCTCTGACCTCTAGATATGTGAATGAAAATGGGATCTATGGGTACCCACGAGTCTCCCCTTTACAGACATGCCCACTTTATGATAATCACATGCAGTTTGGGGCAAGTCATAGTCAAGTCAGCACACTGACACACTGACAGCTGTTGTTGCCTGTTGGGCTGCAGTTTGCCATGTTATGATTTGAGCATATTTTTTTATGCTAAATGCATTACCTGTGAGGGTTTCTGGACAATATGTGTCGTTGTTTTGTGTTGTTAATTGATTTCCATTAATAAATATATACATACATTTGCATAAAGCAGCATATTTGTCCACTCCCATGTTGATAAGAGTATTAAATACTTGACAAATCTCCCTCTAAGGTACTGTACATTTTGAACGGATGAAAAAATGTGAGATTAATTTTTGATTAATCGAGATTGACTATGGACAATTATACAATTAATAACGATTAAATATTATTTTAATGGATTGACAGCCCTACTACAGAGGTGACGTAGCGCCACAAAACATAATCACTTCATAGTTGAAAGCCCGGTGCGTCTCATACATACGCTAAAAGGTGCCTTGGTGCGTCGATGGGCACCGACCCAGTGTCGGTATTTGACGCCCTGGGAGTGAGGATGGGTTGCTCTGTGCAATGTGTACAGTTTCTCTTGGACAGAATATTACCTGCATCCATCATGCCAGATCGTATTGTGCTTTAGTTGTAGATATTCTCAAGATATTTCAATTAAATTAGCACAAACCAGTGGACAAACAGTAAACCTGGAGCTCACGAACTCCATCCTGGCTATGGCTCTGTTTACAAGTCATTATTTCTTCTTTAACCCCCTGGCTTCTATTCGGGTCGGGTATTTAATGTGATGACTGTGCAAGTTCAAAAACCCACAGATGATTCATTAAAGCGCCTGATTTTTCTTGGCTGGAATACATCATAGAAAATATGGCATTCAGTCAACAGAACAGAACAACAGAGCATTTAATATGAATATTGTTATTATGTCTACAGCATTTTCATCTGATTGAAGGACGGTTGGTGGGTTTTAAAGACAGAGTATAGAGCTCTGACAAATCTGAACCCGACGATAGTAAAGGTCTAGTGATAGAATAGGAAATATTTCATGACGTAAATGTATTTGCTTAACAGTAATTGAACCCAATGCCAGCCACAATATTAAAAGTACAAATTCTTGTTTACTCTGTGTTCAGACAGACAGCAGCGGCTGATGCATGTTCAGGGTGAATGGGTTTCCAGCTGGTCATGCTGGAGCTGGTGAGTTTTTCTCATCACAATGTGAATGTGTGAAACAGGATTCTGCTGTTCAGGTGTGATAAAGCAGAGAGGAGGAAGAGGAGGAGGAGGTGAAGGGAGGTTCAAGGGTGGAGAATGATTCCTGGGTCTACACCTCACTATGCTGCTCTATAAACTCACTGTAAAACCTGCTTCTCACCTGCTGGACTCAAGACTGACCAGAAATCTGCACCTTCACTGCTGTCACATGTACACTATATACAGCTCATACTGGATGCAGAGATGTGACTGTAAAGGTACACTTCAACTGCAGCTGAAAGTAGTGTTTTTAATAGGGCTGTCAATCGATTCAAATATTTAATCGTGATTAATCCCATGATTGTCAATAGTTAATTGTAATTACTCACACGTGTTTTTATCTGTTCAAAATGTACCTTAAAGGGAGATTTGTCAAGTATTTAATACTCTTATCAACATGGGAGTGGGCACATATGTTGCTTTAATGCAAATGTATGTATATATTTATTATTGGAAATCAATTAACAACACAAAACAATGATAAATATTGTCCAGAAACCCTCACAGGTACTGCATTTAGCATAAAAACAATATGCTCAAATCATAACATGGTAAACTGCAGCCCAACAGGCAACAACAGCTGTCAGTGTGTCAGTGTGCTGACTTGACTATGACTTGCCCCAAACTGCATGTGATTATCATAAAGTGGGCATGTCTGTAAAGGGGAGACTGGTGGGTACCCATAGAACCCATTTTGTATATATTGTATAATATATACTATATTGTACAAAGTGGAGTAACAGCATAGATAGAATATATAGAAATAAACCCTCACCTATCAGTAACATAAAACTGTAACTAAATATACTACCTGATTAAATGTATGTAGTTACTTTCCATCTCTGTTGCATGTCTCTGTTCCAGAACTATTACAGCTGATATACTGATGATGAATTCACTCAGACATCTGTTAATGTGTTTACTGTTATCATTACAACATGCACGCACACACACACACATACCTGCAGAGAGAGAGAGAGAGAGCACATTCAGCACAAGTGCAGCGGCGCGTGCACACATGTTTGTATCTCTCCTCCCCCAGCTCACACGCTGGCTGACCTGCTTGTAACCCTGACATCTCAGTGAACTCTCACGCTCAACCAAGTTCACTGTCCATCAAACAGAGAGAGAGAGAGAGAGAGAGAGAGAGAGAGAGAGAGAGAGAGAGAGAGAGAAAGAGACTTTGACTTTTAACCTCCTTTATTAAAACATGTTTACCAAGCACTAGTTACAACACTGTACGACACTACAGTATACAACACCCCCTTGGTGGCCCCCATGTTCGAAAAAACTCAGTTAAAGTGCCCTCTTGGACGCCCCCGTGCTAGATAAAACATGATGAAGTGCGGGTGCCCTTCCAGTGGAGAACATGTGATAACGTGCCCTCTAGAGTGCCCTCCAGTGGAGAAAACATGATGAAGTGCCCTCTAGGGAGTTCTTTGAGTTGGCGAAAGCATGATGAAGTGCCCTCTAGAGTGCCCTCCAGTGGAGAAAACATGATGAAGTGCCCTCTAGGGTGTTCTTTGAGTTGGAGAAAGCATGATGAAGGGCCATCTAGGGTGTTCTTTGAGTGGAGAAAGCATAATGAAGTGCCCTCTAGTGTGCCCTCCAGTGGAGAAAACATGATGAAGTGCCCTCTAGTGTGCCCTCCAGTGGAGAAAACATGATGAAGTGCCCACTAGTGTGCCCTCCAGTGGAGAAAACATGAGGAAGTGCCCTCTAGGGTGTTCTTTGAGTTGGAGAAAGCATGATGAAGTGCCGTCTAGGGTGTTCTTTGAGTGGAGAAAACATGATGAAGTGCCCTCTAGGGTGTTCTTTGAGTGTAGAAAACACGATGAACTGCCCTCTAGAGTGCCCTCCAGTGGAGAAAACATGATGAAGTGCCCTCTAGGGTGTTCTTTGAGTGGAGAAAACATGATGAACTGCCCTTTAGAGTGCCCTCCAGTGGAGAAAACATGATGAATTGCCCTCTAGGGTGTTCTTTGAGTGGAGAAAACATGATGAAGTGCCCACTAGTGTGCCCTCCAGTGGAGAAAACATGATGAAGTGCCCTCTAGTGTGCCCTCCAGTGGAGAAAACATGAGGAAGTGCCCTCTGGGGTGTTCTTTGAGTTGGAGAAAGCATGATGAAGTGCCGTCTAGGGTGTTCTTTGAGTGGAGAAAACATGATGAAGTGCCCTCTAGGGTGTTCTTTGAGTGTAGAAAACACGATGAACTGCCCTTTAGAGTGCCCTCCAGTGGAGAAAACATGATGAAGTGCCCTCTAGGGTGTTCTTTGAGTGTAGAAAACATGATGAACTGCCCTTTAGAGTGCCCTCCAGTGGAGAAAACATGATGAATTGCCCTATAGGGTGTTCTTTGAGTGGAGAAAACATGATGAAGTGCCCACTAGTGTGCCCTCCAGTGGAGAAAACATGATGAAGTGCCCTCTAGTGTGCCCTCCAGTGGAGAAAACATGAGGAAGTGCCCTCCAGGGTGTTCTTTGAGTTGGAGAAAGCATGATGAAGTGCCGTCTAGGGTGTTCTTTGAGTGGAGAAAACATGATGAAGTGCCCTCTAGGGTGTTCTTTGAGTGTAGAAAACACGATGAACTGCCCTTTAGAGTGCCCTCCAGTGGAGAAAACATGATGAAGTGCCCTCTAGGGTGTTCTTTGAGTGGAGAAAACATGATGAACTGCCCACTAGTGTGCCCTCCAGTGGAGAAAACATGATGAAGTGCCCTCTAGGGTGTTCTTTGAGTGGAGAAAACATGATGAAGTGCCCTCCAGAGTGCCCTCCAGTGGAGAAAACATGAGGAAGTGCCCTCTAGGGTGTTCTTTGAGTTGGAGAAAGCATGATGAAGTGCCGTCTAGGGTGTTCTTTGAGTGGAGAAAGCATGATGAAGTGCCCTCTAGGGTGTTCTTCCAGTGGAAAAAATGTGAAGTGCTTTCTAGGGTGTTCTTCCAGTGGAGAAAACATGATGAAATCTTTCTATTTCATGTAATTTTCTAACTATCTGATCCACAGCGGTCCCTGACCACTTGTCTCACAGCCAGCTGCACATAGAGACCGATGTTATGCGTCCAGCTCGGAGGACTAAAGGCTGGTTATGATTAAAATGAGCTTGTAGCTTGTCGTCTACCTCACTACGGTTAGAAAGAGCCCTCGTTGGTGTTTTAACTATGTGTCTCTTATGAGTTATTGATCCGGGAAAGTTTGAATCTGTGAATATCTTTCACACTTTACCGAACTATCCCGAGTTAACAAAAAGCTTCTGCTGACACTGTTCAGATGCTTTGTTGGGCCGATATACAGAGAGACTAAGAGTCATAATGAGGTTTGAGATATCTGTAACTGTTATTTAGCATAGTCAGAACTGAATTACAGATATCTCTAACCGTCGTTTTGACTAGTCACAATGACTTTATAGATATCTGGAATAAGAATTCTGACTAGTCACAATGTCATTACGACGAGTCAAAATGCACTTGTGGATATCTCTAATGTTAATTCCGGATAGTCAAGCTTAGCTATTAAATGTTAAAACGGTCGTCAACGCTTGTCATATGAAAAGGGGAGATTGCTGAATTTATATCAAACACTTTATTGTTATATAGATCAGCAGCTGTGTTGACCTCCACCTCTCAATCTTAATGCCATCTTATAGATGGAAGGAAGGAAGCTTTCAGAAGATGAAACAGACTGAGATAGATAGTCACTATAACACTGGTACATGTGTAGGTTCGACCATGTGAATGAGTTCCCGGGTCTTCTCCTCCTCCTCCTCCTCCTCCTCTGTCTGTCTGCCTGCTGTATTGTTGAAGTGAATGTAAAAGCTGTTTACTGCCTTGTTAAAGTGTTTGATCTTGCTCTAAAATACTTGTCACTCCCGTTGACATGCAGGAAGGATGCTCCCCCCCCCTCCTGTGTCAATGCATTGACACAGGAACGTAATGTCTGCTGTTTTCAACCCCACATAATTACTCAAACGTCGGACGTGCAGCTTACGACTGATAACGTGTTGTAGTTTTTCTGACAGTTGCAGTTTGGATCATTAGTGGTGAACTTCAAGCTGCAGAAAATAGCACCACTATTTCATGGATAAGCTGTATAGGCAAAAAGGTATTAGGTTATATATTCAAAAACGTCACCCGGCTGTAAATAAAAGCTGGAAAGCCACCTGCGATGCTAGTGAAATAGTATATAATTGGACTGTGTGCCATATCCGACTCAGTCTTCAGATTACATTGTTTTATAAGACCTATGATAGTGCTGCATCTTGCAAATATAGTTCAATATTGCACAAACAGAGAGACAAACCCTCTGTGGGTTGTTGAGCACCACTGGGAACCTGGAAACTTGCATTCCAGTGGTTCACAACATTTTATGCAATGGTGGAAGTAGTATTCAAATCCTTTTGCTTAAGTAAAAGTAGCAGTGCCTTTAAAGCTGAAGTAGGCAGATTGGAGCAACTATGATTTAAAAAAAAAGGTATTGTTATAAAAAGGTTGCTATATCCTGACAGTAGCGCATGAGACAGGTAATTCTGAAAATAATCATGTGTCTCTGGTGTCCTCCGGTGCTCCTAATGGCATCTGCAGGATTTCACAGACCAGGAGGAAAACAACCAGAGCTGATCTGGAGTCTGGTATGTCAATCACTTGTGAACTCTGATCAAACTAGGCAGCGCTGATCAAATATGAATCAATATTCTGTTACGGTAATGCCTATTTCTCTCCTCAAATGTTTTCAGAAACATCTTATAGTGTTGTCAGGGAGAGTGGAGCAGGTGGACCCAAATGCAGGAGATCACAACAGGAACTTGGAGAAAATCATTTTAATTAAATCTCCAATGCGGGCAAAGCAGAACAGAAACTCTCATGACAAAATCAAGGATCCAACAAAGACTGAACAGAAAACCAGGACTTAAATACAAACCGATCTGATGAGAGGGTGAAATGCAGGTGGAGAGATGGGCGGAGAAGCTCAGGTGAGGGGAAATGAAGTGATTAGGCCGAGGAATGGGCAGGGAGCTGATTGGCAGGGGAAAAACACTGGGAACAAGAAAGGAGCTGATTGGTTGGGAAGAACTAATGAGGCTGATTCAGAGCAGGTGTGTAGATGGGCAAAGGAGGGAAAGCCAGTATAGGAACACAGGAGGAAAAACAGAGTACAGAAAACCCAAAACACAGAAAACAACTCAGTCCAGTCTACAAAAAGTCTGAAGGCATCTGGATACAGTGCCATACCGTGACAAGTGTACTGTTTAGCTGTAAAATGAGAAAGTTTGTGACCCGGCAGCCTAAGACTAAGCACCGCTCACCAGCCGGAGCACAGCCAATAGGAACGCTCTCTCTCTCTGAAATGACCTGTGATTGGTCAACGTCTTCCGTCACGGTTTCGATTTTTCTAAAGCCTGAAAACAGAGCCATGAAGAGATGTAGAAGTCTAGTTTTCTCTCAGATCACTTGAACTACAATATGCTGAAAGTTTAGGAATTTTTGCCCCCAAAAATTCTGCCTAGTGAAGCTTTAAACCTGCACCACGGTAGAATGTTTTTTTTTCTTCATTTTACTCCAAAATAACCTTTCAGCATATTGTAATTCAAGTTTTCTGAGAGAAAACTAGACTAGACTGGACTTGCTAATAATAAAGGAAACCAAAAAAAGTCGTGGAAGGTCTTATATTTTAGGTTAGGTTACATCCTGTTCACACATTGCCTTAAAAAACCCTGATTAAAATCGTTTTAAATACGTGTAAAAACTTACACACAGTCCTAAAATCCTACTTCCCATGTTTTAATACCAATCAAGGCCTTATTTTTAGATGAATGAACTCAATGCCTTTCAAGACTTTTGAAGGCTCTGTGGGAACCCTGGTATGTGCTTTTTTTTTTAACCAAGGTCAGTCACAAAAATGATTACATTTTTCCCAAAATGTTATCTTTAAATAGCATCTCTCCTACCACCTAATGCCTCCACCTGACCTCCACCTCCTGTCAGGTCAGGACTCCTAAATATCACCACAGACTGGACTCATTTCCTTAGTTAACAAAGCTGATTAAATACTTTTACACTTACTAAAAAGATGCATCACTCTGAGCATTTATGGCCAGTTATGGGTGAATTTCTACTTTGAGACACTTGATGAATACCGGCTCGGCGTTTGCTGCGTGCTGAGAGATAAACCCACCTCCGCTTTGACGAGAGATGGAGGAAGTGCGTGTAAAAGAAAGGACACCGTGTCAGAGAAGAAGACAGTAGAGCTGAGAGTGTAGTAACAGTAACCTCTGGGGAAAACAAACACATTTCTGTGTGCGTGTGTGTGTTGGCGGGGTGGCGACTGTCCAGTGATAATAGAGCTTTCCAAATGTCTCTCGCCTCATTACATCTGCGGCGACAGGGATCCTCGCATTCAAACGCTGACCCAGGCCAAAGTTCACTTGCCGTTTCCCAGTTAGCGTGTGTGTGGTGGGACACAGCGAGGCTCCGAGGGTGAGATACAAGATGACAGCAAACCTTCGCAGAACAAAGTGATGCTTCTGTCTTTGTGTGAGTGTGTGAGAGGGAGAGGAAGAGGAGGGGTAGAGCAGCCATGTCTAGATTGCGACTGCTGGTTCAGTTAAAGATGACGCACAGTCTCTCTGTTTCCACTCAGTGGCTTTAAAGGGTCACTTCACCCACATAAAAAAAATACATTTTCTCAGTTACCTCTAACCTGTACAACAGGTTACATCCTGGTTGTATAGCTCATATATGGTGAGTGCAAATGAGGAACAAGAGCTGGAAGAGCCTCCAATCTCCCAAAAATGGAGTAAATCCTTAATGAATTGAAGTAAATGGGGTCCAGGTAAACATCCGTTTACAAACTCTCACACAACTCGTGCAGTTAAAATCAAAATAGTCTAATTTTTCCAGTCGTTATAAAATGTTTCATATCTCGCTTTATAATGATGCGTGGCTTGGTTATGGGAACTTTTGTATTTCTAACTATGGCAGCTACACAGCGGTCGCGAAAGTCATTTGCAAAGACAGAAGCAGCTGTGTATTCATGAGGAACATTAGTTCGGATTAGATCGATTAGAGATGATTTTTTCAGGACATTTCGGATTAGGTCTCGTGGGACGATCAACAATCTGAAAGAGATTTAGCGAATCGCAATAACCTTTAAAATCAGCCAGTCCTATAAACATTATAACCGTCAATGCCAACATCCTTATCCAGAACAGACTTGCTTAGACAAGTTTCAGATATAACAGTAACATTAGCATTAGTTGAATGTGCCCAAATACGAATCCTATCCATTTTAGCACATTGAAATGGATGAAACCAAGACCAGTCCTTAATTTGAAATCAGGAGCAGGAGTGTTAAAACTGATAGCTGGGCTGCACATTCCCTGAAATCAGCAACAACAGAAGAATTAAACACCTCTGCTTAAATGGTTTAGTGAGATATTCTGTCTTATTATTAATTTATTATACAAAGTCTATCAGTGTGGTCCAGTTCCTTCAGTCTTGCTGTCATCGAGCTGAGAGGCACCTGATAGCTACATAGTGCTTACATTTTCATTACTGACCATATGTCATCATTTTAGTGTCTTAATTTTTGCAGCAACAATATTATGGCCAATGAGGCACCATTTAATATTTACATTTTGAAAAATTAATGAAATGTTATCTTGTTTCTTTTCCCGGTTATACCAAAAATGCAGCCAACCGAACCGTGACCCCAAACTGATGTATGCACCGAACTATGGCTTTTTATACCGTTACACCCCTAATGTTATAGATACGACGGCCAAAACTACAAAAAATAAGATCCAAGTAGTAATTAACTGGAATTATACTTTAATACCCGCTACACATTTAATTAAAAACTTGAATTTCAACCTCAGAGCTCTATGTATACCCATACCCATATCATCATCATCGCTGTCTGGACAGTAGTAGTGAGCCGTACTGAACCAAACAGTGTGCTTAGAGAACACGCAGACGTTACTGTTGAATAAACTTTTATTACAGCACACAAATTAAAAACAACAAATTTAGGAAAACAGCATCTCAGTCAGGGCGTCTCACTGAGAACAATGACAAAAAGGTAAAGCAAGGATTCCTTTGGATATCAAAATGTACCCTCTCTCCACGTCTGTGGAATCTTTTTTATTCCAATTGAAATCATCATTGGCATACAAGCAGCGTTATGTAAATCTTTAAAAATCCCGATTTGTGCCATTATACCAGGAAACAAAAGACCTCAGACTGATTCATTATGTTCACATCCACACAAAGTTTCTTTTGTCTCACATGAGATTATGTGAAACATTAGTTTCATTTCATATTATATTAATGACAATACATTAAATTGTCAAACATTTACCTCAACTGCAGAGAGCCAGGCCTTTATCATACCATATTTTACAACCCTGTTACATTTATATACAACTCATTTGCACCAGCAAACAAGTTTTGAAGGAAATGTAATGCTGCCCGGATTTCATTTTCTATTAACATAATGAAGAAATTATTATGTTCATTAACATATCTGGCTAGTGGCAAAATGTTAGGAGCATAATTTAAATACTTCATATTGAAATGTTATAGAAGGTGTCTGCTAGAACATAATTCTTTATATCTTAACCATGCAAATGAGTGGAGAGAAGGTACCAACAAAAATCACTGAGCTCCTCACACTGTACTCAACTGTGTTCACCAAGTAAGCAACAAATGCAAATTCAAACGCTTATTATTAATTACATATTTACTTTAGGTGTTTGATGGAGGTGCATATCACAGTGTCAACCTCCAATTTGATTTGTAGCAGACAAACTGCTGCAATATTTTCTTTACAAAATATGCAGTATATACATTGGCATTTACAAGCAACTTTTTCTTTTTTTTTTAAAAAAGGCAAAAAATTAATCTAAAAAGAAAGAAAAAATAAGTTCAATCAGTTTCAGTGCAAAAAATGCCTGCTGAAAGTGGAGCACAGACCCAAAACATAAACAGAATAGAAACAGTCTCATTATAAAATGTTTTTGTCATCAGGAGTCATGTGCGGGTTTTTAGAAGAGCATCGACCTGCCTGCAAGGCTGTAAAGCCACCAATTCATTATTGCTGTGCTTTGTGAATATACTGTATATGTGGGTTACGAGATTCTAAAGCTTCATTTCACCCTGAGGAACAAAAAGACAGAATTTAAGAATGCAAGTTATTGAACTGTTAAATATATATGTATATATATAATCACCGATAACATCATTTCCCATGTGGGCCTTGTTGTCTTGTAAGCATGAATCGAGTAGTTTGGGTGGGTTGTAAGACGAAGTGTAACCTTAACCCGACAACTGACAGGATTTACAGAGGGAGGAAGAGGGCATGCACTGATGTCACCTTTGACATGATGTCACCTTTGACACGATGTCACCTGACCACCCTCACCACCACCACTGGCCAAACACTGCTGTGGCTGCTATGGATGAGTACAGCTGTGATACTGGGAGGACTCTTGCACAAGCAAAGGTCATCAGATTCAACAACGATGTGTATGACGTGCCAGTTGGTCCGTGGATGTTTAGACCCCCATCTCCACCTGGTATTAACATGTGATCTCTATCTGGATAATGATATGGAACTGTGCATTTACACGCGCTATTAAGAGATGTTCTCAGCTAGGTTCTTCCACACCGTGAGCGGTTCCTAATATGCAAATTAGGTAGGCGGAACATGTAGACGGACACAACCATGGCGTGTTCCCAGAACAAAAAAAAAACAATGTGGGAGACTCTTGAGGAACCGTTATGACATATAAGGTTAGGGTCACCGGCTGGGAGCCTTCCTAAAGCGCAAATCATACTTATATAGCCACATAGCGTGGCCGCGAGTGTCCGCGTCACGTAAAATTCATCACCTATCCTTGTCCGAGCAGCCCATCATTCATGCTCGAGTCGATTGCATGTTAATACCAGGTGTCAGTTTCCTGGAACCGTGGAACATTTCTCATAAGGTGACATCACATGCAAACCCTCCGTTAGGATTCATGCAGCGGTCACTACGACACTCCAAAACCCCAAATCCTCATCAGCTCCTTGGAGCCTTTGCTGACCAAAAACCCAGATGAGTCCACCTGTACAATCTAATACAATCCAGTACAACAAACCTGCAATGACCAG
Source organism: Sebastes umbrosus (assembly GCF_015220745.1). NCBI lineage: Eukaryota > Metazoa > Chordata > Actinopteri > Perciformes > Sebastidae > Sebastes > Sebastes umbrosus. The sequence continues at coordinate 9,262,063 of NC_051288.1, forward strand.
GCCTATGTCTGCATGAATGTGTGTGTGTTGTTGTAACGGATTGCATTATCTGGTAAAGTGTGGTGTTATGCTGTCCAAGATGGACCAGATAACTTAACTAAAAAAGCCACTTTTCTGATTTCCAGCCTTGTTTTTGACATGTGCAGAGAACATGTGACGAGACTCATGTTCAGTCACTGTGAGGCTCTGTCTCAGGGGGGTTGGCTATGTGAGGCAGAAAAGAAGACCAACAGCAAGCAAAGCCACCAAGGAGTTCAACAAAACTTCACTTTTTTTCATGAACATCAGTCTTTCAAGACGTCATCATCCATTCATCTATTCCATCCATCCATGAGCTCAGCATCATGTTGTTTCTGCACACACGCAATACGCAGTAACAACAGTTGAAGTATTGGGACAATGAGTTGAACTTGATCTCGGTCATCTGTCTACTTTCCGGGCTTGATTGAGCCCCTGAAAATTAGAAATGTCAACGTCATATTCGATAATCGTACAACTATACCAGAAATAGCCACGTTTGCGAATGCTCCAGGGAGAATAAGTTAAATCGGTTAATACAATGTTAACACACGTTTTCAGTGGAGCAGTTTATGCTCTGACACAGCAGGCTTATATACAGTTGCATACCGGACTCAACAGCTGTATCGGTTTCCTTAAAGGTCAGCTCTGTAAGGACCGTCTGGGATTGATCAATGGTGTCAAAAGAAATTGTCAAAATTAAACAAAGTTGGAGGCTTTGGTTAGTTCACCAAAGTCACACAATAACATTAAAAAAACTAACTGATCGAGGCAGCGGTAGACACCAACTCCTGTGTTCTGTGAGGTCAAATGACTTATTATTATTTCACCAATATCTTGATCTCTGTAGATTAAACAATTATTTTGTTATTCTTCTGATTGAAATGCAAGAAAATGCATTCCATCGTCATCCGAGTGTTCAACTTGTTGAATTTATAACATGGGTTTCTGATAGGACAAAAAGGAAATGCTTCATCCCCTTCGCTTGCGGCGCAGAAAGCGGTGACCTTTGACCTCATTGTCCCAGTACTTGTGAGTGTCACACTTCCTCTGCTGTACCGGTCTCCCTCTGCAGCTACAATCATTACACTCTCACTAATGTACGAAACATAATTTAGGTTGTCTTATCATAGCCATTAAAAATACTTTACAAACATTTTACTGTTTTCATTCCTGTGAAGTCCAGTAAACTGTTTAGTATGTGTGTGTGTGTGTGTGTGTGTGTGTGTGTGTTATTTACATTGAGTCAGGTATAACAGTAAGGAGAGGATATGACTTTGTGTGTTCCCTGCATGCCTTGTACAGTGTATGTATTGCTGTGCCTTTATGTGATGTGTGTGTGTGTGTTTGTGTAAGCTGTCTATCTGTCCCTTTTGTGTGTCTATGTATGTGTGTGTGTGTGTGTGTGTGTGTGTGTAAATTCCCTGTGTGGTTCTTCTGTATGTCACTGTCATATTGTGTGTTATCACTTCATTACATGTGCAAACATCTCCTTCCTCTGCGAGTGTCTTGGCAGTTCAGTGTGTGCATGTGACTGCATGCATGTTTCATTCTTCACATCTCTTTGTGAGTGTGTGTGTGTGTGTATGTGTGCGTGTGTGTGTGTGTGCGTGTGTGTGTGTGTGTGTGTGTGTGTGTGTGTGTGTTTAGGAGGACATGCCGTTGACCAGGCTCCTCAGCTGTTTGACCACAGTCTCTATCAGTTTCTGTTTGTCTCTGTCGTTCTTCCTGAACTGAGAGAAGATGTTGTTCTTCTTACTGGTGTCCTTCATCCTGGACAGAGAGAGAGAGACAGAGAGACAGAGAGATGATTGATTTGTCACTTACTTTTTTTCCAGTCAATCAGTTACATCAGACACTGATATATCAGAATTCAATCTGGATTGGTAGGATAAACTATGTAGTACTGTTTATTGGCAAGAATCTGACGATACGATTTCGGATACCATTTCGGCCGCTTGTACCGGCGATCTAGTTCTTTCGGTCATGACCCAGCCCTCATGACCATAGGTGAGAGTAGGAACGAAGATTGACCGGTAGATCGAGAGCTTTGCCTTCCGGCTCAGCTCTCTTTTCGTCACAACAGTGCGGTAAAGCGAATGCAATACCGCCCATCGCTGCTCGGATTCTCTGGCAAATCTCACGTTCCATTGTTCCATTGTCCCATTGTCCCCTCACAAGACCCCGAGGTACTTGAACTCCTTCACTTGGGGTAAGGACTCATTCCCTACCCGGAGTAGGCAATCCATCGGTTTCCTGCTGAGAACCATGGCCTCAGATTTAGAGGTCACAAAACATAATATCCCGATATTCAATATTTTCTTACACCCCTAATACTAACAATTTCTGGTGCGTTTGCCCGTTTAGTTCGCTATGTTTGGGCTGGTGTTAATGCTGGTAATCAAACTCTGGTGTGCACTAAACACCCGGACTAAGACCGCCCGAAAGAGAGGGTCTCAGTCCGCTTCGATGCAGGCTTTAGTGAGGTTCATTCACTGTGTGAAAGCAAAATGAACCAATCATAGGATTTTGTGACGGTTTATATATCTGATTTTAACGGGACTTCAAAAGCTAAACTACAAATAAATCCATCTCCTGACTGTGAACTCTTAATGTCTAGTTCACACTACACGACTTTAGCCCTGATTTTCCACTCTGCAACAGTTTTTGAGCTCTGTGACAAAAGCTTTGCAACTCATGCAGCATCAATCCATGAGACCACTAGACAAGTTTTCAACAAGTTTCGCAGTTTAACCAAATCATGTGCACACAACTAGTAATGCGGGGCATTTTATACTGTAGAGGAGGTAGAACCATGTTTAGATTAATAGAACATTCATGGAGAAGACCTAAGAAAAGCAGAGAGGAAGCTGAACCTACCCCCTGTAGACTCTGAGCAGCAGCAGCAGAAAAACAGCAGAGAGAAGATTCAGAGGAACAGAAGAGCAAACATGAAACCAAAACACAAGGAGGAGGAGGGTTGTCATAAATTGCATGCAAAAAATATTGTAATTAAGGGCTAGTAATGTCACTTTGGATTTAAAATGTGAGGGTGCAGGTCATATCCATGTGGAATCTCTGCCTTTTTTCTACTTTCTTCGTGTCAGCTCGCTGCGGCGTGTTTTTTGAGACGGATACGGAACAGATATGACATCATGTTACTCAGACTACAACAATAAAAAGCAGTAACTTCCTTCTACCTCCACATAGACTCAAATGAAACAAATATGTAAATTCTGGCATTAAAAAATTGATTTAAAAATCCTAAAAACAAAAAAATCGCGATACATAGGTGAATTGACCAGTGTGTACATATCAGATGCACTCACTTCTCCAGTAGAGCCAGAGCAGTGGCTGGGTTCACTCTCAGGTATTTGGAGGTTGGTTGGCCATAGTCTGCCAGGTAAGTCGACCAGTCCCACACCATGAACAGATCCAGGAGCTGTAAAACACACAGATATATACAACACTCAGACATACAGCAGAACCTCACATCAGAGAAGATTGAGGCCGGCAGCGGGTGGGAGTTTTTGATGGAGGAAGGTTATGAAGAGACAGATGTGATCATTTTCACATACACTTCCTACAGTATATTTGATGTGGCATAATGACTACAGTGCTTGAGCCAGGATTGTTTGGGGGGGGGGTGATCCAATACTCCATCCAAGAGAGATAATAAACAATATCGTATTCGTGGCGTTCGTTCCATTATCTATTCGCCTCTTTGCATTGACTTTGTATGAATGGTGAATAGTTCCCTTCGCTCTTGGTGTGAATGCTCCGTCAGATTGAGACCAGAATCGGGATATGAGAGGACAGAAGTCACCCTCACCATCTCCCAGTAAGGTCACAGTAATCCTGCAGTAGATACCCTGTGCCTGTAGTTATTACAGAAACCTGCCAACATGTGTCTTTAGGAGCCAAACCAAGCAGAGTGAGAGCTGTGTTAAAGCCTGGTCAGATAATGTGATGACGGTAAACACTTGTGTATCCTGGGGTCACTGAGACGTAGAGAAAAGACAGAAGAGTGAGAGAAGAAGGGAGGAGGTTCTGCTGCTTAACATGATGAGTGTTAAGTGTGAACAGGAACATTTAAAATGACCCCCCCACGACCCCTGGTTAACCTGATGGAGATGACCCCCCCACACTCACACACACACAGTGTATGCTAATGTCATAGGGTGAAACAGCTGGGTGTTTGGGTCATGCTGAAAGAGCAATGAAAGAACAGCTTAGTGATAATAGCATTATTCAGCTGACTGAGAGACTCCGACACACAGAGAGAGAGAGGCTTAGCGACAATGCCATTATTCTCACCTGGAGCTAAGTGATGAGCCACGAGCAGCAGCCATCTTACTCTGACACTCACTGAACTCTCCACACTTAACCACAACTAGCAAGATCTAGGTTCTATCAGTTCTATCTCTTCTGATAACGTAGTTGTGTGCACACACACACACACACACACTGTTGTCCTGTGCAGTGACATTATTTGTGACATTTCAGGCCCGTTCACTAAAGCCCGACGCATCCTGGATTTATTAAACGGATAACAATAGTGATATGTATTAGGGCTGTCAATCGATTAAAATATTTATTAGTTGTCCATAGTTAATTAAGATTAATCTCACATTTTTTATCTGTTCAAAATGTACCTTAAAGGGAGATTTGTCAAGTATTTAATACTCTTATCAACATGGGAGTGGGCAAATATGCTGCTTTATGCAAATGTATGTATATATTTATTATTGGAAATCAATTAACAACACAAAACAATGACAAATATTGTCCAGAAACCCTCACAGGTACTGCATTTTGCATAAAAAATATGCTCAAATCATAACATGGCAAACTGCAGCCCAACAGGCAACAACAGCTGTCAGTGTGTCAGTGTGCTGACTTGACTATGACTTGCCCCAAACTGCATGTGATTATCATAAAGTCGGCATGTCTGTAAAGGGGAGACTCGTGGGTACCCATAGAACCCATTTTCATTCACATATCTGGAGGTCAGAGGTCAAGGGACCTCTTTGAAAATGGCAGTTTTTCCTCACAAAATTTAGCCTAACTTTGGATTGTTATTTAGCCTCCTCTTCGACAAGCTAGTATGACATGACAATGGATTCCTTAGGTTTTCTAGTTTCATATGATACCAGAATCTTCACTCTAACTTTAAAACTGAGCCCGCTACAACCTAAAAATCCCAAGTTGCGTTAATGTGTTAAAAGACATTAGTGGCGTTAAAACAAATTTCCCTTTAAGCGTTTTTATTAACTTTGACAGCCCTAATATTTATTGATATTATAATCCCTTTCTGCAAAAAAGATCCCCCTAAATGTTACACAACGGCCCTTTAATTTCAGAGTCTCTATCCGTAGCTATCTACAAACAAGCAGGTGGCGGCAGGAAGGAATGTCTTGGCCTTGTGCACTGCCAAAATTATTTAATTACTGTCCACGAATTAATCAAAACGTAGGAACAATTTAATTAAATTGAGGCCACAAATTATTACTCCTGCACACAAATGAGTAAATCGTGGCTTTGATATATATATAATTTGTCGCTCTATGGCCTTGCCTCGTCGGAAGTCCTTGTAGCGACTTTGCTGAGTGCAGAGTCATCATCACTGGTGGAACCGATGGCCAATCCAACAACAACAAAAGCCAAACTGGACTTCTACTTTAACAGCTGAAGTCATGCCAGATCAACGTGAACTTTACATACTCGTGTTTGGATGTTTAAAAGAATCTGATGATACATCAGTACGATATTTTTCAGAATGTGATCTAAGAGTTGTCTAGGTGGTGAGGACGTTTTCCTTCTATGCCTGTGTTTGCTCAGTGTGCAGTAAATCCTCTGTGATATCAATATAATGCAACCTGCGGAGGATTAAATACCCCCACAGAACCATTTCTACTTTAGAACCATTTCTCAATATCCAACCCCACCCAGAGGAATCTCATTCACACGTCTCCACTCTGTCACAGACATGAGCCCAAATGCACTGAAGACAACAATCAGTGCGGTCTAGTCGGATTCTGCTGGGCGAGCTGAGTCATGTTATCATAAGAGTGGAAATAGTAAACACTTCTGGAAAATATTCAGCTTTTGGCATCGGAGAGATCGAGAGAGATAGGCCGTGTGTGTGTGTGTGTGTGTGTGTGTGTGTGTGTGTGTGTGTGTGGGGGGGGGGGGGGGGGGGGGGGGGGGGGGCAGTCAACTGGGAGTCATTATGTTGAATGTTAGCTCCAAACTCCAGGTTGTGTTTTTCAGGTTGGTTGGTGGGGCTGGGTTTCGTTTAAAAAAATGACGATGCCAGTATCAATACCAGTTCTGACAGACTGTTTCACTTCCGAAACACGTTCAGTAAACATTTCAACTGCAACCGAGAAGTGACGAAGTTTCATCCAGTTGATGTCTAGGGTTAAGCTGAGGTGAGTGTTTATGATTAACGGAAAGAGCCCAAGCGGAAGAAAAACAAAATAAGGTGTGTGTGTGTGTGTGTGTGTGTGTGTGTGATTTCCCAAAAGGATGGTGTCAGATAAATCATCGTCCCTGTGACATTAGTTCACGGGTTGCTGTGAAACTCCTCGGTTTCACCTTTACATTGAAACAATAAGTCAGGGCGTTCTGAAACTCTAGAAATCCCTCTCTGCTTTCCTTCCCTTTATGCACTTGTGAAGCTTCACTTTGGACGTCTCCCGTTAGATGCTATTGTCTCATTGACTTGTATTGTTTGGTATTAAAAGGAGTTATAATGGAAGACGAGTCTATTCTCTCCGTCACTATGGGCTTGTCAGCGGAGACCGGTGGTCCAGAGGTGAGAAAAGGTAAACTCTAGGTCGGAGCAGATCATTTTTACACCAGGTCTTACTCACATGTTTACACCTTAAAAAGCCTGTATGATGTATGATGACTCTATACAGCCCCTGTCACACATGTTGGCCAGCCGTTTCTCAGCGTTATACACAAGGGTATGACGTTCTTAAGGTGTGTTCACTCATACAGATACAAATACCCTTTTTCCACCAAAATTAGCACGTATATGTGAGTTTTTTTTAAACACGGGAAAACCTGCGAAAAATAGCCGACAGACTACTTTCCCATTGCCAGTAGACGAGTAGCCTTTCTGGGATTTTTCGACCCCGTTTTCGACGTCATTAACGTGCCGGAAAACAGGGTTAGTAATAGGGCTGTGTATTGGCAAGAATCTGATGATACATGGGTTACGATTCAATATATTGCGATGTTTTTAAATCTAATTTTAGGAAAACTGTCATAGTATAAATAACAAACCACCATATGCATAAAATCTGAGTATAAAAAGTTTACTTTTTGTAATGCAATCAGAACAGTGGGATCTGCATTTGCATTTATCAGTCCCTGTAATGTCGAACGAGGGCTGCAACTAACGATTATTTTCATCGTCTATTAATCTGTCGATTGTTTTCTTAATTAATCGATTACTTGTTTGGTCAATAAAATGTCAGAAAATGGTGAAAAATGTTGCATAACGGCTAGTTTGGTACGCCCTCAAACAAAACTAGTTAGAGCGGAGCTGGAGCGGAGTCTGAAGAGTTTGGTTCGGTTGAGAGAAGTAAAGCGTTTTTTGAACATTACAGCATGCAAACATGTTTTAGTAAAAACCCAAAATACAAGCATGCACCTGAAAAACAACATAATAGGTACAGCAACAGTAAAAAAGAAAAACTGCATGAAAAATACTGGAAGTGCAATTCATCTTCATAAAACAGCATCTATAAGGAATTTAATTTTATTATCATTTTTTTAAGGCCGATTTCAAACTCAAATATTTCACCAGTTATTAAAGTGGCCATCTAAACAAAATAATGTGAGCCTATTTCTTAAAGACTACGATTTTTCACATGTGATATATGTTGCATTTATTTCCTGAGGTGTCGAATATTCTTGATCGAGATTAGTTTTAAGTCAGTGCATTAACACACACTCTGTTGTAGGTAACAGCAAATAGTTGCACTCAAATCTTTTCTATGTTGACCAACTTTTTTTCCAAGCCTTTTTTGCATTCTAGTATGTTATTGACATCACATCAGTTACCCGAAATGTTTGTCTTTCAATCACTCTAAATGGTTACAGGATAACGATCTAAAAAGCAGTTATAGCTACGAAATCCGGAGCCGTAAGATAAAGGGAAAGTAAAAGGATGACCTCTGTGTAACCTCGGCCTGTGGATGCCTCCCAAAACCCTTTACCTAAGGCTAGGATTAACATGTCAACCAAGCAAGCGGCCTGTATAAAAGGGAACATGGACACATCTCGTCTAATGAGCTGCATCGCAGGAAACTAAGCTCTACTTAAAAACAGGCCCTGACCCTTTGTACTTTTTTTTCTGGGAATTTGGGGGGTTTTAGCAACCTGGTGCAGCATTTACATTCTGCACTTAAAAACAAAAAACATGTTTTATTTATTTCATTTATATTTATTTTTCAGGTCAGTAATTTTCTAGTAATTTCCCCTGGAAGTTTCCTGGAAAGAAGTATATCATTTTGTACAAATTATAGAGAAAAATCAGACAAAGTTCTGTTACTTGCTTTGGCAATCGGATAGTGTTTGACCACAGGTATAAATGTACAGGTGTAAATGCACCCAAAATGCATTGAGGTCGTATTGTGATCTGATTCAACTTCAAAATAATGAACTTAGTTTCTATTGGCTCAAAACAAATGTGGGTGGGAGTAATGGACATAATATGTTTGTTTTATTGGCGCAAATGGTCCCCATCTGTAGTTATGCATTTCTTAATGATACAACACAATTTTACAATTTGCTATCTAATTATTTTGTAGACCCCCTGACAAAGTGCCACGGACCCCACTTTGAGAATCACTGATGTAGAGCACACAGTTATCGTTAGAGCTTTTAATAATGTGCTAATGTTTCAACATAAAGCACGTCTTCACTAGAGGAAGAAGAGGCAAAAGATGTCCTCATCCCCTAGTTGCTGCCCCTGATTGAAAGCTTTTACTCTAACCGAACCGTGTGCTCCATATGTCATCTTTCCAGATCCTGCCTCAGTTATCCTGTCTATTTTAGCTTTAAGTAGGCCGATGTGCAGAGACTCCTTCACCTTTATGCCTTTATATGCCCGTCCCTAACTCTCTATTCACATGTCTTGCGTTATGATTTTAAAACTGATAAACAGATGTTGTTAAAAAGTTTGACGGTGGGAGGTCAGCCTTCAAAAACACAACACGTCCAAACTTCCTCAGTATGTTGCTGTGACCTGGACTGGATGCAGAGCCAACCCTCCACCTCAGGCTTAGATTAACAGGTCAAGCACAGACACCAGTTAATGAGACCCAGCAACACTTTACATACCACTGGTGTTTACAACTAAAAAGGGCAGGCAGGGGGTTTGTGCTTGTGTGTTTGGGAAGAGGAATTCTCTTAAGCAGGTGAACTATGGGACAGGTGAAAGTTGAAAAGGTTACACGGAGACACGAGTCTGGAAGAGAAAACGGCCAGAGAAACACAATATTGTTGGATGTGATATAGAGAGGTGAGATGTGGGACAGCTGAGATGTAAAAAGTAAAAGTAGAAAGTGGTGATTACAGATTAAAGCTACAGGAATGAGTTTGTAACTAAATATAAAGAATTGTTTTATTGATCATCTTTATTTCTTGTTTCAAGCATTTGGCTCTAATTGTTTGTTTCAGACGAGGAAAGCCTCTAAATATGGAATGCTTAGAATCCGCAAGTAGTCTTGAACATAAAAACACAACGTAGAAAATTTGACAAAAAATGTGCAATAAATAAAGTAAGCTGTCCTAAACTTGTTCTGGCTAAGGCTGTTCATTTCTTCTATAGTGCTCAGTGAGACAGTTTACCTGTCGTAGGTCGATGAAGGCCAGCTGGAGTGTGTCTCCTTGAAAGCCAGGGACCGGCTCTGAACTGGCAAACACTGAGAAGAAACAAAAATACCAACAGACAACAATCAAAAACAGTAACAGAATAAAATACATATAGCTAGTGTCAAAAACTGTGGCCCTGGGTCTGGAATCCATTGGTAACAACCATGTCATACTAGCTTGTCATGAAGGAGGTTAAATAACGCTCCAAACAAACGCTACATTTTAGCGAGGAAAAACTGGCATGGCCTTTTTCAAAGGAGTCCCTTGACCTCTGACCTCCAGATATGTGAATGAAAATGTGTTCTGTGGGTACCCATGAGTCTCCCCTTTACAGACATGCCCACTTTATGATAATCACATGCAGTTTGGGGCAAGTCATAGTCAAGTCAGCACACTGACACACTGACAGCTGTTGTTGCCTGTTGGGCTGCAGTTTGCCATGTTATGATTTGAGCATATTTTTTATGCTAAATGCAGTACCTGTGAGGGTTTCTGGACTATATTTGTCATTGTTTTGTGTTGTTAATTGATTTCCAATAATAAATACATACATGCATTTGCATAAAGCAGCATATTTGTCCACTCCCATGTTGATAAGAGTATTAAATACTTGACAAATCTCCCTTTAAGGTACATTTTGAACAGATGTATGATTAATCTTAATTAACTATGTACGATCATGTGATTAATCGCGATTAAATATATCGATTGACAGCCCTAATTATTACTAATAAAAATAATGACATTTATTTCAACTTACATTCACACTGAATGACATCTAAGTTGAATTGCTGAATGGCCCCCATACTGATCTGTTTGAGTTCGGTGTCCAGCAGCATCTGCATCAGTGATGTGGACAGATGCTTGCAGGCGGACATACAAGCCGTCTGGGCCACTTTGCCCTGCAGAGAGAGGGACAGGAGGAAGGAGGGAGGAGAAGGAAGGTGATGGAGGACGAGAGGATGAAAAAGAGGAGGGAAAGATGGAAAGGCGTAGGAGAGATTAGGATGGGGATGAGAAGGACAGAGAATGAGGATGCCCGTTTGGGTAAAGACCACTTGACTTTTCAGGGGGAAGATCATCTGAGACTGTGGCATATACACAGGCAAAGTGAACAGCTGACTGCCACCAAGACGAGTCCGTTTTAAACCACGACCAAACCAAAATGGGAATCGCTGCTGTAAACATGCTGAGAGACCTTTCAGCATCAGCAAGAGCAGCACAAGACAGAAGACTGGCAAGGCAACACTCACCGCAGACAGTTCACCTTCTCTGCACCATGTATCCTAATGCATACATCAGTGCAGACAGAAAGGCGCATGAAGCTTTTAAAGCACTGATTTGTATCGATGTCCTGCATAAGGTCGATACAAATTGCAATGGCAACAGCAAATGACAATGACTTATTGAAATAGAAGCAACACAAAATGTATGTAAAACATAGACAAAAGCACCAAGACAGAAAATGTGGTTGTTTGGTGGTACAAAACTTGTTGATGAGCGTCATTATGATTTTATCAGTAATTAGAGCTTTGTCCTGGAAGCAGGAACCACTCATGTGTGCAGTTGTTAAGTGAAAAAAGGGGTGATACATCGAGGAAAGAATTCAATTTACATTGTTGATTTTAATCATGTCTTGTTTCAGTTACCCCAAATCCCCCAAAAATGTGTCGTCACTTGCCCCTAGTGGTATCTACCCATACAGATGATTCAGATTGAGACCCTTGTCACTGAAATGTCTAATGCCACCCCAACACAATGGAGGTAATGGAATTTCATTTGTGGTGCTCAAAGCAAAGCATTGCAAAATATGATATAAACATGATATGAAAAACTCAATAGCAACAACTCTTTGCAGAAACAATAGCCTAGTTACTCTAATTACTTCTCTGTGAATGGTATTAAAAGCTGACATGGGTTTGACTGTTGATGAGTTACAGATATTTGTTTTTTCATGTTTTGGTATTGGCCCAACACCTTCTCACTTCCAACTCATCACATATGGATGCTTTATCAGGACCCCCTTGGCGTCACTTTTTACCCCTTTAGAGTCAATTTTCAACGTGCCGGGTAGTCCGATAGACTTCAACATGAGGTTAACCTTGTTGATTCATACAAAACTAGAATGGCAGTCGGAGAGAGCAGACCTCCGCCAAGCTGCCCGAGTACGATTGCCCCCCCTCTCCGTTCAGCTTGCGCCATCATCCACGTGTATTTTTGTTTATGTTGAGATCAGCTGTACGTAGCGGAGCAGCGTAAAACACTTCATTCAAACTGGATAGAAACAGAATAAAACTCACCTAAACCGTCGTCGTTACTCTTTCAAATATTCACCAAGTGTGCTTTGGTCGAACTCATTTCGAATTTTACAGAGTTTAATGTGAAAAAACGGAAAGAGGCGGGGTCATGCGTCATCAACGAGTCATATGTTACACTGCGCAAACAAATCCTGAATCTGGATCATGAGCCGGATCTAATGGATTGTTCATTGTGCCACACCCCTCCGCTCCAAAAAATGTCATTCAAATCCATCATGGACTTTTGGAGTAATCCTGCTAACAGACAAACAAACAAACAGACAAACAAACCAACAAACAAACGCTGGTGATAACATAAGCTCCTTCCTAGGCCTTCGACCTTGGCGGAGGTAACTACTTGATTAGGTTCAGGAAAAGATCATGGTTCGGGCTATAATAAGTATGTTTTTTATGTAACTTAAATATGTTACGTAAGTTAACATACGTGCATAAGTTAAAATAAATTGGTTTTACATGGGACATGAACAGCGGTCTCCTGGGTGAAAGTCCTGTGTTTGTTTGTGCAAGGTAGTCCGATAGACTTCAACACGTGGTTAATGTTGTGAATTCAAACAAAACTACTTGGTTAGGTTTAGGAAAAGATCATGGTTTGGATTAACAAGTACGTTACATAACTTAAGTTACCTACATAAGTTAAGTTGGTTTCACACGAGACACGAACAGCGGTCTCCTTGGTCAAAGTCCTGTGTTTGTTTGTAACTTGAGTTGCGTACGCAATTTAAGTAGGTTAGGTACGTGACGTAAGTTAAGTGTGTTACGTATGTGACACAAGTTAAGTACGTTATGTAAGTTAACACAAGCTAAAATACGTTGGTTTCACACGGACACAAACAGCGGTCTCCTTGGTCAAAGTCCTGTGTTTGTTTGTAGCTTGAGTTGCGTACCCAAGTTAAGTAGGTTAGGTATGTGACGTAAGTTAAGTATGTAACGTATGTGACGCAAGTTAAGTACGTTATGTAAGTTAACGCAAGTTCAAATACGTTGGTTTTACACGGGACATGTACAACGGTCTCCTGGGTGAAGGTCCTGTGTTTGTTTAACCCATCCATCCACCCCAACCTCTTCCCTATGTGGACTTTGTCGCCCTTTATACTAAGTCATCCGACTTCCTCCTTTACTACTGTCTTAATTACTATGGCCACAAAACTGACGCTTTTAGGGGTACGTACGTGGAGCGTCATAGTTTGACTCGTTGGGCCACTGACCAAGTTGCTGTGTTTGACGAGTTGGAAGTGAGAACAGGTTGATTGACCTGATTGTATTGCTTCCCAACCCCTGATCAAGCCTGATAAAGAGCTACTGTACAATAAATATAATTCTTAACTACACAGGTTTTTACTCTCACCTTACCGTGGACATCTGCTAAAACATGCCTTTACAATAAAGTCAAATCATCATTGAGTCATACAATCTGTCATTGAAAGGTATTTACAGTGCTATTAATTTCTGAACCCGTGTTCTTTGCAAAACATCACATATAAAACAAAAACCAGAGATAGCCCAACACATGCAGGAAGGCACAAGATGAGCTCAATCAATAATTATACACGTGTCACACTCCACATACCACCACAGCATCGTGTTTACAGCTCCAAAGTAAAGTAGCGTTGTGAGCGTTTCCTCAGCTTGAGGTGTTGATTTTGCTCCTTTTGTGAGCAGGTTTGTTTTAACTTATGATCCACATTGAAATGAGTGGATTTTTCTATAAGTTATACATCTCCTCAAGACTCTGAAACGCTAACAGTAACTTTGAATGAATCTGTAAATTACAGTTAGTGTTTGTAGTAAACAGGAACAGAACAATCCATTCTCACAGATACTCATGCAAAAAACTCTCAAACTCAGGGATGATGTGGGGACCCCAATGTCAAGGATAATGCACAGCCAGCAGTCATATTGAAATACAGAGTTACATAAGGAATCGCCCCTATTAAAAACACTGAAGAGACAATCAGTGATTCCTGTAATCAAAGGTATGTGAGTAAAAAAACAGAAGTCACTGATGTCACCTTGTAATATTATTCTTTGAACCCCAGAGAGCCACAAGGGCTTGATGTAAGAAATGTTAGTGTTTAGCTTCCAGAAACAAAAGAAGAATCTGTGGCTTTCCTTTCGTTGAGCTCCACAACATCCCTTTTAACATCCTTCATGCTGACAATCAACCAGCAGACGGACAGCAGTGATACATGGTGTGGCAGCGATCAGGTGTGTCCATTCACTCTAAGCTGGTATCACATCTCAGCCTATTGACTGCAAGTTTGTTTGACCACAAAAGTTGATAGTTGACTCTACATAGACTGGGAGCCAAAACAGGGACCATTCACACACAGACTGCATGCCCACAGAAGGATGTGCCTGTGTACTTCCACACTAAGTCTGCTACATTGAAAATGAATTTTTGGCTGTTTTTGACACCCAAAACTGAGGTTTTTGAAAATGGTCTCCAGAATGCCAGCTTGGTGTTTTGGTGCAGATGTAGGAAATTAATCCTTGAATAAAGAATGACGTGAGCCTGGTAGTGTAGCAGTAAAGTTAAGAAGATCACTTCTACTCAATGTCACACAGCACAGCTGTTACCACTGAACTGTATTTATGTTTATCTGTCGGATGACGATTATAAAATAGTGATTTTATTGATGCTTCAGACGCTGCAACCAAGAAGTTACTGTTTGCTTGGTAGACTTCCTAATCCGTAGTTAAATCACTGGTTTGTGTTTGTCCAGTTGTTGGAAAAAACAGAAACAGAAAATATATGTAAATGAGAGCAACTAAATCATGAGTTTGGACAAACAGCAGTTTAACCAGCTAAGACTCTCTGTCCTACTCCTCACCAGAGTTTGTCTGTAATGCATGTTGAGAGAGAAGAGCTGCGTTTCCACTGTGTTTCTACACTATAATGTGGACAGCGATCTTCACAAAAACAAACTGAAAAGTGTGGAAACGTGTTGTTTTGACCATTTTTGCCATTTCTTGTCACAGATCATGGTCTTTAGACGCACTGACTTCCTTGTGTTTCTCTGTATAAACAACCATGATGGAACACTTTCTCAAAGCAATGAACACTACACGAGAATCAAGCCGATTTGGGGCCTGATTCCTCCCTCCAGATGATCATTTTTTTCCCCCAGTACATAGCAGAGCAAGAACTAACATCGTTTATTCTTCCTGCCCGTCGTCCGCCGTGTTTGTTTACACTGAAGTCACGTTTGATCGCGAGAGATTTTGCGAGATTTCCTGTTTCTTTAGTGGCGACTATTGTAAGTTCATGAATGAACCTGTTAGTGTGTGATGTGCTGTTTTGGCCAAATCGTTGCTCTCCACACACTATCACCGACCTTTAGAGAGAAACTTGGTAACTTTTAAATAATTGCACCATGACATTGTATGAAAAAAAAAGCTGCATTTCATAAGAACTCCACATATTCCTTTCGTTCTGAAATCATGCCTCCGTCCACTTCTGAAACCAAACACAAATGTCTGTCCTTTAAATGTCCACAGTAAGGTTACAACAGGTGCCAGAAGAACCAACAAGCGTGGAACAGTGGAGCTTCCACATAAGCATGCTTTTCATCTCCCCTCTGCCCGTAGAAACGGCAGCATAGTGTTGTAACAGCCAGGCAGGAATACTCACCGACATCGACGCATGGTCATTGTTGTTATTCTGAGCAGAGACACCCCCAAACCAACCAAAAATGGAGGAGGGGGAGGGAAAGAGGGAAAGGACAGGAAAAGAAATGTGGCAACAATAAATGGACAGGAGGAGGTAAATTCAACTAGAGATATCTGGCATGCTTGACAAGTCAAATTAATCAAGGAATAGTAAAATTAGTCAAACAAATTAGTTACAGCGCTGTTCATTACGGGGGAGCGGGGGTAGATGGGGAAACGGGAGACATTCTTGAAAAAACAAAATAAGCTAGAAGTCATTCAAGGCATGATAAGAGATGTTGGAGAGAAGAGCAGGCAAGTGGCCCAGCCGTAGCTGTCAGCTAACTAGGCCAAAACACATTTACTGACCAAGTCCTTCACACTCGGATATCACCAAATGTGTTGAAGATAATGTCTAAAAGCAGTCGACGAGTCAGTGACAGCACAGTTACCATGCATATGGACAGATCGTCAATGCAACACAACTTTAAATTCACAATGTAAAACTTTCAGACGGTACACACATTTCAATAGGGATGTGATGAACATGTAGCAAAACAACAGAAAACAGTTGGGGTTTAGGGGAAAAAGGAAAGAAAACTGAAAAATAAGGAATTATCACATCCCTTGTATCAACAAAAACACAGTGGAAACTGCCACGCACATAAAATGGGTCTAAAAAAAAAAATCACAAAGACAATGTCCCCACAGTTCCTAGAGAAAAGTGGTGGGTTGAATGGGTCACAGGTTAGTGGATGGTGGATCAGACTCACCGGGAGGTGTGTGAAGACCTGGAAAGTGGAACGCAGGAAGTTGATCAGGTCCATGAGGTATCCAGAGGCACGACCGTCCGACTCAGCCATACCCCACTCGTAGTCTGCTAGCTGAATAAACTCGTCGATCTTCTGGTTGAGTTTGGTATAAATCTCTCCCTCTGCAGCGTGACGAGCATCCTGGAGAATATATTTTAATGAGCCCCATTGACAAGATTCAAGCCTGGATTTTTCACTTCTTCAAAGCTAGCTTTAAGTCGACCTAGAACTGTTTGAGTGATTTAGAAAATAATGAAAAGCAGAAACAAGACACATGGCAACAAACAGTATAATTAACACAAAGAAGAGTCCACGTTTACCTTGAATGTGGACAAGCCGTACAGTCTTGTGGTGTGTACTGTTTCAGGGGAGACATTGGTGATGTTTGTTATAAACTCCTCCAGATACTTGCAGGCCTGCTCCAGATGGGTGGTGTTAATGATGATCTGCACCAGCTACAGGAAGAAGATCACAGCTTCAGACTGAATGACTGAACTCTTGGTCTAGATGATGATTAGTAACAGCAGTGTAGTTCCTACCTCAGTCAGTCCTATGTGAGGTTTCTTGATGAGGTTTTGCAGACAGCTGCTGAGTGTTCTCGTCAGCAGCAGGTTGGTTGATTTTCGCAACATGTCGTCAATCTCTGTTGAACTGGATACACAAACAAAGTTTACGTCTAGCAAGTCCAGATATTCTACAGTTGCACAACAAAGAGGCAAAAAGTCAGGGCGGATCAGAACCGTAGAAGTGTTCTAGTGTGCACAGTAAATGTTCCGTGAGACCAACCTCCGGTGTAGTGACTCGGAGAACTTGAGGCTGGCGTAAATTAACTCTTTGACCTGTGTGTAGATCTGAGGGACAGACTGGGACATCGGCAGCTTCTTTGGAAAGTCTTGCTGCTTACACACACACACAAACAAAAAAACAGAAAATAACAGAATTAAACACCCAGGTTAATAATTTCAAGTCTCACTCCTTTGTTTCCATGGTTATAAATAAATAAATGTTGTGGAAGGTAAGGGATGGTAAGGGACCATACACGTGCCACATTTTTTGTATATATTTATATATTTTTTATTTATCAGGGCGCGACAGCTGGGCCCCGAGATAGAAATAGTTCAAATTTTGGACGCTGCAGCGCACACGCATGTCATGCGACAAGAAACAACCAATCATAGTCGGCAGATATATTTTCTTTCTTCTGTAAATATATGGAGAAGTTAATTGTTTTAGTGCAGTGCGACCCAGAGCTTTACTATTTGTCCCACAAACTATTTTACTGCTTCACTCTTTCTGTCCCTTTCTGGAAATCCATTTATCTTTGTTTTGACTTTTTTAGTTCAGTCAGTGAGGCGTTAACTACTAAATTACCACAACTTCATCATCGTCATCGCAGCATGCAGGTTTTGGTTGCTTAGTAACTGCAGGTGCAGAGGGTGTTAGACGGGGCGTTTCTGAATTATTATTGGGAAACTTGTATGTCATGGGAAAAATGTATATCTTTTGTGACGATCAGCACTTTTCTAATAATGCTTTGTGAATATCTGCTGAGGACCAACTTTCTAGCTCTGTATTTTTGAAGGTGTGTGTAGATTAGAGGTGTTGCCACCTTCATCAGACGAGTTTAACATATTGCCTCATTAACGTTGTGGTTCCCTATTAGCATTGGGTTTAAATCCAAAATATTTGCCAAATAGGTGCTTTTGCTTTTCGCTTTAACACCAAATCCTCCGCTATCGTCTCGTCTGCTCTCATCCCGGCATTTAATATAATCAATGCATGCCTGAACACCACGGAACACCGTGTAACACAGACAACATATGCATGCGCAATTAAGTCATCAAAACTAGAAGTCATGCTTTGGAGTCTATGGTTGTTGGAACTCGTTACCTTCTCTATCTCAGCATCGTGGAAGGGAAAGCGGCTGACTACCAGTTTATACTCCTCCTCCGTCTCCACTGGAATGGGACTGTAGTTGTCCAACTCAAAGATCTCTCTGTGGAAAATAATACAATTTAGTATTAGAGCTTTGAGATGCTCTCTTTCTCTTTCTCTGTTACACAAATGTTCTAAAAGCGCAGTTTGTTCAGTTGTTTTCATCAAATTTCATCCAAAGATGACAATATGGTGTCATTGTATTTGTACTAAAATATCAAATAAAGGTCACATTCATCACAGAGACTTGTACACATGTTTAAGACGACAATCTGATCTTTGAACAAAGTAAAATGACTCTCTGAAAGTAATAGGTGACCTTACCTGTACCAATAGTTGCACAACAATTGAGGCAACACATTTTAATGTATTTAAAGCTGAACGACAACTCTGAAGCAAGATAAACATAATTATTTACCTACCTGCTTGGTTTCATAAAAAATAAAGGACAGAAATGCAATTATAGACAAACAGTCACACACATCAGCAAAAGCCCACCTGAATACCAGTGCCCACTTCTTCAGCAGAGTTTCATTGTACTGGTCTCTGACCTCGAACAGCAGGTCGAACAGCCGGTTCACTGTGAAACCATAGCCCTGTACACACACACATACAGCACACATGCAGAACATCAAGTGTGTTAATGTCAGTTGCTCTGCACCCTTCAGGGTCACAAGATGATCAAATGAAGTACAGCTCTGAACCAACCTGTAGTGTGTCAGCGAAGATGACTATGAGGTTCTTCAGCTCCAGGACCAGGTCTGGGTCATCACAGTATGACTGGGAATAACAAACATAACATAATCAGCAAACAACACTCAAAGGAGGGAAGAAAGCTCTATGACAACAGCAGCAATAATAATATGGTGATCGTTTAATCATCACTTCATTAGCCATGTTCGTTGTTTACGTTCATTATGATAGTTTTGGGGGAGTGTCTTTGGAGGGAGGCCTGAAGGGACGGGCTGTCAGTGTTGCCGGCTTGGTGGCTTTCTCTCTAGATTTAAGGACTTTTGGAGCTAGTGCTGCTAGCTTTGATTGGAAAAGCGTTGGCAACACTGGGCTGGGTTTTTCGGTTGGATAGTTTTAAAAATTTAGCGTACTCTTGCTAGTTTCTCAACATTTATACATCATAAATGCAAAAATAAATACCATTTAAAAATGTATAAAAATAAATACAAAAATGAATAAAAGGGAAAATTAAACTGAAGATTAAATAAATAGGGAAATTAATACAAAGATTAATAAATAAAGAAGCAATTTAAAACAGAAATATAAATTTATGTCACATTTTATTGATTAATGGCTACATTTATTTTTTAATAACATTTTTGCTATATTTAATAACAATTATTTATTTATTTATTAAGTAATTTATTTATTTATTTTTGATTTCTGCAGGTTCAATCCTCCATTCACCTGTGAGTGATGAAGCAAAATGATGCTTATTTAATCTACTGCTCACTGTAAACAACATCATTCACTAGTCCTACTATGGAGGGAATAGTGAAAAGTGAACAGTCGTGATTTCAGACACAGCTTCATTGCAACGAAAATAATTTCAAGACACAAATCATCTGCAGTTATCACTGTGTACATAAAGCGCTAGCTTGACAGGCGTAGCAACAGTAGCTAAGGAGGGAGGGGCTTAGCTAGGGGTCAATCAACACTGACAAAGTCTCTCCATTTTTTCTGGAGTGCAGAGTGATTTATGACCCTGAAAGCAGCACAGTTGAGTCCCTTAACACCGACACAAGGATCCTGCCAAACACGGGAGTGTGTAAATCAACAGAGTAAATGAACACAGCCTGAGATTTGATGTAAAGCAGCGGCCGCCTGCCTCTTTGTTTACTCAGACACACACGTACACACAGCAACAACCAGCTGGAGACTGAACTACACAGCAGCAAATCACAGCCAGTGGCAGGAACGGAGACAGGTTTATTAGTCTGTTTGTTCAATGTTCTGATCCAAGCTGTATGTGACGTTTTTAGTCATTCTTTTAACTTGTATTAATGAACTTGTATCAGTCGTGTTATGGGGGATTTATTTATTCAAATAGTATGAGAGCTAACAGTGTGAAGACCTTTTATTATTTGCCATAAAACTGTGGAATTTTTTATTAGAAGTGGACTGGCTCATGGGCAGGTTGGTGAAAAAGACTTTCTCCCTGTGGGCTGACTATGCAGTGGTTGTAAGGGCAGGACCCCTGGCAGTGTGGAGCCGCCTGTGTCATGGCCCAGCAGAGGGGCTGGAGGCCAGGGGGGAGACCGGGGCCTTTGTTGGTCTTCTCACCCCACGCTGTGTGGCCCATTCTCTGGCCTGTTAGCATAATCCTCTGGGTCATTTACAACTGACTGGAGCCCAGCGGTCAGGAATATGCCTTCTTAATCTGCTGTTATTGTTGCAATCTGTCTCTCATTAAGGCCGCAATGACCTCCTCTTTGGCAGCATGCGTATGTGTGTTTTGACCTTTTCTCTTGAGAGTGACATGATTAGTGTGTTTGTGGGTTCACTGACCTCCGCAGTGTTGTGTGTGTGCATGTGTATGTATGTGTGTGTGTGTGTGTGTGTGTGTGTGTGTGTGTGTGTATCAGCCAGTGAATGAAGGTTCTTCCAGGATAAATAGACCCACAGCAGGCTCTATTATCTCTATTAACTCTAAACAGTCTCCTTCTCATTCACAGTCCACTCCCTGCGGTTTGTGTGTGTGTGTGTTCATGCATGTGCACGTGTGCGTGTGTGTGTGCGTGAGGTTCCTACAGAGTGGGTGCGGAGCACAGCGATGATCTTGGACAGGGCCATGTTCCACAGTTCGTCAGTGAAAGCTTTGGTCACCAGCCCCCGCGTGGCGTGGAGGATATGGTCCTCCACAACAAAGAACCTGACACACACAGAAAACACACACATCTCAGTACTTTTATTTATGTATGTTGACATTGAAACAAACAGGAGTGTTACTACTAGGGTTGCAGAATTCCGGGAATATTTAAGGTGGAAACTGTCCATGGGAATTAACAGGAATTTATGGGAATTTATGAGAATTAACAGGAATAAAATGGAAATATGAGGGTTATTTGCTCAGGCTGTATTTACCATGTCATACAAAGCAAGAAAAAATGTGAAATGTGCCATGTGATGAGTTAGCTAACTAGCAAGTTAACTAATGGGGAAAGGTGACAATATGGGCTGTGTGCAAACTTTGGGTTTAAAGTGAACAACTCATTTCATTCCCAAAATATCCAATCTTAAATTCCCTTGGAAATATACCGAAAATTTTACCGACCCTTTGCAACCCTTGGACTAACATCTTTTAGGCACACTAATGAAACAGAGTTTTAAGGTCAGCAGAATGTAATGTTGAAGATACAATTCTGTACTGTGACGATGAAGTGAAAATGGGAGGATCATCTTACCCTACAATCTGATTGAAGTATCTTCTGTAGCCTTCCACTGTCTCATGCTGGACAAACACACAAATAGCCAGGTTTGCACACAGTACATGAATGCATAAAATATTATATATACTGTATATATACGTTATCATCGTGGTGGTCTTCACATGGTATTGGATTGTTGGTGTGTTCAGTGAAATTCTAACATCCAAAACTTGACAGCAGGTTGCCAAACAAGCAACAAGTAACACAAGAATTACAGTTTAACTTTTAACAATTCACATATACAGTGTATAGCGGCAAGGAAGACATGGACAATATGGCGTGTCCATTTTGCAGAGAGAACTGGAGGTAAGATAGCTACGTTTTACTATATCTACTGTACATCTTGATAGCTACGCTCTGATTACTGTAAGAAAAGCAGAAAAAAGGCGCCGACGTTGGGGAATTGGCTCGTGTCTCTGCTTCAACTGTGCGAGAGAGCCTGTGAATGACCGCCTTCCTTAATGTGGTTCAGGACTCATTCGCGTACACACTGATAAAAGAATGTATGTGGCCCAGACCACCTCATGATGTGGTCTGAAAGATCTCAATGCCTCTTGAGTGAGTTCACACCTGTACTTAGAGCTGTCCACTTGTGATCGGATCACCCAGGATGCGTGTTAATACCAGGTCTGTACATGGCCGGATACAGAACTTTTCAAATTCTACACATAGGGGCTTTAAGTCACAGTTAGAATTTTCACTTTTTAAGGTAAACTTTTCCTTTAGTGAATTGCAAACATTACCCAAGTAAATAACTGGAAGGGTCTGTTTATTGCTGCTTTATTTGTTTTTTCACTTAACTGGCGGTCAACTTTGCTACGTCTTTGGGTCAAAGCTGCTTTATCTAAAACCCAATAGAATAGAGTTGAAGTCAGGAATGTTAATTCCCGGTGTGGACTATACATTTTAATGAGGTTCTTTGAATTTCACAAATATGCATTACATGTGTGTTTCATGATACTAGCCATTGGCTGCAATGCTATCTGAGGCTGTTTGCGTGTTGCTCACCATGTTAGCCTGTGGCTGCAATACTAGCCGCGCCTGTTTTTTCCTCTGTTTCCTGTAGTAGTTCTCAAATGTTTCTCGGTCACCCTGCAGACACAGAAATACAAAAGACTTCAATAACCTCTCTGAAAGTTACTGACAATGACAAAAAAGATCAGAATTAGTTTTGCTGTTACAAGCCACATGGTCTTTACATTTATATTACAAATAATAATAATAATAATAATAATAACATATTCCAGAAATTGCTGCAGTGGCAGAGAATTTAGAGAACTATGGATCTTTGAGCACAGTGAATGTGGATGACTGTGTGTGTGTGTGTGTGTGTGTGTGTGTGTTAGTGTGTGTGACAAAGAGACACCTACCAGCACAGTGTAAATGTGTAAACACCTGTAGACAGGTGAGAAGTCCACCAGGTCCTGAGCTGTAAGAACCTGTCGGACACAGATGAGGAAACAAATATTTCTTTAACATTTTCTCCATACTCATTCCACAGTGCTGAATACAGCAACCAATGAAAAGTAGCAAACTATGAACATGAACTCCCTACTTCATGGAAAATAAATGTAATACTTTTGTAGTTATCTTACAGAGCTGCTTATTACGCTGGAAAAGGGAAATACTGAGAAAGCCATGAAATTTATAATACAGAAAAACTCCAAATGCATTTCTATTAACATTTAGCAGCCATCATAGAAACAGATGAATACAATTATTTCTGTATGATCACTTTCTGTCACACCCAACTACACTGAATGCTTCCTTACCTCTTCATCTCCTTCCTCCTCGTCTCCTGTGTCGTCGTCCATCATCAGGCCGTTGTGCGTGTGAGTGTGTGTTCGTCCGTTGAGGGAGTACACTGGTTTGGTGTAGTGGCCCAAACTGGCCTGCTTGACTACTGCACTGTTAAAGGTCCTGTGCTGTTGTGCCTGGAGGGACATACAGCACAGATCAATGAGGTGAGAAATACCTTTTCACATCCATTGTGGGAATTGTTAAAAACACAGATTCTCATACCTGTCTCATGGCGGTCTCTCCAACCTTGTCGGAGTGTTTTCTGATGCTCTCCAGGAAGTCCTTGAGGTCTGACATGGAGATCTCCTTGATCTCCTCTCTTAGTCTGGGCAGGTTTTCAGCCATGATCTGACAGAACCTGTACTTACTGACCCTGCAGGAGACACAACAGAACCAGTCCGGGTGTGTCCACTTAATAAAGCACTCATCCAACCAGCATTGTCTAATATCATATGAACAAGAATGCAATACAACAGCTGGCAAATCAACAAAATCCAATAATTAGACCAATCAGTGCAACTAATATCAACAACAACATTACAGTGAGCCGGGCTATAATTAGCATAAGTTGACGTTGATCTTATTCTACGTTTACATTACAAGCAAATGTTACCAATTTTTTTGCTCTTACGTGACACAGAAATCTGATTATGAATGTGGCAGAGGGAGCGAGAGGGAAGGGAAGTCTGACACGTGCTAACGCTCTGAAGGAACACTGACTCCAAGCTGTCTAGAACAAAGCTACAAACCGTTCAGAGCCATCCTTGAAGCCTACAGGAGGTAAATATCATCTTTACTCCAAAAGCTTTTTAGTGGAGTGTTCCTTCAAGAACATTGATGGTATAATCCTACCTGGGAATGAAGACCTTCTCCAGCTGCTCCATGGTTTTCAACGCAGCATAGTATCTGCGGAGACAAATGGTATAGCTTCAGTTTGGATATGGTCCTTTAATCATAATCATTAACGGGTAGGTTCGCAATTTAGTAAGTGTGACTTAAAACAATAATAAGATGCCCATAGGAACACTGCAGCAGTTTTTGCTTGCTGTGTTCACTTCTCCCATTCATACTGGCCATTAGGACAGTGATTCCCAACCTGGGGTCCGGTCCCCCCTTAGGGACGCGCCAAAGATCACAGTGGGTGCGCCTGGATTTGTGAGTTTGTGAAAAGTAGATTTGTTCATATCGAATTAAAATCATAATAACACACTTAATGGATTATTTATACAACAGTCTGTGGATAAAACTATTTAAAAAGATATATTTTTTTGCTACTTAGTAGCAAAATCTAATGAAATATTCAGCTTCAATCCATATGTGTTGGCGTTTAGCCTTTCAAAAACAACATTTTCACTAAACCTTTTTGCTCTCCCGCTTGACGTACACAAAGAGAGGCACCTGTATTAATGGGGCAGTCTAGCAGCAATCTAACAACACCTTAAATTACATTTATTTAACCACAATAACAAAAAAATCTATTTTAAATTCTAATCTAAATTCTAATGATATTATAGGAAATTAATTAAGTTGTTTCAAGTAAGGGGCTTCAAGGAAAATAGGTTGGGAACCATTAGGACATCCCTTCCTAATGAGTGATGGGTAACAAAATCTGCAGTCCTCGTTCTGCGCGAAAATATATTCCAAAGTTTATCTGAAGCTAATTTGAGTTTTCAGCAGTCTGAGTGAGTCAAATCAAGTGAGTATCCTTCCACTGCAGGTCAGCAAGGAACCACAAAAAGGGAACGAATTTGCTTTAACGCATTATCACGTTAACTTTGACAGCCCTAGTTTTAAGACAGACTTGAAAATAAACCTATCCTTTTGTATTTAGTATAGCAGTATGCTTTTGGGAACGGAAGCGTTCTGGTTTCCTGCATGCAGGTAAACAGTCCGTGTGGGGAGCAAAAGAGGCGAAACTGGCTACTTCTTCTGAAACAATCCAGTCGTAGACATCAACTCCAACTCTATTCACGTGTCTCAAGTTGCTAACCGAACTGTAAACAATGACCGGAACACGGAAGAGGAAGTCATATCTGCTGGCTACACCGGAACCCCAGAAATATTGCGCCGTTGCACCCAGAGGGTAAATCGTCGTCAGACTGACAGCTGATGGGTTCCGAGATTGGCTGCCTGGTCACATATGAACCAAGCGCGAGTACATGACGACTTTCTGAGAAAACTTACAGTACTTCCACCTAATGGATAAAAGACTAATGTATTCAAATTGTGACCAGTGTATTAAAATATGGTGAGACAGGGCTGTCTCCTTTAGATCCCCTACTGATGGGCCAACTGCTCACATTTTAAGGCCTAACAAGGCGAGCATAGAGCTACGTGTATGTTTAACATACTGCATGCAGTGAAGTGTGATATTTTATTCTCAAAACCTATTGGGCTACCTGTGTTATAAAGATATTGTGGTCTTTCATAGTGTGCACAGATCACAAGGGTTCAGTCTTGGGTCAGTGTGCTTAGCTCCCATCATTAGGCTGATAGGCAGGCTGTGAAGGGATCTAATTGGTCGGTCAGTGAGTGTAAAATGTGTTGTATACACATGAACAGAAGACAGCCTCATAAACTGTACAGTGAAAAGGTTTGTCAGAGTGCACAGCACCAGGACGGAGGACACAAAGACTGCAAGTGGCAGGGCATTGAACAGAATGTGACCTGGGCATCGGCACATACAGTACAGAAAATAATGTGCATTCGTGGCATACAAACTCATTCCAATTTATTGTAAGTGTATAGACTAGGTCATTAGTGCATCAAGTACAGTCCGCACACACACACAAATCCCACAAGGTGGCCGGCATGGTCTAATTGCCTTGGATTGGCTGTGTGCCGTGACAGAGTTGCAGTGAGGGGGCCTTGTTGTGAACAAGGGCACACTGAGGGTCAATTGTCCTGCCAGTGAATGGCCTCTTCCTTTGGTACACAGTAATGAACAAGGGTCATTATTTTCCTGTCCAAAGTGAACTCCCCCCTCCCCTATTTATACAGACAGGCATGTAAATACGACCAAACATGAAGTTCATGGGGTAAAAATGAAGTTCAATCAAACCCACAGAGCAGAGGAAACCTGCATCACCAATACTGGATGATTTTGCAGATGTTTGGCTACTGAGCTTTCTCTGTCTAGCTGAAAAAAACACTTCTTCAGAATGGACAACAGAAGCATGTATACAGTTTGATCCACTGATTTACTAACTCTTCCCTTTACTTAGAGGTGACTTAATACCAGGTAGTCTTTTACTGCCTACTGTGGTTCAAAGTTTGGCCTCTGACCACAACCAGCCTCACTGATGACAGATTTGATTAGGGCTACATCCACACTTATATTTTCATTTTAAAACGCATAACTTTTGCTTAGTTAATGCCTAGCGTCCACACTACTCAGGCGTATTTGAGCCCCTAAAACGGACACATTTAAAAACGCTGCTGGCCCCGTTTTAGTTTTAAAACTCCGGTGTTGCGTTTTAGTCTGGACGGACAGAAACGGAGATCTTTGAAAACAATGACGCAGACACCCACGATCGCTTCACGATTGGGTCTTATCATTCGTGAGGTGTCCTTCCCTGATTCGTCACGCCCCATCACGTGAACCTCAAACAACATCAGCCTCGACCACCAGTGGTTAATTTCAACATGGATGCCGAATTACAGATGTTGCTGACCTTGTTATCTCTGCTAGAAGCTGCTGTGCAGTTAAATTCTGCATTTTATAATGCTACTACTGCCTGCATGCGCAGGAGGGAAGCTATTATTCAAGCGCTTTGCATCAATTCCCGTGTCCAGCACTGCATGCCAAGTGTACATGAATGCTCTTGTGATATGCGTTTTCAGGCGTGGCAGTATGGACGGAGATCAAAACTGAAACGGCCCTAAAATGCTCGTCTGGATGGAGATCGTTTTCGTTTTAAACATATTAGTGTGGATGTAGCCTAGGACTTGAGGATGGGGCTTTAATTGAATACCTTTTAATAATATATCTATATATTTAATTATATATATATATATATATATATATATATATATATTTCTAAAGCATGATGTAGGAGGTGAAAAATAACTTAGGATAGATAAAA
The DNA here is from genome assembly GCF_015220745.1 of Sebastes umbrosus. NCBI lineage: Eukaryota > Metazoa > Chordata > Actinopteri > Perciformes > Sebastidae > Sebastes > Sebastes umbrosus. The sequence goes on from NC_051288.1 coordinate 9,290,013, forward strand.
TCCTCAAACTTTACTTTATATGGATGACTACTACTTCCTCATGAACTGAATCAGATGTACAATGTTTTAACTGACATGAACCGATGCATATATGTAGATTTTGTTTTCTTTGGGTCATGTTTGTTTAAATGTATATAATATGTTTATACTTGTGCGGCTGTGTGCATATTTTTTTTGTTATTTGATTTTCATTATTAATTTCATTGTTAATTTTCATTGTTGGATCACCTGGGATCTAAATCCTATATATGTATGTGTGTGTATATATATATATATATATATATATATATATATATATATATATTTTCATATTTGTATGAGGTCAATATTCACATATTGGAATGAGCAGTTTGTTGTTGATTACTGTGTCTGAATAATTCAATGAGGGACGGCTAATACAAATGACCAGACATAGAAGTAAAAATATGAATCCATTCATTTATACATTTGATGGGTATGGTTGGGTGTGATCAGACTTGTACTCTGTTGCACCTGTAACAATGCCCAACAGTGATGTCACAGTGTACCGACACACCCTGGAGTACATGTCTACATCACTGTTGCGAGGTGAGACGTTGAACCACTGGAGGTCATCAAAAACAAGATTTTCAGCTGATGTTAAGTTAAGAGTAAGGCCACACTAGATTTTGGAGGAAGTGAAAAACATAGCAGCGCTAGCCTCTATTGTTGGAAAGGTATAACTCCAGTATAACGGCAGATTATTAGACTGGGTGAAGTTACCCTTTAAGATCTGGGAACCTTCAGAATTTCTAGATTTATGTAGGTTGTTTTTATTATCACAGTTAAACATCAGTCACGTTGTGATGGAAAGGCTTTATGAGATGGATACCTTTTGGACTCCAGCTGCTCCTTTAGTTTGCTGTACATTTCTAGCACTGCAAAGGAAGAGAAGACAGGGAACAGGATCAGTTCTGCTCCAAATGTACCGTGCATACAAAGATACATTGGTATAAAAAAAATAATAGGACTAAAATGTTAAACCAAAAATGTATTCAGTCCCACTCAAGAAAACGGGACCAAACCACTAAATAGTTCCGGTGATATCATGTTAATTATACACATATAATAATATAAATGTAAATAATCCAGCGCCTCTTAAAAGGAAACTACGCCCATTTTCAAAACTCTCCGCCATGGCTCCGGTCCTAACTGAACTGTAACATGATACATCGTGCATATGCCGTTGCGTCAACACATCATTAAGGTTTAACACTTTAACACTTGAATTAAAGTGACCATCATATTGATACACAAGCAGCAGCGGTACCTGGTATACAGAGCTGGAGCTTCTCCACAGTGGTGGCCATGTTCCTCTGCTGGATCCGACAGCGAATCACCTCCTCCGTCTGAGCTGTCACCTGAGGGAAGGAACACACAATGGAAGGAAACAATGAGAAAGAGGCCACCGCTGTTAACTACTGGGTTAAAGAGCGGTCATGTCTTATGCAGAACTGAGCAGGCATATGTCCTGACAGCACAATAAAAAGCACAGGTTTTGTCTTCTGCACACTCATGCATACACGCATACGTGGACTTACCTCCCTCCCGGCCTCTTGTAGTCTTCGATTAGTGTCCGTCACTTGACCCTTTCAAAACAAACAGACGTCAGTTTAACTGTTCAGCCTCAGAATGTCTCCTTTTATTCGTCCTTTCCTCTATCCATGGTTCCTACAAATGTTGGTTTATTGTCAACAAATACCACGTGCACTCTAATCCATAGAGCTCCACTAATTTCCAAAAACTATTAAAAACACATCAGTGCACCACACTGTTGCACTGGTTGACGTGTTCCTTCATTATGAACACACACACTGTAGTTTATTTTGAGTCAATCCCACATACACCGTCCTACTGCCACAAATACTCACTAAAGCACCAAATGTGGATTAATCCGCTGCTGAAAGTAGTCCCCAACAAATGCTGTATTTCCTTCTGTTTGAGTAACGTGTGTTCAAAACTACAGTGACCAGCTGTTTTAGGAAATTACTAAGCAATACACAACATATTTGTGAACCGATTTTAAAGATATACTGTAGGTCTTCAGTAGGAATCAAGGGACATGGGGCTGAGAGCCACATACAGACGGACTAACACATTGTTGGATTTGGTTTTTTTTCATTAGATTTGTTGACAAAAAGGGAAAAAACGTCTTATCTTTTAAAACTGCGCTGGGAACCGCAGCATGTTGAAAACACAAACAAGGCCCAGGTTTGGATTTTGAGAGGTTTAACATTGAGATATCTTGCAAATTTTCATCTAGAAATGAAAGGTTTTCCTCTTAGTTTGATTAATTCGCTGAGACCCACAATAGACCAGTTTTTTTTTCTTTTTTAGAGGGCTACAGGGGGTCTTTAGGAGGAGATAGCAGGTCAACAGTAGATGTCACATAGAAGAGGTGTACATCATCTGAAAGCTGGGAACCTGGAGATTAATTTGAGATGCAGTTCAAGTTGTTCTAGTCATAAATCAGAAATAAACATGAATTAATTAAAATAAATTGTGAAAGTGCTTAGAACATCATGATCGAAGTATACGATGGTCATCCCCATGCTCTATTATGACTCATCAGTTGTTGCAGCAATTTTTGGGTTGATACCAAAAATGTAACCATTTTTTACTTATCGAGAATTGATAAAAATGATCAATAATCCCTCCAAAATACCACATTAAGACACCAAAACCTTGAGGAACACCATAGAAAAAGCCATGCTGTGATTTGGGATCAAAAACTTTTGACATTTGGAGATTTCTGCAAGAATTGCATTTTTCGGCCAGTGTATGGTGAACACTTCTGTTTTAAAAACTGCTCAGAAACCCCCTTATTGTTAATGTAGCTAAGAAAGCCATCCATCCTCTGAAGGCTCTAGGTCTCTGGTGACTATAGTGATTATCCTAGAGGTCACTACAGGTCATTTTATACAGTGAGGTCAAATTCTCACTACACTGAAATGGCTACTACGGGAACTAACATCATCACACATGAATACAGTTGGGCTCATTGGATCCACAAGAGTCTCAGCTTTACAGTGATACCAATTTATGTAATTCCAAGACTGTTTAGGGACCCCAGTATGCAGACATATTAAAATACACCATATTAGAATAGGCAAAAATAAGACATTTATACTGCATTCAATAAGCTGCATGTGATTATCATAAAGTGGGTATGTATGTAAAGGGGAGACTCGTGGGTACCCATGGAACCCATTTTTATTCACATATCTTGAGGTCAGAGGTCAAGGGAATGTTATTTAGGCTCCTTCTCGACATGCTAGCAAGACATGGTTGTTATTCCTTAGGTTTTCTAGTTTCATATGATATCTGTACCTTCACTCTAGCTCTAAAACTGAACCTGCTACAGCCTCTGAACAACTGTAAAGTCGGGGGGTCTCAGAGGGTTAAGGTGGAGGTGCTGAAAAGGTTTCTGTGACAGAGCATTCACTTCTGTTTAAAAGACTCAAAGACCCAAATTTTGGTTTTAGGGAGCACTTGAATGTCTTCATGTTTATAAAATGTTGATAGTTGAATACGTTCTTAGGATGTCTGAATAAGTTGGTCTCGGTTCAGCCACACATGCCGTCACATGTCTATCCGTCCTTCCTCTCCCTGTCTGCTCCCCCTCTTCATGCCCTCTCTTTTCCCTCTCTACCTCCCTCGCTGCAGCTGCTCAGCCTTGTAATCAGCTCATTGTCCATGAAGGGGCAAGGACAAAGGCAGGCAAATTCAGATTAACCAGGCAGCGAGGACCTGAACCCGTCGTCGGTGCACTGGGCCTTTCATTGGGTTTAATGGCTTGTGACAGGCTCTTTCTCACAGATTCAGTGACAAACTTCTCGATTCTGGTTGGGGATTTTTGAACTCTCGGCTCTTGTCACACGGCTGAGAGCCATGACCCAATTGACCAGTCGGCTTTTTGATGACAATCCTTTCAACAGTGAAGCTTCCAAACGAAGGGGGGACCGACCACATAATCACTGATTCTTTTTTCATTCAGCTACGGTGCAGCACCCCAGAAAACGTGCTTGAGAGCAAAGCGATAAGTGACATTTCTAGGAACTTAACCTAAATCTAAAACAGCTACCAGGGAGTAGAACCTATGACCTTTTCCATTATGGGACAGTGTCTGTTCTCATTAGCTACTATGTCCCATTGCAGAGTATAGCCCTATTTAGAAGAACTGCTAACTCACAGGCAACTGGATTCAATATCATTTCTTGAAAACGTTTCAATTCTCATCCGAAAAGCTTCTTCTGTTGAGTTTGGATGAGAGGTGAAATGTCCTGAATAATTTGCAGCTGGACCCGTCGCACTTCATTTAGCACTTCTGGATGACCTGGATGACTGCGAATCCACACAAACACTTGCTTGAAGAGCAAACGGGGCTACATTCTAGAGATGAGCTAATGCTTCAAACTAGGGCTGTCAAAGTTAATGCAATAATAACACATTAACGCAAATTTGTTAACGCCACTAATTTCTTTAACGTATTAACGCAATTTGCAATTTTTAGGTTGTAGCGGGCTCAATTTTTAAAGCTAGAGTGAAGATACTGGTATCATATGAAACTAAATAACATAAGAAATCCATCGGTACCAACCATGTCATACTAGCTTGTCGGGAAGGAGGCTAAATAATGCTCCACACTTACACTAAATTTTGGTGAGGAAAAACTGGCATTTTCAAAGGGGTCCCTTGACCTCTGACCTCAATATGTGAATGTAAATGGGTTCTATGGGTACCCACGAGTCTCCTCTTTACAGACATGCCCACTTTATGAGAATCAAATGCAGTTTGAGGCAAGTCATATTCAAGTCAGCACACTGACACACTGACAGCTGTTGTTGCCTATTGGGCTGCAGTTTGCCATGTTATGATTTGAGCATATTTTTTATTCTAAATGCAGTACCTTTGAGGGTTTCTGGACAATATCTGTCATTGTTTTGTGTTGTTAATTGATTTCCAATAATAAATATATACATACATTTGCATAGAGCAAGCATATTTGTCTACTCCCATGTTGATAAGAGTACTAAATACTTGACAAATCTGCATTTAAGGTACATTTTGAACAGATAAAAAATGTGCAATTTTTGATTAATTGCGATTAACTACGGACAATAATAAAAACAATATTTGTTGGCTATTTAGCCTTTCAAAAACAACATTTCATAATACATTCTAGTTGTCTCTCTAAAATATCCACTGACTCAGACCCGATGACAGAAAAACACATTTAATCTGATTCTTTAACAATCTAGTTGGTAGTCAGTTATAGTTCAAATGGCCACTATATTTTGAGATTTGACACTCAATGTGGACTGCAGACCCAACTGTCCTGCTATTGCCTCTTCTGGCCTGTAGTCCTCTTTACAGAAATCACTCTTACCATCAGTTTCTCAGCATCAGCGCGGACTTTGAGGAGCTCTGTGATGGCATCCACAAAGCCTTGGTGGTGGAAATTGCACATCTTCTCAATCTCGCGGTCATGGTTCCTTATCCTGGCATCCAGCTTTTCCATGAAGCGCTTGTGGGCGTTGGGCTGGTCATCGTAAATAGACCTGAGACAGACAAAGTGAGGAAACAGGGGAGTTGAGGGAAGAATATAGGTGAATATAATCCAATCAATCTTATCTCCATATATATGTATTTTGTACAGTATATACAGTTTCCTTTGTCAACACCTTATTTTGAAAACCAGACGTAGTCACACATGTATACGTCCTCTAATCTCTCCAAGTCCGTTGCTAGCTCTCCCGTCAGCTCCGTTCTCTTTATACATCCATGGTCAGCTCCATCGGGGCCGTTTGAAGGCATTTAACAGAAATGTCAGTATATGGGTGCTCTAGAGTTGTAGCGTTGGCCCATTTGACAACGGAGATGAAAGTGACGGCTGGCTTCACTGCACGTTACCACGATACGATAACGTTTCCTGTCCATGCCAGAGTTAGCATGCAGCTTTAGCCGTGATGTCTAGCTCTGCTTTTCCTGTTAATGTGTGAAACCCAAAGTGTTTCCATACTTTACTGGATGTGTAGTGTTTACCACGTAAGATTTAACATGTGAAGGTGCAGTTCGTATCCATGCAGACCCTCCGCTATGTTCTACTTTTTCGTTTCGGCTCGCTGCGATTTGTTTTGGTGGACGGATAGTGAACAGATATGACGTCACGTTGCTCAGACTACAACACTAAAAGCGGTGACTTCCTTCTACCTCCGCATAGACTCAAATGAAGCAAATATATCAATTCTGGCATTAAAACATCTATTTAAAAATCTTAAAAAAACTCGCGATACGTATGTGAATCAATTTTTTCCCCACCCCTAATGACTAGTAGTGCTGTGTGACGGAGACCTGCCACACTGAAATTCCCAATGCCTCATTATGTGTGTGTATACTGAACAACAGCACTACAAAAATACTGAGAACCAACATTCCTGTGCTGGTGGGGAGGCCTAGGTGGCCAGTTGTTTGCACATTATTGTAAAGAACCCTGCTATGAATCACTACCGGTCATCCAACAACCACAGACACACACACACACTTCTCTCTGTCGCATCCTGGCCTGGCTTCAACAGGCACAGATGGTCGTGTGTACATATGTATCTGAGTGTGTGTGTGAGAGAGAGAGAGAAGGAGAGAGAGAGAGAAGGAGAGAGAGAGAGAGAGAGAATGTGACTGTAATAATTGTGTGTATTTAGGAATCATTAACAAGGACCACAGCCTATAACCTAATTGTTTTCTCCATACTGATATTACATATAGAACTACATAACGTGACAATAACGCTAACAACCCTAGGAAATAACACTAATGTTTTTAACACATTTACATAACTAGAGTGAAGATACTGGTATCATATGAAACTAGAAAAAACCTAATGAATCTATTGATACCAACCATGTCATGCTAGCTTTTCGCAGGGGAGGTTAAATAATGCTCCAAACTTACGCTAAATTTTGATGAGGAAAAACTGTCATGGCCATTTTCAAAAGGGGTCCCTTAACCTCTAACCTCAAGATATGTGAATGAAAATGGGTTCTATGGGTACCCACGAGTCTCCCCTTTACAGACATGCCCACTTTATGATAATCACGTGCATTTTGGGGCAAATCATAGTCAAGGCAGCACACTGACACACTGACAGCTGATGTTAATTTCCAATGATTTCCAATAATAAATATATACATATATTTGCATGAAACAAGCATATTTGCCCACTCCCATGTTGATAAGAGTATTAAATACTTGACAAATCTCCCTTTAAGGTATATTTTTGAACAGATACCTCTAAAGCAGTATACAGCCTGCTATTTTAATTTATTTTGAAAATAGTTGGCGGAGATCATTCTTAATTTAACTGTTTATAGTTTCGGCAAATTCCATGTGCATAAATTGGAATTAACAGAGATCTTCACAACTTCACTTTCTTAATGATATCCAACCACTACTGTAACTTGTCAATTAAACTGCAAAATAATAAAGCATCAAAGACCTGAACTATTTCAAAAGCCTACTACTATCCTAAAACTTCCGTGTAGATGGATCTCAAAACAACCTCAACGGCACAAAGAACGTCACAACAACTCATTCTAAAGTTATACACTTTAATTTAATAGCAATGCTACAAAATAAAAACATGACATAGTTGAACATGCTTCTGATAGGAAGGGTAAGGAAATGATGAATGAGGATCCAAACTGACGACCAACCATTGACTGTATTTCAGCTGGAGTAACAGCTCCATCTAGTGACACTGTAGTGAAAATGCTTCATTCGTAAATTGATGATAAATCATACAGTTTATTGAAATGGAACAGGGTTATTTTGTGTGAATATCTCCGATATTCATTTATGGATGACCTAACATTTCCTTCAACTAAACCAGGACAGAACAGAGGTCCTAGTTATGGATCTGACATATTAAGAGATACTGTGCCAACAGCTTACTACACTCAGCAAAAGAAATCTGGTAGACGCTATTGAGTCTGTTGATACCAGTCACAACAAGAAATGCATCATTCTGTCATTTAAAGAATGACAGTTTTAATGTGATTACGGCAGAGCCTGTAACGGGCAGATTACAGAGATATTTCAGTCTAAACCATTGGGGTGAACTAACAGACATTACCACCCCACATAGAAATTGTTATTACTGCTCTACTGACATTTTTTTTATTATGTGCACTTCATTCATGGTGAGGCAAATAATCTGCACTTTAATTGATTATGAAAACAATTGTTAGTTGCAGCCCTGCTTGTAGGAATACGTGTTAAACCAACCTGATCTCATGACAAGACGTGTAAATAGCACAATATTTTAAGGACATTCTGCAAGTCGTGATAATGTATTTTAGGGTTTCCGCATGTCATTTATCGCTACGTTGTTACCGTGAAATGGTTGAGGTTATATTTAGGAATCAAAACTACAGTAACAGCCGCAGTTAGGTTTAAGAAACCACTTAGTTAGGTTTAGAAAAAAACATCATGGTCGGGTTTAAAATAAGCTCAGAAACGCGTCACAAATGTAACTTCAAAATAACTCAACAACACTTTGTGACACAAACACCGGTCTTGAACACCGGTCTTATTATACTAGCCTACTACTCTTATCGACAGGGGTGTAAGAGTATCGTGATATTACGTTTTGTGATACTGTATTGATTCTCAAAAACACGGTATTGGTTTTTAATTAATATAGTTAACATGCAACGATTAAGTCAGTCAATACTTTTTTTTAAATTGCAAAGAGATGTGTCCTCTCAGTGTAGGTGTCCTCTCCCTGCTGTGATGTTCGATGTTACAGTTACTGTGATAAATGCAAATGTAAATCCCACTGTTCTGATAGCATAAAAAAGTAAACTTGTTTTGCTCAAATTGTCTGCATATGGTGGTGTGTTCTTTATACTATGACATATTTTCTAAAAATTAGATTTAAAAAAAATCTGAATATATTGCCTTGCTATGTATATTTTGTAATATATAGAATCATAACCTCTGCATCGTGATACGTATCGAATCGCCAGATTCTTGCCAATACACAGCCCTATTTATCGATACTCCTTGTCGGTTCGGTTCTTTTTCATTACTAAATAACTGCTTTTTAGTATGTTATTTTAAAAAAGAATAACTTCAGAGCAGGATAATTTAATATTTGAAATATAATGAAAATTATTTCTAGAGCAGCAACAGTAATGTTTACAACAGCAAAGTCACTATATAAACTCAATAATATCTCACTGGAAACATATCTAAAATGTCAGTTATAGGCATACAGCTGGTTAGGCTAACAGTGAATGGTTCTCCAAAAACAAAGTTAGCTGTATGTAACCGTCCAGCTTCATTAGCCTTGTGTCTTCAAATTTAGTAAATTCTTTGAGGCTGAGACATACCAGTCGCTCCCCCCCTCTACCATTGCTACCTGCCAAACATCCCTCCACATTTTGTTAGTTTCTGTTCACAAATTTTCTTTTCTTGCCCGGTTATCAAAAGGACCCAATTAGCAGTATTGATAAGAGTAGTATAGTATGAATTAAATCATAAGAAAACTCAATCCTCTGTTGCGTGGTCATTTTACGAGCAAAATTAGTTTATCCATTTTATTATTTTTTTCATTTTGCAAATGTTTTACCAATTTTCTCCCCATTTAGAATGCCCAGTTCCATATTAGTCAATATACGATATTCCTTTAACCCCACTGTTGTGACAAACAATACTCATACAGCCAACAAACCCTGCACATTAGACATGACCTCTGTGGAGCAATGCAGTGGCCAGCAGTTGGAGACATTTTGTTAAACAAATCAGATGCTGCTTCGCGTAATCAAATGTTCACCCTTACTTTCACCCAGGCTAACTTGCACAAGAGTTTGAAGTCACCTCAACTGCCAGAGTTCAAGTGGAAGGTAGTGTATCTGAGATAAGAAGTAACAATGGGCCTCATTCACCAATATCTTTCTGAGTTTTTTTCTTAAATTTCTTCTTAATAAAACGTGTACTTAAACTGCAAAATTGTTCATACCTGTGTTCTTATAATGATGAATCTCATTCAGGGCCGTGTGCACACAGAGATTGAAAAGAGAGAATTAAGTCAAGAATAGCCAAAGGAAAGTCTAAAGAGGATGGAGCATCGGACGAAAGTTTATAATATTTGGTAGTCAGCAAATCAATAATCAAGTAAAAATGATGATGCTGAAATAGAAAGAGTATGTGTGTATGTATTAAAATTAATGTATTGTTCTCTCATAGTTCCAGACATTACCTACTGTGTGGAGGTATGGTGAAACACATACAAATCCAACATTAATCATATTTTCATGCTACAGAAGAGAGCTATAAGAATTGTAAATCGATCGGATTATTACAAACCAACCAATGCACTATTAATTAACTTGCATGCTTTAAAAGTTTGTAATCTAGTTGATCTTAAAACTGCAAAGATAATATACAAAGCACAAAATCATTAGTTTCCTAACTGTATTCAGAGGTTGTTAGAAATTAGAAAGAGCCAGTATGAATTTAGGGGAATAGGTAGCTATGTTTAAAACAAGGAATTAAAAATGTGTAGGTCACTACATATAGATTTATTTCTATGTGCATTATTTTTGGAAAATTGTCAATAAGGACCAAAATAAATTATTACTACTACTACTCAAAACATTTCAAAAAGTTTTTTCAGTAGTTACTCAAGTGGAGGTACCTCTGCAGGAAGTGAACGCCAAACGAGCTGTCATATCAGCCCGTTCTCATTCCAAGGGCGTCAAGTACAGACGCTTTGTCACGGCCATCTGCGTTAGATTAAGCACGTATTAACTGCGAAAGAGTGATGCCGAGGGGTCTGACAATGCGTCCATATGACAAGTTGGGATGAGAATGCATTTGTCATGTTTAATAGCATCAGTAGTGGATATAAAGAAAACAAAAAAGATGAATGGGATGCTATTACTTGTTCAATGTGTTCAATGTGAGGTGTTAGTGTAATGTTTATTTATTTTAAAAGATCATAATGCTTTGTAAAATAATGACAATAATTATCAAAAAGTATATAAATATGATTGTAATTTGATTCCTATATTATACAACTGTAGAATTCAAGAAAACGCAATAACCAATTATTTTGCACGAACATGTCAGCACTCAAATGTTTGCAAGTGTGCTCTTGAGTATGCGTAGATTCTGTTCTTTCTGAAGAACAAATCCCAAATAAAAAAAACGTTGGTGAATGTCAGAATCTTCCTGAAAACTGTGTAAGTGGGTTTTAGGAAGAAATTTCTTCTTAAGAATGGTTGGTGAATGACGCCCAATGATATTTTTAAGAGGCCATATTTTTACATTACCAGAGCCCAATGTGATTTTGACTTTCTCTTATCCCCTGTTCCTTTAAGGGCTGTAAATATTAATTAATTTCATTATTGATTAATCCCTATTTTTTTCAAATTTCATTTAATCTATAAAATGTAAAAAGAAATTAAAAATACAATCCAAAAAACCCAAGGTATTCAATGTATATGGATATGACAAAGAAAAGCAGCAAATCCTTACAATTGAAAGCTGGCACTGGCTAATGTTTGGTGACTTAATGACTAACTGATTACCATAGAGCTCCTCAAGGAACTGAAGCCTGATGTTATGTACAGCACAGCACATGCAAACTGGACACGCTCACGCAGCACTGTAATCATCAGTCTCCATACTGCCATATGAGGTTCCTCCTTCCTGTTATTAATAATTGAAAACAGGTGGTTGCTGATACAAATAAGTCGCTGCTTTCCTGCTTCCTGACAGGGCAGGAAGCTAACTTCTCGCCAAGTGGCCTCTGGGTTACAAACACTATGTTTTATCATTCTACCTTCCAATTGGTTTTCCAGTTGATACACACAAACAATTTGAAAACAAATTACCCAGTAATTTCCAGATTGTCACTAAATTTGAGTGTAGATTCATGGGACTTGTCAGAGTGTTTTTCCAACTGCAACTAGTTGGCAAAGTCTCTAAACAGTTAACAGTGTTGTCATTGGTGCGGTGCCCGTAACTCACACAGATAAAACAGATAAAAGGGATGTGACATTCTCACACTTTCAACTCAACTGGACGGTTACTGCTGCAGTTCCTTCCACAAGATCTGTGGTCTGGGAATGACCCAAATATTGTGCTCTACACTGTACGCATTGTGTTAAAGTAATAAATATTTGGTTATAGAAATAGAGAAGTGGAGAGCAGAGGAGTGCGACATTAAAATGTGAGTCTGTCAGGTAAACTGACACATGTAGGCTGTTATAGGAGTTGAGTGTGCAGGTGCTCTGTACTGCACTGCAACAGGGGGAGACCATAGATAAGATTTTTCTCATGAATATAGGTGTGCTGAAAACAAAACATTAGGGGTGGGGAAAAAAATCAATTCACCTTTCATTTGAGTCTATGCGGAGGTAGAAGGAAGTTACTGGTTTTATTGTTGTAGTCTGAGTAACGTCACGTTATATCCGTTCCAAAAGCCAAAACAGCGCTGCAGTGAGCCAAAACCATAGACGTGTTATTAGAAAGAGAAAGCAGAAAACGGTGGAGGGTCTGCATAGATACGAGCTGCACCCTCACATTTTAAATCCAAAGTGGTAAACACTACACATCCAGTAAAGTATGGAAACACTTTGGGTTTCACACATTGCAGGAAGAGCAGAGCTAGACATCACGGCTAAAGCTGCATGCTAACTCTGTCACGGACAGGAAACGTTATCGTATTGAGGTAACGTGCAGTCAAGCCGGCCGTCACTCTCATCTCCGTGGTCAAATGGGCCGACGCGACAACTGTAGAGCACCCATATACTGACATTATGTTAAATGCATTCAAATGGCCCCGATGGAGCTGACCATGGATGTATAAAGAAGGAGCTGACGGCAGAGCTAGCGACGGACTTGGCAAAGTTAGAGGAAGTATACGCGTGTGACCACGTCCAGTTTTCAAAATAAGGTGTTAACAAACCATACAGTATATACAAAAAACATATACGGATATGAGATTGATTGGATTATATTCACCAGAAGTATAAAACATTACATTTCCCTTATAAATTAAAAAGAAAATACCACTAATTTGTGAGGGAAATGTCTTCATTCTCTGATTTTGGGGTTGCTGGAACAAATTTAATAAATAATGCCTGACAATGACTGATATATATTTGACTTCAGGACAGCTCCAACTACATATAGAGACAAAAACAAACATTCTTACTGGGTCAATTTAGAGATTTTCCAAAGTAAAAGTCCCTAGAAGTAGACAATTCAAAAACTACTAACTTAGGTTCAGGCAAGAAAACCACTTAGTTAGGGTAAGGGAAAACATCACGTCGCCAGATTCTTGCCAATACACCGCCCTACTGCCGGGCCAGCCACACTAACACAGCCCGCGCTGTATAAGCAAACACAGTCACCTGCATTGAGGAGGGAAGGGAAATGGACACTTAAGCAGTAAAATGTATGCAAACATCATACACCATTAGGAAACTTCTGTGGTTCCAAGAGCTATCCTGTTTCTATCCTGTGATCCCTTTCCATTCTTGTTCTTAAGCACAAGATACAAATAATTCAAATGCATTTACAAACACATACAAGTACACCTAATGTCTCTATTAACACCAACACAAGGGATGCCAACTAAAACTGAACAGGCTGGTGAGGAAGGCTAGCTCTGTGGTTGGATCTGAACTAGACGATCTGGAGGTGATGGCAGAGGGGAGGATGAGGAGGAAGCTGGACGTTATCCTGGATAACCCCTCCCACCCCCTCTATGATGAGCTAGTCAAGATGAGGAGCACCTTCAGCCACAGACTCATCCCCCCTCAGCACAACACAAAGCGCCTGAGTCTGTCCTTCATGCTGGTAGCTATCAGGCACCACAACCAAGGCTGACCCCCGCATGAAAACTAGGAGGACTTTAAGAACTTTAAACACGCACTATCTGCAACCTTCTTGCACTTTACACTTACTTTACACTATACATCCTATATACCACTTTATAGACTGCACATATGAACATACTACATTTATTTATTGACGGGCTGTATACACTATGTTCACCCATTCACTCTGTATCTTTTATATCTCTATTATTGTTTTTATAATTTTTGTATACCTTTACCTCTCCTGTGTTTGCTGATGTTTGCTGATGTTGCTGCTTTGACACCTGAATTTCCCTCCGGGGATTAATAAAGGTTCATCTTATCTTATCTTATTCCTGACTGCAGAAGTATAGAGTATCTGCCCTTTCTCTCAACCTGTTACAAACAAAACTGAGCAGACATAATCTGTGACTTTAACATTAATTCTATTCACAAATAGTGTGAGAGTGAAACTCATCAATCATAAAAGAGGCATGATTTTTAAAGCATCAACTATAAGTGTCATTTTTCAACAACTAATCTAAATCATCTAGGTCAGCTACCATTCTGTCAATAATCAATAGAATAGTCACTATACAGGGAAAGTTAATTTTTGTTTTTCTGAACAACACATCAATCAATCATTGCTGACAACAACATACACACAGACAGCCACAGCTGACCACAAAGGCCCTAAGTGATTTCTCAATCATGGATACATCAGCTACCATTCTTAATAAGATAATAAAATCATACAACAGTCACTGAAACATAGACAAGCTGAGGTCGTTGATGTAATGGTGCCTTTAGGGCACATATAGTCTCACTGGTTTATCCAGCTAGGTATGCTGAAACACAACCACGGCCTACAGGCATGTCTACAGGACAGGTGTGTGAGAGAGAGAGAGAGAGGAGGTGGAGGCATTCAGCTGTCACTTTTATAAACACCAGCCTGTCAAACTAATGTCATTCATTATATGGCCTTGGAAAGCTAACCTTGGTAGCTACTGTACCTATATGCAGTGAGCTAGAGAACATTAGCTTGAGCAACATCCCATTTCTACCAAGCTCTTAAATCAAACTACTACATCACAACATGACTCATCCCACCACTAATACATATATATACACATATATATATTATAATATAATGATAACAAGATGTGTGAGCCCCCTCAGCCACACCCACAACTGATGTTTACATTTTGACAGGTCACCATCAATACACACAACCCGGAAAAACACACACAAACACACAGTTGTGCTACAGCTGCATGCAGATATACTGAAACAGTGGTTGATGTTGGCCTGTTAGCTAACGAGCTAGCTTCATTTCAACACCATATTAGCCTGGTGGTGGCTAATGTAGCTAATGTAGCTAATGCTAGCCTACCGGTGGTTGCTAGGTGCAGCTAAGCTAAGCTAAGCTAGCTGCTGAACAAAAGGTGATAAACGTAGAGAGATGCAACAACAACAACAACACACAGGTTATTATGATTAATGAGGACTCTTTAAAGAAGCTCCTTGTGTTCTTACCGGAGAGTGGGACCGACACAAGCCGTGTCGGTGCTCTCAATCTCCTGTAAAATCCGTTCGTGCTCCGTTATACACTCCAGGGTTTCATTCTCCGCCATCATTGTTGTGTGTGTGTGTTCTAGCAGCTCTCACTGCAGCTACAGAGGAGCTACAGCTACAGCGGTCAGTGAGAGGGCTGGCCTGTGGGGGACGCACGAGCTGTCTTATTACAGCTGTCATGAAGTCAACGTCAGTATAGCTTTGTTTCCACATATCCTCTGGAGGTTATACATTACAGGAAGGTTGGTCACAGGAACACTATTGCACACACACACCCAAACATTTACCCCAAAACACTGTGACCAATATATATATATTATATATATATATATATATATATATATATATATATATATATATATATATATATATATATATATATATATAATATATAATATATATAATATATAATATAATATAATATATATACAAAATACATAATATATAATATATAATATAATATAATATATATATTATATTATATATAAAAAGTTATACATATATATTATATATATTATATATAATATATATGTATAACTTTTTATATATAATATATAATAATATAATATATATATATATAAAATATATACATACATATATATATATATATTTAAAAAATCTGTATAAAAAATACAGATTTCTTAAGGCACTTTGTATGAGACACACAACGACATGAGGGAGGCCGAGCTCTTACACCTCATAACAACAATTATTTTGTACATAAATTAACGAAATTAAGGTAATAAACATAATACACATTATAAAACGCGTTAATGCGCTAATTTCAGTTTTAAAGTTAGAATGAAGATGCTGTTATCATATGAAACTGTAAGTTAAATAACGCTCCAAACTTGCGCTAAGTTTTGGCGATAAAAAACTGTCATGGTCATTTTCAAAGGGGTCCCTTGACCTCTGACCTCAAGATATGTGAATGATAATGGGTTCTGTGGGTACCCAAGAGTATATCTATCTATCTATCTATCTATCTATCTATCTACATATATATATATATATATATATATATATATATATATATATATATAAAAGAAATCTGTATAAAAAATACAGATTTCTTAAGGCACTTTGTATGAGACACACAACGACATGAGGGAGGCAGAGCTCTTACACCTCATAACAACAATTATTTTGTAGATAAATTGACGAAATTAAGGTAATAAACATAATACACATTATAAAACGCGTTAATGCGCTAATTTCAGTTTTAAAGTTAGAATGAAGATGCTGTATCATATGAAACTATAGGTTAAATAACGCTACAAACTTGCGCTAAGTTTTGGCGATAAAAAACTGTCATGGTCATTTTCAAAGGGGTCCCTTGACCTCTGACCTCCAGATATGTGAATGATAATGGGTTCTGTGGGTACCCAAGAGTATATCTATCTATCTATCTATCTATCTACATACATATATATATATATATAAAAGAAATCTGTATAAAAAATACATATTTCTTAAGGCACTTTGTATGAGACACACAAGGACATGAGAGAGGGTGAGGGTCTGTGGGTACCCAAGAGTATATCTATCTATCTATCTATATATCTATCTATCTATCTACATACAGATTTCTTAAGGCACTTTGTATGAGACACACAAGTGAGACATGAGTGAGGCAGAGCTCTTACACCTAATAACAACAATTATTTTGTACATAAATTAAGGAAATTAAGGTAACAAACATAATACACATTATAAAACATGAACAACTAACATTCAGAAATGTGCCACAACATCTTATGTAATTATCCATGAAAATCCAAATTATTGACAGATAGATCAAACTAAACCTGCTTTATGTTGCACAATACAAAATATAATAATAAATAATCTGTGCAAGGTTGAAATGTGTCAATCTCATTTTCAATACAAGTACGAGTGTTGTTCATCTGACGCTTGGTAGGCAGGAAAAAAAAACACTTCCCAAACTATCCCTTTAACAAAAAACTGCTGAAAATACTACAAGATGTGTGCTAATCTCCAGAAGCACTCATGTGTTCACAGTGACTATAGAGACTTTCAGTTGAGTTTGTGCTGAAAAGAGGATGGCGTGCATGTGCGGTGAGGACAGTTTAAAGCTGCTTAACAAAGACAAAAATTAAGGCGGTGCTCTAATTATATAATTATATTTATATATTAGGGTTGTCAAAGTGAACGCGATAATACTAATAATAATAGCGCGTTAATGCAAATTGTTTTAATGCCACTAATTTCATTAACACGATTGCAATTTTTTAGGTTGTAGCAAGCTCAAGTTTTAAACTTTGGGGAATACACGAGTTTACCAACTAATAAAATTGCCCTATTTAGTCTACATGATGTGTTCTTAGTGGGGCTGTCAAAGTTAACATGATAATAATGTGTTAACGCAATTTCATTTCAATGTTCACTAATTTCTTTAACGCATTAACACAATTTGCGTTACTGCGCTAATTTCAGTTTTAAAGCTAGAAAGGTTAAATAACGCTCCAAACTTGCGCTAAATTTTGCCGATAAAAAACTGTCATGGTCATCAAGGGGTCGCTTGACCTCTGACCTCAAGATATGTGAATGATAATGGGTTCTATGGGTACCCAATAGTATATCTATCTATCTATCTATCTATCTATCTATCTATCTATCTATCTATCTATGTATCTATCTATGTATCGATCTACATATATATATATATCGATCTACATATATATATATATATATATATATATAAAGACCACATTGCACTAAAAGTTCAATTACACCTTTCACCTTTTACACCTTTGGTATTTTAAGGAAATACAAAAAATAGATGTATGCTTCCTTGGTTATTTGCATCTCTTGATGTTAATATTAAGATCAATCACTCAATTTGCAAGTCAGGTTAA
This sequence comes from Sebastes umbrosus, assembly GCF_015220745.1. Lineage (NCBI taxonomy): Eukaryota > Metazoa > Chordata > Actinopteri > Perciformes > Sebastidae > Sebastes > Sebastes umbrosus. The sequence continues at coordinate 9,308,356 of NC_051288.1, forward strand.
TGAGTCCACCATCAATGGTAGCCAGCAGATGAAATAAAAAAAAAAGTGTCCTGAATATTGCAAGGGTTTACCTTAAGGTGGTTCCTAGAGGTAGGTCCACAGATTCTAACTCAGCAAAGAAATTCCCAAAAGCCTTCTCTTCCTCTTTGTTCTCCTCTTCACTTTGACTGGGAGGCTCAGGTAAAGCAGCATGGACCCTGTCACCGGCCATTTCTGTCTTCAGATTCTAAGTATGAGGACTAAATTTCTGCATGTGTGAAAGAGAGGGAAACCAAGAACTGTGTGTGTGTGTCATGAATTTCAGGGCACCTGCTATGGTCAGCAGAAAAAGAGGGAGCAACAGGAAAAAGAGACCTTGTGACTCGCCGGACTTTGAGGCCAACAAAACAAACTTCAGCTGCTCCCTGTGTGTCTCATCTACTGTAAACCCTGAAGAAACAACAAGAAGAACCCTGTTGGTTTTATTCACCACCGCCGATTCAAAGCAATCAGCAGTCAAACTAAAGATTAGATGTTGATTTCTGCTTCCATGAGTAAACAAATGAATGAATGAATGAATGAATGAATGAAGAGTGAGGAGGTATGTACTGAAATTAAAATTATTATAAAAGATTAAATCATATTTATACCTCTGCTAACATGGAACCTGTCTGAGGCAAAAAGTTAGAATATCAGAAGGGAATTAAGCACAAAGAAAGTCAGCAGACAACATTACAACTAAATGCAGATGTCAGAGTTTTAGCTAAAGCACATAAATATACTATATAACAATTGTATCTTGGTCACTGTGGCCTTTCGAAGTGATTAAGGTGCTTCATGATTTTGTAACTTTATACATAGACAACTGTTCTGGTATACACCCAACTGCTGTCTTAGTTCTTTCAGCAGTAGTTCTACTGATATACTGTATATAAAGCACTTTCAGCTGTATCATATGTGGGCAGTGGTGGAATATATATCTGGTTCTATAATGTTTGACTAAGTAAAAGTAACAACATCACTATTAGGGCTGTCAGTCGATTAAAATATTGAATTGTGATTAATCACTAGTTAATTTCAAATTTTTTTAATGGCCATGCCAGTTTTTCCTCACCAAAATTGGCCTAACTTCGTAGCGTTATTTAGCCTCCTTCCCTACATATTTGTTGGTATCAATGGATTCATCAGGTTTTGTAGTTTCATATGATACCAGTATCTTCACTGTAGCTTTAAAACTAAGCCCGCTACAACCTAAAATTCTCAACTTGCGTTAAGAAATTAGTGGCGAAAATTTAATTATCGCGTTAACTTTGACAGCCCTAAAAAAATACTTGTCCAGCATTCAAACCTTTACTTTGCTTGGATCTTGTGTGACACAGATTTTTAAATAAAATGTCAAAATTGAAGGAGAAGAGCCTAAGATATCTTGACTTCTAGTTATTTTTTTTCTTCAAATTTTCTATACTATAGATCCGATAATATCGAATTCCTTTTGCCACAATAGTCGTGTAGTAAAAATCTGATATTGTGACAGCCCTAGTCTCTAGTATGGGCCAAGCTTCAAAAACATAGAATTTTATGCTTCACTTTGACAGCGTTTGTTAGACCCTCTCTGCTTATTCAATGCCCACATCTTTCAAACTCCACGCTCCCACTTTGTAATGGAGGATGTTAAAAATGTGTACTCTCCATGCCCAAGCCGGAATTACGCTGATGGCATTACTATGGTATCATCAGGTTTAGAAGACATTATACTGGTACTGTTAAACTGTTTTCGCAGGCTGAGTAGTACTCTCTATGATCAATAAATTGATCTTTATGATTTAAAACAATTAGTAGTGTACCTTCAGCCCCTTTGAGAGTAAATGCACAATCATTAGGAAGGCTCCTTTCAGGTTGTTGTGTTATACATGTAGTAGATGGTCAATGTGGAGCTAATTTCATCCACTTAATATATAACATTAGCACAGGACTATATAACTTCAACAGGAAAAAAAGGGTGAAACCATGGACTCCACTAGACCTCTGAAGGTATGCTGTGGTATCTGGCACCAAGCCGTCAGTAGCAGATCCTTTAAGTCCTGTATAAGTTGCGAGGTGGGGCCTCCATGGATCGGACTAGTTTGTCCAGCACATCCCACGGATGCTCGATCGGATTGAGATCTGGAGAATTTGGAGGCCGAGTCGACACCTCGAACTCGTTTCCATCCACATGATGTAAAAGAAAACGTGATTCATCAGACCAGAGCCACCTTCTTCCATCGCTCCGTGGTCCAGTTCTGATGCTCACGTGCCCATTGTAGGCACTTTTGGCAGTTGGACACGGGTCAGCACGGGCACCCTGACCGGTCTGCTGCAGCCCAATACGCAACAAACTGTGATGCACTGTGTGTTCTGACACCTTTCTATTGGAATAAGAATTACATTTTTCAGCAATTTGAGCTCCAGTAGCTCTTCTATTGGATTGGAGAACATGGGCCAGCCTTCTCTCCCCACGTGCATCAATGAGCATCGCGTCCGACCCTGTCGACGGTTCACCGGTTTTCTTTTCCATGGACCACTTTTGGTAGGTCCTGACCACTGCAGACCAGGAACATCCCACAAGAGCTGCAGTTCTGGAGATGCTCTGACCCAGTCATCTAGTCATCACAATTTGGCCCTTGTCAAAGTCGCTCACATCCTTACGCTGGCCCATTTTTTCTGCTTCCAACACAAAGTTCAAAATGTTCACTTGCTGTCTAATATATCCCCCCCACTGCCAGGTGCCATTGTAACGAGATAATCCATGTTATTCACTTCACCTGTCAGTGGTCATAATGTTATGGCTGATCGGTGTATACAGAAGGTTCTATACAAGTACTGTAAAATATATTATTATTATTACTATATTGTGTGTTATAATAATCAACCAGAGACTTGGGTTTCCTCATATTCTCCTACTGTTTAGTTGTTGTACGGTGTAATGAATAACTGTGTCAATGTACAAGTGAGCCACTTGAGGGCTGTGGATAATAATAAATGGAACCACAGAAAGGTTACCACATGGTTTGAAGCTGCATTTTGAGTAAGGCAGCAGGCCTTGACCAACTTACACAACCACTTTCTATTTCCTGCTATTCTTGTCGAAATGGATTGGCCCATTAGGAGTGTGGACGTAGTGGTTGACAATGAGCTCTTTACAAAAGCCCTGACTATGAGTTTCCTTATTACTCCACCAAAAACAAGAAGTGGGTGTCTCACACACACACACACACAGACCAGCAGTATAGGAAATGTGTCAGAGTTGCAGGAACAGACACACAGATGGTTTGATGCTATACAATGGGGGAAAGAGAGGCAGGACTGTATGTAAAGATATAAGATAACAGATGGATGGAAAATGCATATAAACGTCTCTTTCTCTCTCTCTAACACACACACACACACACACACACACACACACATAAAGCTTTCTCTTTCCAACTCTATCGCCAGACAATAGCATTGATATTGGGTGCTTCTCTATAGCAACAGGTTACTTTTGATGCCAACATTTTCTTAAATTCCCCCTTTCTATGCCTGGCCAAGGTTAGAAAAAACTTGTGGTTATTATTAGAAATGCACTATGGCAACGAAAGTTTTGGTTAGGTTTTGTTTAGAGTTAATTCTTCCATGTGCTACACATCCATCCACCACCCTGACAGCCAGACTTTTTCTTTCTTCCTCACTATGAAAAGGACGCACTGCTTCCTGCGTTGGCACTACATGTAAATCATCAGGTGTTGAATTGACCCATATATGTAATTCTAGGGAGAGGGAGATTCCTATAGTCTCATAATTCTTCCTCTCAGTGCCATAGCTACATGTCCTTTGTATTCTTTCTGTGAATTTGAGGGTTTAGGGACCTGTGGTGAGTTTACATTCTATATTTAAAGCTGCACTACAGGCTATTTCTAACTTTCAGCAGCTGTAAGATGATGTGGGGAAAAGGCCATGCAGTCACTGCATTGTGATTTTGAGAAAATCTGCAAAAGAAAATGCGAATAAATGCTTGTTTCCATCCACTACTGTCATGCGATAACTACGAGTTGGTTCAGCAGTAGGTGGCGCAGATTCTCCAGTCACAAAACCATTATACCATTGCCAAAGAAGAGAGTGCAACAAGATGATGTAATTCTGCATTGGCCTTTGGATCGTATACGTCAACGTTACCGCCATAGTGGGGAGATCAGGACTGGCCCGTAAACACATACAAGTGAATGGGGAGCTGACATTTTTTTCAGGTTAAAAAGCACTATAACTATTTTCTACTCCTCATAGATTATAAATCCTTGAATATAAAAATGACTCATTGAAATAAGTTGAGAAATGTAAACGTTATAGTGGTTTTTATACAGAAAAATGGCAGCTCCCCAGTTCACTTGTAGGTGTTTACAGGCCAGTCATTATCTCCCCAATATGGCGGCAATGCTGACGTATCGCAGTAATGGGCTACAGCAGCCAATGAGATGTGTAAAAACTTTTTTTGCGATATTTCAAATTTTCTGCATTTCCAGGTTTTGTTATGCGCAAATTGAAAATGTGCATTAAAAACAGGTAGATGGAAACACACCCATAATGAAAACTGAGCTTGTGTGATTAAGGCTGAACACTGTGTAAGTCCCATCTCATGCTATAGAATGATAAAAAACATACCTTGCCTTGTGCAGCTACTTGTAGGCCAATAAAATGAATCGATAAATAAAGAGTGTTATTAAGCACCAACATAGCCAACCCTTACAAACTGTCTACATCAGAATGCTCTCAGTAAACTGTGGAGAAAAACTGTGATGTATAATTCATACCAAGTGATAATCATGTGTGCGTGCGTCCCTTTTTGAAAAGGAGGATATATAGATCACAGCAGTGAGGGTCTATTATGAAGTGTCCCTCTGCCTATTCTTCTCTCCGAGTGCTCTTCCTCTCCACGCTCTGCCAGCTTCCTGCCAGCTTCCCCTTGTCTGTCCGGAGCACAGGCCGCTATACAACTGCTGACCTCCATTGTAAGTTACACTCCTAACAAATACCACTGAAGGACATCCTGGAATGGAGACAATCCACTGCTAAAGCTAGAGAGGTTGTCCAGATGTTTCAGACAAGGCCAGAGGCCCACTAGACAATGTTTTAAGTTTCAGTTTGACATTTTGGGGAATACACAAGTTTGCCAACAAACCAAATAGAAAGCTGCCTCCTGGGTGTGTTTACCAGAGCTTAGCAACAAATTATGTAATTCATAAATCGCCCTATTTAGTCTACATGATGTGTTCTTAGTAGGGCTGTCAAAGTTAACACGATGATAACGCAAATTCGTTAACGCAATTCATTTTTTTTAACGCATTAACGCAACTTGTGAATTTTAGGTTGTAGTGGGCTCCGTTTTAAAGCTAGAGTGAAGATGCTGTTATCATATGAAACTAGAAAACCTAATGAATCCATTGATACCAACCATGTCATACTAGCTTGTCATGAAGGAGGCTAAATAACGCTCCACATTTACACTAAATGTTGCGAGGAAAAACTGACATAACCATTTTCAAAGGGGTCCCTTGACCTCTGACCTGAAGATACCTGAATGAAAATGGATTCTATGGGTACCCACGAGTCTCCCCTTTACAGACATGCCCACTTTATGATAATCACATGCAAAAAAGCCTGCTTGTTTTGCATTCTGACAGTTACCACCAGCAGACACTGCAGATTGTTTTCCAAAGAAGCCAGATAGGACATCTGAGACTCTGCAGCAGTAGGTGTAGTGTTGATTTGTAAGATATGATTAATAATTTGTCTGTTGCCATGTGGTGTTCATAGAGCATTTCAATTATCCTGAACTAAACTGTGGAAATTTCCAGTGGAAAAAGGCTCGTCTGTTATTTATAGACCAACGGTAGAATAAATACAAATATTCTATACAGGTGCCAAAAGTTTTCACTTATTTCACTTTCACTTATTTGGAACGACACGTGGTCGCCTACTGCTGCTGCTGGACTGCAGGTTGGCACCCTCATTTTAGATCACCTCTCGGAACACAGGTGTTCTCAACTTGTTCTGTATTATTTTTACAAAGTAATGCAGTGATAAACTATGTGTAGAAACCTTTATGCTCTTCTGTATTTCTGCAGATGCTGTAGTTAACCCCTTTCCATTCCACCCTTTTTCTTTTAGCGGTGGGGGACAGGGGATGTTCAGGGGAAGATAAAAAGTCAACAGTAGATGTCACATAGAAGTGGTGTACATCATCTGAAAGCTGGGAACCTGACGATTAATTTGAGATGCAGCTCAGCAAGTTGTTCTAGTCATTAATAAGAAAACAAATGAATTAATAAATGAATTAATCAATTAAAATAAATTGTGAAAGTGTATAAGAGTTTAGAACATGACGATATGAGTTTGTGATGGTCATTCCCATGTTCTATTATGTCATTAAGACACACATTAAGACACCAAGACCTTGAGGAACACTATAGAAAAAGCCACGCTGTGATTTGGCTTGAAAAACTTTTGACATTTGGAGATTTCTGCAAGAATTTAATTTTTCGGCGATTGGATGGCGAGCACTTCTGTCATGTAAACTGCTCAGAAACCACCTTATTGTCAATCTACTAGGAAAGCCATCCATCCTCTGAATGCTCTAGGTCTGTAGTTTGTGGTTGTAACGTTTCATGAGGCTGTGATTATCCTAGAGGTCACCACAGGTCATTTTATACAGCGAGGCCAGGCTGCGTCAGTTTCCATATATAAACAGGGCAACAAGCAGAGAAAGTGATACTCAGTATGTGCATACTTACGACGGTGGGAAAAAATAACACAATGAAAAGTCATATTGAGGCCCCCACATGATTCCTGCATAAATATATATATTGTGTTATGTCAAAATGTTACGAATCTATATTTGGGACTAGTCAACACCTTTTGCAATTCAAATTCACATTTACTTGTATTGTCTAGCAAGAGAAAATTGATGTTTTAAGGTTTTGATGCAAAACATTCAAACATATTCATGAAATATAATACTATTGATGTAATCTATTTTGACATTTGTTGCCATTGAGATGCTAAACTTACCCAGTACTACAAAGAACTATCAGTGGTATTTGTTTGTGCGTGTTATTTATACTTTGAACTCATTGTTAAGCAGCTGACTGTGAGGCAGCACTACCTGATGCTGACCTGCAGAGGGAGCCACAGAGAACATGTCGAGGCCTCTGGCCTGGCTCTCTCTCTCCACTATCCTCATCTGTTGTGATTTGCAGATTTGTCCAATCAAACTACATGTTTTTGTTCTCCTTGAAATATATAAAAATATTTTTTTATGGAATATATGAATTAAATATGTCTAACCCGCTACCCAGAGGCTCCTTCTCTCATCATCATTGCCCCCCACCCATCTTTTTATAAATCTCTTTCTCCTATATTTTTATCAACATGAGTCTTTTTCTCTTGCTGTCTGTTTATTTGTTTTTTTCTTCTCTCCTTATCTTGCTGTGTTACACACAATTATACATCTGACATACATTCATTTGCAGACAGGGTCATACATACCAGAATGCTTTGATCATCCAGTAAACACACACAGAGAAACCCCCGATATGAGATATGACATCTCTATTTTTATCTCTAGCATCAGTTAGACAGAAAATACATATTATGCCTCATCTTTCACGTTATTCTGTGTCTGTCTTTCTTAGTTTGTTTTTACTCCTTAAACTTTAACTTAATCTTACCATTCCACTTTTCACTTAAACTTTAAAAACAAAGATAAAGCAACTATTGGTGGTGTTTTACCTAATTCACCAGGAACATTTTCTAGTGACACTACAACAAGCCTACATGCAGAGCTTGGTATGGATGCATACTACAGTATTATACCAGGTGTTCATGGATTACCCGCTTTATGTGCTTATTTGAATCAAGTGTAACTAGCAGCGTTGTTGGGGGAAAGTATTTGATAAAAAGTTTGAATTGAATTTGAATTACAGAGTATTTTTTACAGTGTGTGGTGTTGCAACATTTACTTTATTTAAAGGATAATACTGGATACTTTCTCCATCAGTGAACATTTCATATATGTAATTCTAGACCAAGATGGCGGCATGTGCACAGTGCAAGTTTGTTTCAAGTATGTTCACTCAGAACAGTCCTGCATACATATCACACATGTGTCCAGATGTGCCTGAACGAAACATACCAAAAGGAGAAAACAAAACTAGCGTCCCATAGAACTAGAACAGGGGTCAGCAACCTGCGGCTCCGGAGCCACATGCAGCTCTTTAGCTCCTCTGCAGTGGCTCCCTGTGGATTTTTAAAAATGTAAATGAATAACTGTTTTTTGTTTACATTTTCATTTTTATTCATCATTGTTGTAGGTCTATGGTACGACGGAGTATTAGGGCCACATTGAGGAAAAAAAATAAATCTTGAGATTTCGAGAATAAAGTCGTAATGTTACGAGAATAAGGTCATAATATTATGAGAATAAAGTTGTAATATTATGAGAATAAAGTCATAGTATTATAAAGTACTAATTTTACGTGTTATTTTCTTTTTTTCTCGTAAAGTTATGACTTTATTCTCGTAATATTCCGACTTTTTTTCTCTTAAATTTATGTCTTTATTCTCATTAAATTATGACTTTATTCTCATTAAATTACAACTTTTTTTAATAATATTACAATTTTTTTTCTCGTAAACCTATGACTTTATTCTCGTAATATTACGACTTTTTTTCTTGTAAATTTATGACTTTATTCTCATTAAATTACGACTTTTTTCTCGTAATTTTACGACTTTTTTTCTCGTAAACCTATGACTTTATTCTGATAATATCATGACTTTATTCTTGTAATATTATGACTTTATTCTGGAAATCTCAGATTTTTTTCCCCTCAATGTGGCCCTAATACTCGGAAGTACATTTGCACTTTGTCCCTCACTGCATTAGACTTATATACTATATACTTAGACTATAAACTGTGTTACCTTCATCACAATGAATCAGATTTCTTTTTTTTTGTTGCCTAGAATGGCTCTTTTGATAGTAAAGGTTGCTGACCCCTGAACTAGACTTAACATCGCAGGTTTGAAAACACCCTGGGTCTGTGCCACTGCTGCACAACGAAAACATAAAAAAACGTAAATAAATATATATTTTTTTAAAAGTAATTAGCTTTTAGAGAGTGGATGTGCATTCATTTTAATAATATAGCGAGGATCAAAACAGATCTGATTTGAATAAATAGGTAGACTTTGGTAGGATTTGACCTATTCAAGACTTTATTTAAGATTTTATGTTGGAAGGATGGTGGAAATTATTTTAGAAATCAATACCGCACAACAGCTTCAGTATATTTGTGTGAACACAGCTTGTTCTGAGCTGCCAGATATATATTCTGTTGGAGGTAACAGTCATGAGCAGTGAGTGGGCTTGGCTTTGAAAAAAAAAGTTGTTCTGGGTGGATGTCTGTCTCCTTGAAGAGCTCTTGTCCAGCAGGACAAAAAGCTCTGATGGGTCTTTGAGTGTCTCTCTCTGTGTTTAGTTTACTCCACTTACACTGGCACACACAGACATGCATGATTATTGCTCAGCAGACATAAACCTCTCAGAGAGGCTGTCAGTTGTCTCTCCTGTCTCCTTCAAGTGGACAGGAACCAGGAGGAATGTTAACATATGTACACAGATAATCCCTCTTTGTTTCTTTTTGCTCCTTCACACGCTGCAAAAAAGCAACAAGACTGAGAGCGTTTTGCATTTTGCTTATACACGTGGGAGAATTAGGGGATGATATCTCAAAGTATATGGCAGAAGATTTTTCTATTTCCACAAAATTCTGTTCATTTTAGAGTTCATTTAGAATCCCAAGGTTTCAAAGATTTTTGTCTTGCGAGCGATGGAGTTTAACGACTGTGAACTGTCCTCAGGCTGGAAGTGTTCAGTGGCTCTCAGTGAAGAGACTGTGGTTATATTGTTAAATGTGTGTTTTATTGGAAAATAAATGTCATAAAGAAGAACCAAACGTATCCTGATGCTGAGTGGAGTCTGCATGTTAGAATCACAGTACCTGGCAGACCGGTGATTATTTGCAGTGTAGTCTTTCTGTCTGCTCCGCTGTGGACTCTTCACCTCTGTTTTCTCTTGAATGAAGAGGTCAAGATCATCCTGCCACGCAGATTTATCAAACACTAAGAAGAGGAAGTCAAACAAAGATAATGGTCTCTCCTTCTGCCTTCTGTAGGCGGCTCCAGACTGGGTCTAATAGATCCTCAGCTTGTTGGTGTTCAGTCAGGGGTCAGCAGCCCCATGTTGGTTGGGTTTCGTTAGGTTTAGGCATGAGAAGTAAGATTGAAGTTAGAATAAATGCATTTTTTGATACAACAGCTGGAGGCCATGAATTTATGATGTCATCATCACAGTCATCTCTGTAAACCTGTAGAATCAAATATAAACAGTGACCATAAAAAAAAACATCGACAATCTCAACACACACACACACACACACACACACTTTCCCCTTTAAGGTTGAATATCTTGTTATGATCTTAACCTTGTCAGTGTGTGTGTGTGTGTGTGTGTGTGTCTGAGAATATGTGCCTGCTAATCAAGTCTGTGTGTCACGATTGTGAAATTGGCTTCTCGTTCATTTAGAATGGGGAAGTGAAAGAGAAGAAGGGATATGTACAAACAAACACACACACACACTCGTACACACACATGCAGGGTGTTCAGTAAAGCAGTGCGTCCGTACGCACCAGCAGACACATGTGGTCTTAGATAGCTTGTTGGTTTATTAACAGGAGAACATGTGCTGTTACTGATAGGCAAATCCACCGGGTCACCATCACTGACTTCAGACACGAGTCAGACGCCACACAGAGAGACACAGAGAGACACACAGAGAGACACTTATCGACATGGGAGTGGACAAATAGGCTGCTTTATGCAAAAAAAAATGAAAAAGGGTGGAATGGAAAGCATGTTAACTACAGCATCTGCAGAAATACAGAAGAGCATAAAGGTCTCTACACATAGTTTATCACTGCATTACTTTGTAAAAATAATACAGAACAAGTTGAGAACACCTGTGTTCCGAGAGGTGATCTAAAATGAGGGTGCCAACCTGCAGTCCAGCAGCAGCAGTACGCGACCACGTGTCGTTCCAAATAAGTGAAAGTGAAATAAGTGAAAATTTTTGGTACCTGTATAGAATATTTGTATTTATTCTACCGTTGGTTTTTAAATGACAGACGTGACTTTTTTTCACTGGAAATTTCCACAGCTTAGTTCAGGATAATTGTAATGCTATACAAACACCACATGGCAACAGACAAATCATTTATCATAACTCACAAATCAACACTAATCCTACTGCTGCAGAGTCTCAGATGTATTGTCTGGCTTCTCTGGAAAACAATCTGCAGTGTCTGCTGGTGGTAAACTGTCAGAATGCAAAACAAGCAACTAACGCCTGAGGGAAATATCCGTCTCTTTAGCTACTAAATGATCCACTATGTTCACCAGCTAGTCTCTAACTGGGTCTTTCTGCTGTTTGCAGCTGAGCAGGTTGTGTACAGTGGCTTTTTAGAGCTTTTTCCTCTGAAAAAAGCGGCCTGCTGCTGCTTAAAACAACACCATGAGAGCGATGAGAGTGAACTTAGAACAGTAAAGTTACAGACCGGACAGCTTGTTAGTTAAGAATATAGGGCTGTCAATCAATTCAAATATTTAATCGCGATTAATGATATGATAATCCACACAATTAATCGCAAATTAATTACACATTTTTTTTCAAAATGTACCTTAAAGGGAGATTTGTCAAGTATTTAATACTCTTATCAACATGGGAGTGGACAAATATGCTGTTTTATGCAAATGTATGTATATATATTTATTACTGGAAATCAATTAACAACACAAAACAATGACAACATTTGTCCAGAAACCCTCACAGGTACTGCATTCAGCATAAAATATATGCTCAAATCATAACATGGTAAACTGCAGCCCAACAGGCAACAACAGCTGTCAGTGTGTCAGTGTGCTGACTTGACTATGACTTGCCCCAAACTGCATGTGATTATCATAAAGTGGGCATGTCTGTAAAGGGGAGACTCGTGGGTACCCATAGAATCCATTTTCATTCACATATATCTTCCCACCAACTTCCTCTTTATCCCTTCAGTTCTTTAGTTTCACTCCACCTCCTTCTCTTTTCCTTCACTCGCTGTGATACAGTCCTAAACAAAGTGGGACTGGGAGGAAGTGATAAAACAGCACATCCTGTTTCCCTCATTGTCTCAGATAACACTTTTCATGGATAACAAGAATGCAACAGGGTCCACAGAGCGCTTGTTTTTTGACATGAAATCACTAAATGTATTGTTTAATGCAGACAGACACCTCACATACACAAGTGACTGTTCATTGCCAGGAATAATATTAATTAAAACTGATGAACTTTAGTTACAAATTGTAGTAAAAAACAAAACACAATGTAACCTAAAGGAAATTATACACACTCTGAAAAACTGGTGGCACTTTGTAATATGTGTGTCTATTGAATCATTTATTTAAGAGTAATTTAAATATTTGTCTGATGATTTTAGAAGGTAATCTGTGTGAAATACTATCTTTAATTTCATGTAATTTTATTTTTCCACCAACACCAACACAAACAGCCGTGTAGATGTGACTCAGACTGACCCATCACTGTTAAATCACAGGTACTCTGCCAAGCATACAGTCTGTATTATTCAGTGATACATTTTAATCAAAATATGATGAGGAATGTTACACTTTTGCAGGTTTTTTGATGGGGTTTCCACACTACCTGCCTCTATAAACAACACACATTTAACTTATTTTATAGAAAATCTTGACTGTCATATTTCCTTGTTTATACAGACAACTGAAGTGAGCATCATGACAATTCATTAGGTTAAGTCCACAACTTACAACACATGCTCCTAATGATATGACAAAACATTGTGTATAACTATAATTATTCTGTATACAACCAAGTATCATGTGAAGTGTAGGCCTATTACTACCAAAGAGTATAAAAAGCAAAGAGACGAAACTCTGGTGTTTTTTTGACAACAGCCACTGCTGCCATTTTGGACTGAAAACGGTTATTATATTTATTATATTTGTATTGTTCAACAGAACAATGTATTGATAAAATGCAGATGTTTACTGTAGATTCTATTATCCTCAGCCCAGTTTATAACAGGCTGAAAACACATAAGTAGAATAAAGAAGAAATAGGGACCCCTGAGATGTGATGACACTATGAGCCCATCATACTTAAAGCTGCAGTAGGCAGAATGTTTTTGGCATCATTTGGCAAAAATCCCATAATAACCTTTCAGCATATTGTAATTCAAGTGTTCTGAGAGAAAACTAGACTTCTGCACCTCCTCATGGCTCTGTTTTTTCACTATAAGTGATCTTTCTCACTTTTCTCACTTTTCTTTTCAGTTGCATAAAGTTGAGGTCTAGGCGTCCAATGCAACTCTCCGCCTCTGGAAACTCCCTAGAAACTTTTAAACTAGCCGTTGCCGGTCACTTTTTTTTTCAGTTGCATAAAGTTGAGGTCTAGGCGTCCAATGCAACTCGCCACCTCTGGAAACCACCTAGTAACTTTTAAACTAACCGTTGCCGATCCAAAATAAAGACAGATTCATCAACTGCATGGATTATTTCTTACATAAAATGTTTTCAGAAACACATTTCAGTGAACTATTTTTGTGATATAAGTGAAGAAAGTTTCCAAACGAGCCACCATCTTGTTTCCGGTTTCAAAGCTGGAAGCAGCAGCCCACGAGGGAAAGCGTTCGTCCAATCAGGTGCCTATAGTGCCTTTTGTTTAGTGGCAATCCATCAAGTGTCCAACGCTGGGAAGCAAGGCGATCCCTCGTGATAAAAAACGCCCCTGTGGACATGTACCATCCCTCTTACCGTAGCATTTATACGGAGATGCGTTTACATTGCAGTCAGTACAGGACACATGGTGTACAACTGACTTATTGTATGCTAAACGCCTTACACATTATCGTGACATTTATGCGCCTTTTTGTGCAAACGGACTGGTTTTAATTCATCACCCTATTGTTAGTACACTATAGTTAGTTTTAACTTTCTTTTTCTCTGTCCAACTTCCTCCTTCACTGAGGACGTGTCCCTGTGTCTCCCCCACCCCCCCATCCACCAGCATTCCTTCATCTAGGCCTATTAATGTCCTTTCCTGTCTCCGTGGCCATCACTGTTTTCACAGTCCTTCGCCGGAAACCAAACAAATTAACACCGCATTGTTCTGGCCAGTCACATTATAACTGGAAACATCAGCGCAACAATAGTTTCCTGAAACCGCACATTAATAAGCAAAGGCCAGTGGTGATTTGTGTGTGTGTGTGAGGGACCTAGTAAAGGACTTGAAGTTCAATGCTTTGTCTATTCCTTTGAATTACGCACCCTGTCTTTGGCTTATCATTCACTGCAGGGAATCACACCTCAGTAGACTAAATGTTTTTACTTTGTCCTGCTGGCAAGGAGTTAACTATTTCTCCTAAGAATATGAAATAAGGCCAAAGAACAGACCGCTTAGCCTGGTTTCAAACCCCTGATTAACCTGCTAAAATAGAAAATAAAGTTTTAGCTGGTCCAATCTTATCGTAACTTGGATCTGGAACAATGGTGAAAGGTATATAGCCTATGTACTGGGAGGCTGATAATGAAATTGGGTAGTGCGCAGGTGGCTGGGAATACATTGGGGACAACGACTGGACATGTCTTTTCATCGGTGAATACACTGAGCATGTTTTATTAACGTATCTTAAGTAACATAACTTTATTTATATATCATGTAGAGACAAGCTGAGAAAAACAGTTGAAAATGCTGATGTGGGGCTTTCACACCGTGTCACTATGTCTGTAGACCATGTTATGAAAGAATTTTTAATAACATACATTTATTAACTGCAATGCATAGACTTTCAATGAAAAAAGAACAAAAATAGGTTGGGATAAAATCACAACATACAATTAGACTGTATTACATGTATGTATGTAATATTATATATTTATTTAATTATGTTCTGCTGTATTTTATTTTAAGTATAAAAAGTGAAACAATCTTTTTTACAACCTTGAACTGTTGACTATCAATAAAGATGTGTGCATTTCTATAGGAGTCTGTGTAATTTTTCTTGTTTTTTGGGTTCTTGGCAGCTTAATCTTTTGTTAAATGGATAAAACAAGTCAGACTGACAGTTGATTTTTTGCTGAAAGAAGGATGGCATCCATGTGGGGTGAGGACAGTTTAAAGCTGCTTAACAAAGACAAAAATGAAGGCATTGCTCTAATAAAATATATCTATATATTATATTTTAGCTGGATGAGTGTGCAGGCTATCTACCACAAACCCTTGTCATTACTGTATTTTTTCAGATCTTTTAAATGTATTTTTTTCATTTATCCTTTATTTAGCCAGGAAGGTCCCTTTGAGATTCAAGCTAAGGTAATGATACTTTGCAACTCATTCCATGCCCAGGGTCAATACTGTTTATTTTTGCAGTTGCCAACCCTGAGATACATGTTGTGCACAGCTTTTCTCTCTTTTTCAAAAACCAAAAGAAATGTACAGAAAGTCAGCAAAAATGAACCAAAATGAACCTACGGTAGACTACAGAGGGATAAACAGGGTGATTAATCAGATACAGATGATTGTGGAGATGAAGTCATGACAGAATAGACCACCTGTATGTCCATGACATCCGTTTCTCTTGACCAATGGAAGAGCAGAAAACGGGTCCTCTGACATGAGTCAGTGTTTGGTTAAGTTAAAGGTAAAATAAACATTTAACAGCTGTGTGTCAAGGCCCATCTGTCAGTAGAAAGAGTAGCATCCTGAAACATTATCTCTCATTGATCTGGTATTATCACCATATCATTGAACCCAAATGCACACACACACACACACACAACCTGCCCAACACATTGCTGTGGACTGAGGCACTTTTACAAGGGGGCCTGCTGTTTACACAGGCAGTACAAATCAATGGTGCGGGATGGGAACAACGGCACAAGCATGTCATAAAAGGACCAGCAGCAGATCGATAAAAGCTTATAACTGGATCATTTAGGTGTGTTTGTGTCTATGAGGGGATGATAAGAGCTGCTATTCAACACGGTAAAACTAGATACAAGCTGCGTTTATCCTATTCACACATACCTCTACACATACATCTATACACACCAAGTCAATACTGACACGTTACTCAGATATGAAGTCATAAAGCGCTTCAAACAGATATGAATTGCACCTGAACTGGAGAAGTAATATCACTGTGTGTTACCTGACATCTAACGCCTCATTTCCACATAGTTCTGTGTACATATGCAAGTCAACCGGGAGTCCATTCATTCCTATGGGAGCCTCTGTGATATCTGATGTGTTTGCGAGAGAATTTACTTCTCTAGGGAATTGGATTCGCGAAGCATTCTGGGACGGCACCACCATTTTTGGGAGGGTAGCGTACGGAGGGACGGTAGCTGTCATTATCGAATGAGTAAGTAACACATGTAAGGGATAATGTACAGCGAGCCGGTCATTGTTGTGAAAGAATCCCCGACAGGGCGATGCTGCACCTCATCGCCACATTATCCCGCTTATTACACGGCTACTTACTGAAGAAATCAAAGCAGTCCGCCAGATTCCGACATCAGAGCTGCGCCCATAGCAACGGTTTGTTATACATAGCAACGGTCTGTTATACAGAAATTAAAGACCGTATCTATGTATAACAGACTGTTGCTATGGCAGAACGTCATGATTGACCAATCAGAATCGAGTATTCAACACAGCCTTGTAATAAATAAAGCTAGATAGATACAGTGGACATAGTGACATCATAAAAAAACTAAAAAACATAAAGAATCCATTGGTACCAACCGTGATACTTTGGAGGCTAAATAACACAATAACACACTTTTTTAAAGTGTAACTGCTGTAATCAGTGCTGGTAATAGAAAAGCGTCACTGTACAACAATGACTGGGGCCAGGCTGATAAGACCTGAGCCACACTTTTGATCCATTTCTTCTGACATTCCACGACTCCGCTCACTCAGACATTACAATACTGGCTTTGTGTGTGCAGATTGAGATTTATGATTTTATGACGTGAAATGGGCTCTTTTATGGTACTTTTGTTATGGTGTGGCATACTTAGCCAATAACAGTGAAGTGAGATCACAACTGATAGGCAGAAGTATGTGTGTTTTAAATATAACACTGACCTGATGAAGCCAGAGAGAGAACATACCAACCCAACATGACTAAACCGCACAATCTAGACCTGTAGCCTCACCTATACATGAATAAAGCCAAGTGACAAGGCACACCTTTATGAGTGGGCTCGCCTTCAAGGCATAATTTGGATTTTGGTATCAATGACTCGTTGGTAACGACATCTGTATGATCTGTGTATGCCTTCAGTGCACCAAAGGGAAAAAAATGGCAAGATTCACAGTGGGAAGTTGTGCGAGGGATCGTATTTGTGTCACTGCAACGCCCGCTGGTTTGTTGACGCACCTGTGAGGAAGGGGCCGGACCTAAATACAAACTATGGCAGGCGCTGCATTATTAGCTAAAAACTAGTCTACTTTTATCATTTTAGGTTTTATTGTGGTGACGTGGTGTATAGTCCTAAATAATGTTGTGTTTACAGTCATTAAATCAGCACCAACTATTGATGCACTATTGGAAAATTATTAAGACAAGACAGCATGCAGATCCCTGGCATATAATGAAGTTTCCATAGTGTGCTGTGTGCACTGTGCTTTATGGAGGCGTCATAATATCTCTGAATTCATGAAGTATTTTTAAAAACCATGCAGTCTAAATGTGTTATTTTTGCCTATTCTAAAATGGTGTGTTTGAATATTTCTGAATACTGGAGTCCATAAACAGTCTTAAATTACATACATTGGGTATCACCGTAAAGCTGAGACTCTCATGGATCCATTGAGCCCAACTGTATTCATGTATGATGATGTTAGTCCCCATAGTAGCCATTTCATTGTAGTGAGACCATTTTTTAAACTTGACCTCACTGTATAAAATGACCTGTGGTGACCTCTAGGATAATCACAGCCTCATGAAACTTTACAGCCACAAACTAAAGACCTAGAGCATTCAGAGGATGGATGGCTTTCCTAGCTAGATTGACAATAAGGGGGTTTCTGAGCAGTTTACACAACAGAAGTGCTTGCAATCCAAACACAGAAGAAATGCTTGCAGAAATCTCCAAATCTCAAAGATTTTGATCCGAAATCACAGCATGGCTTTTTCTATGGTGTTCCTCAAGGTCTTGGTGTCTTAATGTGGTATTTTGGAGGGATTACTGATCATTTTTATCAATTCTCGATAGATAAAAAAAATGGTTAAATGGGAATGACCATCATATACTTCATATACTTCTATCATAATGTTCTAAACCCTTATACACTTTCACCATTTATTTTAATTAATTAATTAATCAATTATTTTCTTGTTTCTGATTTATGACTATAGAACAACATGACACACAGTGTTGAGCTGCATCTCAAATTAATCTTCAGGTTCCCAGCTTTAAGATGATGTTCACCACTTCTATTTGACATCTACTGTTGACTTGTTATCACCCCATAAAGACCCCCTCTACCCCCCTAAAAAAGACAAAAAATGGGTCTATGAAAAAGAGGAGGGTGTGAAAAAGGTTAAAAAAAAATGCCTCATTAAAAAGTGTGACCTTTATGATCTTATCAAAATGGAAAATTCAATTCAGATTCTATATCCCATTAGCCACCCACCTTTCCTCAGGATATATCCTCTTATATTGTTCCTTAAATGTCATTTGTGCCCTAATAGCACCTTAATTCAGTCGGATGTTTGCAACATTTGGCCATCACTATTTATTATCAGTGTGTGTGCTCTGCCAGGAAAGCTTGTTTGAGCAGCTAATCGTTCAGATGGACTCTATCTAAATTGGATGGTGAGGCAGAAAATCCTGTACTCTTTTAACTAGCATGTTAATACTTTTAAAACCTCCCTATCTTCCATTTGGATATGGCCTAATTGAAAAGCAAATAGTACACTTGAGTGCACCCATGAATCGGTGAGTGATATCTCCTTAGCTGCCGGAGGAATGAATCTCTTCTGCCGGGGCCCCCTCGCCCCACTCTCCTGTTTTCCATTGCTTCAAATGGCCTCCCTCAAGCATTATCTATTGGATTATTGTTTTGGGGATTAATGTCTCGATGTGGCTCCTTTTCACACACACAGTAAGTGGTTTCTGGGACAACTCCGGGCCTCACTGTTGACTCACCAGATGGGATGCTGAACAAAGACGGGCTGATACACTCAACGTTGGAGGTGAATGTGGAGAGGATCTTTCAAAATGAGAAATTAATTTGAAAAAAAAGGGGGATGATGAAAGTGTTGGATAAAAATGGTACTTTATTAATTGAGCATTTATTTGGAGAATTTAAATGAACAGTAGTGTTTTGGATCCACATTTTGTAGTGTATTTTGTACAGAATAAGTTTGGGCTGAAGTCTACACCATGACATGTGAACATTTCTGAAAATGTGCATGTATCTCTTAGCATGTAGAGTATTTCTTGTTCATGCAGCATTAAAAAATAATAATGATCTATCTGCATTTGCCAGTTTTTTATGATTCTTCATGAACCAGTGATCCCAAATGGCCACTTGTTCCAAACAGCTTTACATCTGGCTAGCCTGAGCGTCCTCTACATGCCTCTGCTTCATCCATAATGTCTTGCAAGGCTGATGCAGCAGCACTTGTGTGTGACAGTATTTGCTGGCCTTGGAGTGTGTACATATAGTGTTTGGTAAAAAAGTTTGCCATGGGCTGCAGCCCTGCTGACATGCACATTATTGTTTTCTTTGGAGCACACACTGGTTTCACTTCTTTGTTTTTGAGCACTGGTGTCGGCAATGTCTCACTTGAAAGTCTGTCCACTCAGCTTGCACTACAGCATTACTCTGTATCATCGTCTTAAAGGAGAAGTTGTAGGGAGTACATACTCAGCCCTTGAAAACAATTGTATAATGTCTTTTAATGATGTCATCAGGGTTATCTCAATGTGGGCTTGGAGACTAAAGATTTAGGCCTACTGTATATCTGTATATCTGTATATCTGTATATCATATGCTATTGAGCTGCATTATGGGAAATGTAGGCTCCAGCATGTGTGGAACTTAATCTATACTAGAGCCTAAAAGTTGGGATATCTCTGCCTTGTAAGTCCCCCAACTTTATAGAAGTGCGAGACTAAATCACTGAAGGGCCCCATCAAAGGGTTCCTATACATATAGAATCAGCCCAGTCGCCAGGAAATAATGTTGGCATTGTACGTTTCAGCAAACCACAGATATGTTAAGTGTTGATTTTTTTTTCGCATTTGGTCAGAGCAAGTGACTTAGTACAAGGATCAACGCGTACAGCAAGTGAGTAGCGGTATATCAAGCGACCGTTATTGAAAGTTACTGGGTAAAAAGCGAGAAAGTCATGAAATTGAAAATTGAAAATCAAACACAGGAGACTGCTGTTGGTGTCCCATGTGAAACCAAAAGTAAACGTTGACTCAACACTTGTTACATCACGTTTTGACGCTTGTTACATTAAAAAGCCCATTAAGGGCGTGTACATTTTGATGTTACATTGTTACATTATTATTTCAACACAAACCATGGTCTTTTTTCTAACTTTAAAGGTGCAGTGTGTAGGATCTGGCGGTATCTAGCGGTGAGGTGAGGAGACTGCAACCAACTGAAGCCTCTCTCCCGTGTGCCAAGCATGTTGGAGAGCTCCGGTGGCCGACGCAAAAATGCGAACGGCCCTCTCTAGAGCCCTTTGGAGCAGAGCCAGTGCGTAAGAGTGTGTGTGTACGTGGGAAGTGAATGGTGAAGCAAGAGATAGAGAGCAGCGGCGACAGTAACGTCATCGTTATCTGCAACATGGCAGACTCCGTGGAGAGGACCCGCTCTCTATGTAGCTATAAACGGCTCATTCTAAGGTAACGAAAACACAACAATTCTTATTATCAGGTGATTATACACTAAAGAAAACATACTTGTTAATATTATATTAAATTTTTGCCAATAGATCCCCCTAAATGTTTCACACTGGCCCTTCAACCAAGTAGTTTTGTTGCCTAAACCTAATCAATCGCTTCACAACGTTAACCACGTGGCATTGTGCGTTTCTGCAAGCATCATACGAGGCTGATATGAAACAGATTTTTGGTTCAGAAACGTCAACATTGTCACATCACTGGGTGATAGAATATGTAACTGGGAGTAGTGATAGTCTCTTCGCTAAAAGAACCATGGTTATATGTAACTGTCTGTTTTCTCATTGATTTTCTTATCTGGAGCTAATGAGATGATACTCATAGTAACGTTTGTCTAGTCATTTTAACTTCCTCCTCTGTTGTTTTTCTTCTAGAAAACCCCTTTCTACCCAAGCTGAGTGGAATCACTCCATGATGAGCCCAGTCTGGATACACCATGAAGTACAGAGAGCCTGTTATCCTGAGATAAAGGAACATAATGAGGCATTTATCTTAAGAAAACAATCATTGTTTTCTTAAGATAATGTTGAAATAGAATAATCACCTCGGGATAACTGGCTTTAAAAGAGTAAATATGAGCATCATTTGTTGTGATGAGATGATTAGATAATGAAGTTGTGGTCTGGAGGTAGTAGTTAAGAAAGCCAAATACAGTTGAAGCCATAAACGGTACAGAATCTCAGCATCTCTGACCATTGACTTAGCTTTGCAAACGCATACAATAAAACAGCGTTCTTTCATTTAAGGAATATGAATGAATCAGTGACATACTGAATCACAAATATACAAGTAGCACCCTGTCCTCATGGCAGGTTAATGGTGGAGGAAGCTGTGGCGTGCAGCCCACTCTTCCCATCATGGTACACCCACAAACAGACATTTGTCATCATTACAAGTCTTCAGAAAGCTGTTTGGTCCTGTGTGCCACCCAGCAGAGCACATGAGCCACTGTTTGTTCTCTTTCAACACCAATCAGGACATGGCCAATTTAACTCCTAGTTCCTCTGCACTGAGAGGTGGAGACAGGACTAAATGGTCCCCGGCTACAGTGTTGGAGCTGGGTGGGTGGCTGGGGGGAATTACTCATGTTGCGGGGACATAAATCTGTTAACGAAAAAGTAGTATACTTTTTCCAAGTTTATTTCATGAAGTATACTTAAGTAAAGTTCAAGTATATTTCCCCAAAGTATACTTTATGTAGTAAGTATACTAATATCAATGTACTAGTAGTATACTTGTAAGTGTGCTAATTCAATACTTCTTGGCTTCTATACTTCTTGAAATCTTCTTTCTCTACTCACGAGTCTCCCCTTTACAGACATGCCCACTTTATGATAATCACATGCAATTTGCAATGTTATGATTTGAGAATTTTTTTATGCTAAATGCAGTACCTGTGAGGGTTTCTACACAATATTTGTCATTGTTTTGTGTTGTTAATTGATTTCCAATAATAAATATATACGTACATTTGCATAAAGCAAGAATTTTTGTCCACTCCCATATTGATAAGAGTATTAAATATTTAACAAATCTCCCTTTAAGGTACATTTTGAATGTACGGTTAATTTGCAATCAATCGCAACTAAATATTTTAATCGATCGACAGCCCTAGTATATATACATATATATTCTATTTACATACTATATATTCTGTTATACTTCAATTTTATTTGATTTTTTTTTGTTCTATTTTATTTTACTTTATATATTTCAACTGTTTATTATTTTAACTTCCTTCCTCTTTTTAAATTAATATTTGAACATATATAATATATATAATATTTGTCATTGATTTTTGTTGTTAAGTGAGTTCCAATAATAAATATATACATATATTTGCATAAAGCAAGCATATTTGCCCACTCCCATGTTGATAAGAGTATTAAATACTTGACAAATCTCCCTTTGAGGTTAATTTTTAACAATACAAAATGTGATTAAATTAATCAATTTGCGATATTAATTTAAGAGTATATAATAAAATAAGATAATAAATTTCACAAATGTATTATTATTTATTATTCCCTGTTTCTTTTATACTTCTAAATGAATACACATATAGGAATATAATGCTGGAACAAATAATATAGTTTTTTTTTCTATTAAGTGCTTTAATGAGAATATTTGCCTTTCTGATATTCTAATATTTGTGTTTCTCAATGCCCGTCTCTCTGTTTCCTCTTCTCCCCCTCCTCCCTCTCTGTGTCTCTGTGACTGCTGGCGACACCAGTATCGATGTAAGCAGTGTTTTCTCTCATTAATTTATCAGTTCAGTGGAGGAGGGAGGCCTCAGCGGGGGGAGATAATGGCTTCCATTTGGCCAAGGTCAACAGTCAACACATTCCTCAGTCGTTCAAATATAACCACACATTAACTGGTTTCCACCAGTACCACAAGAGAGCACACACACACACACTCAGACAGCGCTAATAGATTGTTAGTGAGCTGTGGTAATACTGTCCTGCTTGTTTATGAGGGTTTCATCCTATTAAAGGGGTGATACAGAGAGACTGATCCCTGGGCAGAACATCAGCTGAATATCACAAACGTATGATAACAGCTACAGACAAATAAAGTCCTTGGCCCCGCCAGATGACGCCTGATATCTGTTTGGGAGCTGAAAAATATTCAATAAGAAATATACATTGGCTCAGTTTTTCAGGGTCTTAATATATATTAAATATATACATACAGTATAAGTTAAAATACTAACAAAACAAAAAAAAAAAAAAATAATAAATCTCCCTTTAAGGTACATTTTGAACAGATAAAAAAAGTGAGATTAATTTGTGATTAGTCAGGATTAACTATGGACAATCATGCGATTAATTGTGATTAAATGTCTTAATAGATTAACAATAACTAGCTTTTAGAATTCTACAATAATTGATGAAAGCGTGTTAATTTCGATTGAAACGTCACGTTGCCAAAACTTCTTCTATAAAGAATACAAAATAATGATAATAATAATAATAATAATAATAATAATAATAATAATAATAATAATAATAATAATAATAATAATAATAATAAAATACAAATATTTTTTATCATCAGGAGGCACAATGTGTGTGTCATTTATTCTTGAAAGGAACTACAACTGCACCAATCAAAGCAGCCATGTTGCAGTAAGAGAGAGGGCCCGTTGGTGGTGGTGTGTGTGTGTTTGTGTGTGTGTGTGTATGTGTGTGTGTGAATTGACCAGATCAGACAGGCACTTTGGAATGGAGCGGCTATCTGCTGAACATTTCACCCACCAACTGTGTGGGCTATTCCTCCAAATGTTGACTTTACCTGCACAATTTGTGAACCATTACACAATACAGAGGCCGAGATCAATGTGCATACTGTTGGTTTTGGAAAAGTCTTGTATGTGTGTGCGGCCGTTGAACCTCAGTAATGTCACATGAACAAGGTTATAACAGCAATGAGCTTTAATCCTTCAAAAAAATATATCCCAATGTTATTTATTTTGTAATATTTCCAATTCAGCCTCCAAATCACTGTCACAGTTGACCTGTCAGTGATTTCACATCATCTATTAAAAAGTACTGTGAAGTTATTGTACGCCTATCAATCAGCCCCCCTGCTATCTTCCCGCTGTCCCTGCTGTTCTGAGGGTTCACTCAATCATTAACCTAATCTACTTACTGAAAAACTCCCACAGTGTTTGCATGAGAACTCAATGATAAGCTATTTGAAGTTGAATGTGGTGATGGGACGACCATTGACATGCACTAAACTGTTTGCTAATCTGTGGCTGCCTTTGATTCATCTCGAAATCAGGAGGCAGTGAGACAGCAGAGTGAAGGGCAACCACTGGACCTTTACGTATCCAGCATCTATCCTCCAAACAACAACAAGCTTTCTATTGTTTCACTCACATATGTTCAACTATGTCACATCAAGTCAAGTCCTGCAAAGCAGTTTGTGGGTTCGGCATCTCCCTAAAGAGCACATTGAGTGGTTCTGAAATCAGCAGCAGTGACGGTGTTGTCCACAACACTAAAATATGAACCAAATGAATACAACAAATACTTATTTTAAATCATTTCTTTAGGATATACAGCATATTGTCACCTGTAAATCAAAATGTAACCATTTCTGACGTTAACTGATAACACTTTCTATGTGTTTATAATGCATTATAATTATAAACATACTTATAATGCATCATAATCTGCTTATAAGCACTCACAAATATCCATAATGCTGTATACCAGAATCATAACACATTATAAAGCATTTTATAATGACTCATAAGGTCAAGTATCATAATACTTTATAATTGCTGGTCACTCGGTTTTATTTGCAAGGGTCATAGTGCATTATAATTCCCATAGTTGTAATGCATTATAATATTTTTTTATAATACATTATAATCACTGTTATAATGTGATTATAAATTACTCTAAGTGGTCATTGTTTGCTTAAAGTAAAGTGAAAATTAATTTTACAACGTGTTGTATGCTGTTCTTGCATAGATTTATCTTTATCTTTAATCCCATTATAATGCATTATAAAAAAAAGAAAGATTATAATGTATTATAACTACACTAGGATCTGTGCAAAAACAAGTGTCAGTGAATGACCAGTAATTATGACGTATTATGGTACTCAACCTTATAGGTCATTATAAAATTCTTAATGTGTTAATATTATTGAATTATGAATGAGTGCTTATAACTAAAAATATGTTTATAATGCATTATAGACATGGGAATCATAGAAAGTGTTCCCAGTAAATCTTCATACAGTAGAGGACAGAGCATGAGCTTCCTGTCCAAACTCCACCAATCAAATTCTTCTGTTTAGGTTATAGATTGTCCTGGCAGGGACCAGGTTCTACTAATGAAAGTAGACATAATGTCCACCGTTAGAGATGATCTCGGCCAGCAAGTTCCACATCAGTGGAACTGATTACTTATAAGGATGAATTTCTATAAAATGTTGATTACACATTAAGGTGTCAGTTATATTAATCCATCATAAATTATGCAATAATATAATTCTCTGAAAGTGGCAAATTTGTATTATCAGTAACTTTGCTTTTGATATTTAAAGTCCTTTTTTCCTCTTTTAATGCAATTGTACTTTTATTTAAGTAAAAGTTGAAATGCAGATTTTACTCGTAAGGACTAATTTAATAATATTGTGTTGGTACTTCTGTCAAAGTAAAAGATCTAATTACTATTATGGGATAAAACGGTCTGCAGGGTCCGATAAACCAATGGAAAGAAGGAAAACAGATATTACTTTTGCTGTATTCAAGCAAAACGTCAAATATTTATGATTATGTATAATTAAGTCACAAAATATGTTATACATGTAGCACATATTACAGTTGTTACATACTACAAAAGCAGCCTGCTTTAATTTAGTGTTTAATTTAACCAACTATTGAATTAATTTCCCTTTAATTTTAGGCTGCTAACTTTAGTTATTATCGATTCTAGGATTAGGATTATACGTACAAGTATATGCTAAAGACCCATTTGTTCTTGTTATTTTCGATTACTATATGCATTTAACTGATTTGTTTTCACTCAATTAATTTGATAATTATTTCTGTAATTCATTGTTTTCCTTTTTTCCTGTGCAATTTTAAGAAACACAAAATAATAAATCACAGTAAATCACAATGCAGCTGAGCTTTACTCTACATCCAAAAGTGACAAATTTATTCTTACCACAAAAAAATAGTTTGTTAGACATCACCTATAACAAAACATCATTTGCTCTACATTGATTAATGGAATGTCACATTTTAAGGCAACGACCCAACAAAGACTCAACAAACACAAGCATTTATCATCCCAGACGACATACAGTACAGGAGAAACTATAATCTATACATATATATACAGTATATAGGCCTATACTGTTCATTTATACAGTGATCGACTCACAACACAGAAACAATCAACACAAATACAGCAGAGTGCTATTAGAAGTTAACAATAGAGCTGGCAGTCATGTGTGAAAGGCACTGGTGGTGACATGTTATAGTTTAGGGATTAAGTTTTTATCTAAATATCTATGGAAGTTTTTATTGGACTTTATTAGTTGTAATCCACAGAAGACATTCCACAAATGTGTACCATGATCCGCAAATATTTCACTATCCACAAACATTTATTTTTGTATTTGTGTTGTGTAAAGTCACAAGTTATACATATTTGCAAATCGCCCTGTATTTTTGTGGATGTGACTTTACACAACACAAATACAAAAATACGTTTGTGGGTGGTGAAATATTTGTAGATCATGGTACATATTTGTGAATTGTCTTCTGTGGATTACAACTATTATGTACAGATCTGCTGTAAACAAGTAGGAGGAAAGTTACCAATGTCATGTGGCCCATAAATCCAAAGGATGCCATCTGCAAATGTGAAATAGATGCACAAATGCATATACATATCACTTTACATGTAAACCTTAAAATACGCATTTACAGAGTAAGTAATACGTATTTGCAAATTTCCCTTTATTTTTGTGAATGTGACTTTACACAACACAAATACAAAAATACATGTTTGTGGATTGTGAAATATTTGCAGATCATGGTACACATTTGTGGAATGTCTTGTGTAGGATTACAACTAATAAAATCCAATAAAAACTTCCATAAATATCACATCAGGATATAGTCCATCAACCTGTCTGTCTCTCTGGAGTAAACCAGTGAAGGAGGAAGATGCTGAGGCTGAGGAGTCCAGTGATCTTCATCATCCAGCTTCTGAATGTCTAAGTGGATCCAGTGTCAGTGTTCAGAACTATTATGGGTTCAGAGGGAGCTCGTCCTCGTCTTCTATGTCCAGCTCCTGGTCTGTGTCGTCTGACACGTCAGAGTCCAGCTGTGTGTCCAGCTGTGAGTGTGGAGACTGCTGCAGCTGCTGCTGCTGCGGAGACCCGGAGCTCAAGCAGCGGGCCGCCTGCAGCTCTGAGGCCGGGACTGAGTGTCTCTGCTCCGGGCTCTGGGTCTCGGAGGGCTCGGTGGTCTCGTCTCCTTTACTGCTCCTCCCAACGGCGCAGGAGCTGTCATCCTCCTCCCTCTTACCTCCCGGAGGATTCTCCTGATGCAAATAGACATAGACCGTTTTATGGGTTAATACATAATTAGTAAATTAGTTAAGATAATAAAAGAGTATAAAAGGAAACATTTTTCTAATGAAGGAAACTGATGTGACATTATAGTCAGAACCTCTCACCTGTTTTAGTCGTCGCCACTTCGCTCGTCGGTTTTGGAACCAGGTTTTAACCTGAAAGACAAAATAAATAATCATTTTTATTATTCATATTTCTATTTATAGCTTCCTGTTCCAATCAAATACAGATGGAACAAAGCGATGAGTTGTTAAAATGACAACTGCACAAATATATATTACAAGAGGTTCCAAATAGATGCGCATGCTCCATGAGGCTCACACAATAAACTACTGTGAGTGTAATAAAAAACACTGTTGTTTCTGTGCTTTAATACTGAGAGAATTCATGCTCATTGGAGGATTTCATCATGATTTATTTTTTTATAATGGATCTGGTCCGGCAGTGATCATTCATTAGTCATGTTAGATTATGGTTAAATCTGCCTGTAGATGACATTGTGATGCTATTTCTGCTCTATGGGTCCTGTGGTTGCGTGTTTCGGGCCTATATGTGTGTGATTGTAAAATTAGCCTTCTGTCTGATGTTTTTTTTTATTAATTTATTTTATTTTATTTTATTTTATTTTATTTATTTATTTATTTTTAACATTCTAGCTGTTTGCGTCATGGTCATAAAAGGGTAGATAGCATGCATTATGTCCTTCAGTCAAAATGCCTAGATGAAATAAAGAAGAAAGAAGAAAGAATAGCCTAGATGCTTCACGCACCATCTCCTCTGCACGCGCGTGCCTTCTGTAACCAGGTAACCAGAGGCAGACAATAGACCAGTAGACTAATTATTTTATCACTGTGATAATTAGATTAAATTTATAGGGATGTAGGTACAATCCACTATAGTGTTTATGGATGAGCAGGTAGAAGGTCAGCGCCAAAGCATTATAGGAACCAGTCAACTTCACCTCACATAGGCTTCATTAAGTGTATAATTAACATGTTTCATTAAAGAAAAAAAATATTCATGCCAACAACATATCCATCTGTACTCGGACGAAAGCAATCCAATTTAAAATTATACATAGAATACATATATCCCTTAATCGCAGGCATTCTTTTGACCCCTCACTTTCTCCTCTGTGTCTCAAATGTAAAACCGAAATAGGTACTTTAACCCATTGCCTTTGGTCGTGTCATAAATTACAGAAGTACTGGTCTGAAATATTATGTGAAATGGAAAAGATATTTGATAAGGATTTAGAAATGAATCCAATGTATTTGATTTTAGGAATCCCAAGTAAAAATATAACCAGTGCAGCCAACAAAAGGTTATATAACATTCTTACATTTGCTGCTTGAAAAAAATATATTACCACAGTGGATCAGTGATAAGAAACCCTCTGTCCAAGGCTGGCGAAAAGTCATATTTGAGATGGTCCCTTTGGAATATCTTACAAATATTCTACATGCCAAAGTAGATCAGCTCCACAATATTTGGCAGCCCTATCTGAATTATATTGGACCAGATCTCTCCTCCATTATCTCACAAGGAGTCTCTTGAACATGAACTCATATATCCTGTGACTTCCCTGCACTATGGACTATTTCCTATGACCCTACTATATACATTTTTTGATCTGAGCTGTACCAGTGTTTGTTTGTTTGTTGTTGTTTTTTTTTTATTATTATTATTATTATTATTATTATTGTGTTTGTGAAAATAAGAAAACCCAATAAACATATTATAAAGAAATAAACTATGACAAAGAGGCGTATAGTCGCTTATGCGCAACAGGCGCGCACGCACGTCCACAAAACCAGAGGTTATAAACTCAGATACATAGTGGGGAATCTGTTAAATGTTTTTGCATTAATAAACCTGTAATACTGGGCCATTTTCACCAGTTACACAACTTATTAAAGAATAAACACTATCAAGAACAGGTATGCAATTAGGACCATATGCGCGCTCATCCAGAAACCTAGTTGGTTATAGGGAGGAGGGTTTTTATAGGCGAGTACAAATAAGAAATGACTTCCATTACCAAACTGTATGACTTCATTTTACTTATAGCTGTAAAATTATTTCCTTTTTTACTGAGCAGGTCTAGGTCTATAGGCTCCAGGC
This sequence comes from Sebastes umbrosus, assembly GCF_015220745.1. Lineage (NCBI taxonomy): Eukaryota > Metazoa > Chordata > Actinopteri > Perciformes > Sebastidae > Sebastes > Sebastes umbrosus. Next base: position 9,338,720 of record NC_051288.1, read on the forward strand.
TCCAGGCTCCACCCGGACTCAGTGTGTCTCACCTGTCTCTCGCTGAGCTGCAGCATCTTGGCCAGTCGCTTCCTCTCCGGAGGTGAGAGGTATTTCTGCGTCTCGAACTTCTTCTCCAGCTCGATGGTCTGGTCGTTAGAGAAGCGGACCTGACCGCCTTTTCTCTTGTGTAAGGGCCGCTGGATGAAGGGAGTCCACATCAGAGGTTTACCTGCAAAGGAACAGGACCACAGACAGTTCATTCACAGTCCGCATCGACGCATGGAGCCTCATCATATCATATTATAGAGGCTGGTGACCAAGGAGGATTTTCATTTTCCACACAGAATGTCACAAACACATATTTAAAGTCAAAGCAAGAAAAAACTATAAAATTAATAAAAAGAGAGAAAAACACAGGAAACAAAACCCTCTGAAGACATCCACTCACAGTCTTCCACTCCTCTTAAATTAATTAGCCCACATACATACTTAACTTCATAAGCAGCTGTGAAGTACGATATTATTATTATGCTATTATTATTATTATTATTATTAGTAGTAGGGCCGTTAATGTATTAAAATATTTAATCACGTTTAATCGCAAATTAATCACAGATTTTGGACTGGGTATCAAACCTCAGTACTGTTTTGTTGCAATCCAAAAGATTTAATTCAGACGAAGTTCATGTACAGTATAATAAAAATGAATAACATGTATTTAACATTTTTATACTGTTAAATGAAAAAGGCTTTTTGTAAAAGAAACTTGTTTATATTGCTCAACGTGAGGGGTCAAAAAAGTATTGTTTGGTATTAGGGCTGTCAATCATTTAAAATATTTAATCGCATGATTGTCCATAGTTAATCTCGATTAATCGCAAATTAATCTCACATTTTTCATCTGTTCAAAATGTACCTTAAAGGGAAATTTAATACGCTTATCAACATGAGTGGGCAAAGAGTCTTGCTTTATGCAAATGTATGTATATATTTATTATTGGAAATCAATTAACAACAATAAACAATGACAGATATTGTCCAGAAACCCTCACAGGTACTGCATTTAGCATAAAAGAATATGCTCAAATCATAACATGGCAAACTGCAGCCCAACAGGCAACAACAGCTGTCAGTGTGTCAGTGAGCTGACTTGACTATGACTTGCCCCAAACTTCATGTGATTATCATAAAGTGGGCATGTCTGTAAAGGGGAGACTCGTGGGTACCCATAGAACCCATTTTCATTCTCATATCTGGAGATCAGAGGTCAAGGGACCCCTTTGAAAATGGCAGTTTTTCCTCGCCAAACTTTTGCGCAAGTTTTGGAGCGTTATTCAACCTCCTTTATGACAAGCTGGTATGACATTGTTGGCACCAATGGATCATTAGGTTTCATATTTTCATGTGATACCAGTATCTTCACTATAGCTTTAAAAGTGAGCCCGCTACAACCTAAAACCCGCGAGTTGCGTTAATGCGTAAAAGTAGCGCTTTGACAGCCCTAATATATTATTATAGGATATGATTAATGTGATCAATAATTATTACACTGCCCAATATAACTGAAACATTTGAAGGAAAAAAAAAAAGGAATTGCACAATCCTATTTAATGAAGCTGCTTATAAATAAAGCTGATAGTTATTAATGTAGTTTATATGTCTCCATATTGTTCCAGATGACAATACTGAGCAGCTCTATGGAGCCAGCAGTGTAATCAGGGCTGTGTGTTTTTGTCTTGTCTGGTTTCCTCTCCTCTTTAATGGCCTGTTGGAACAAAACAATAGCAGGCTGCGGCCGCACTGCTCTTTTAGGGAAGGTCGTGACAGAGTGAAAACTATGGCCAAATATCCGCTTCATGTGCTTCCTGCTCTGTGGTTGGTGTGATTAGAGGCGATGGCATCCACCAACAGACGCTCGTGTCCTCTGCTCTCACTGACACAACATCAATCTGCTGCTGCGGTTCAAACTGCTGGCTGAGACCTTCTTCTCTTAGTGCTGCTCTGTTCCAAAGGAAGTTACCTAATCCAGGCCCATGATATATTGTCTTAAAACAAAAAATAAATAAATACAAAATAAATAAATATATATATATTAATTGATTTTGTTGTGAAAAACTTCTAGAAAAATATGTAAAAAATATTCTTTAGAGGAGGGATGGAAACACAATCTTAACAGGTTAATATACAACTTTTTTTATGATAATGTATTACTATGTTTCGGTAGTGACACATTTTGGGAGAAGAAAAACATTCCAATCCAGTCTGAGAATACAATACCAAAATTGACTGTACTTTCATTAGATATGTGTACCCTAGATATGGTATAATATATATATGGACAAAGTTTTGGGAAGAAAAGATACAAATTTAAAAATTTTACATGGGCCATTCTACCAATAGGAAAAAAGGAAATAATTAATTTTCACTATAATAAAGTAACACAATGACAGAGTGTATGTATATTTTGGTCATACACTTTCTGTAGTCTAATAAAACATATAAAAGCACAAATCTTATCAGATGGGGGTCTAATTTGTGTCAGTTTAAAGGTCCTGGACATGAAAAAGATTGGGATCCACTGCTCTAGGTAGCCTATAGCTGATTCTTTCAATCTTTTTTTATTGATTTTTTTTATTTTTATTGCAAGACAAAAGACAACAACAAAAGAGGAAGACAATAAAAAATGGATAAGTAATAAACACTAAGGGAGAGCATAGGAAAATGAAATAACTAAATAAATGTTCAAGGAACATAATTAATGTAATAATATTAATGATAACAGCAACAACAATGATAAAGTCAGGGGAGTGTACTAACTGATTTGAAGTTGTATTTACGCATTTATTACTTTTTCTATAAATATACACTGATTGTGATTCTGATTGTTTCAATCTAAGGAAATGTGTAAAGCTATAGCTCATCAAACATATCCTAAAACATTTTTGACATGTTGATATTTAGACGATTCTGATTGAAAGAAAGTTCAAAGTTGTCCTCAATGTTATCCTCTAGATCAGCCCATGGGGCGTTTACCCTTCTCTTTCTACTAACTTTGTAGTAGCCTATCTTGACCTATGCTAAACAGAAAGCCTATTCATGTTCCTAGTTATTACAAAAAATCAACGTGATCTCATCAAAGGAAAAGGTTTCTCTTATAAAGCTATACAAAAAAAAAAAAATTGTAAAAAATCCAGGGATTTCAGCCACGAGATAAACGAATGGTTGTTCTTCAGCCACAGCAGAGCTCTTCATATTCCTGGAGAGCGGCTCTCTTTTTTTTAATTCTTCTTCAATGTAACAGCCTGTATAACTGTGATTATAATAGAGTGAAGAAGAGGAGTGATACAAACACAAATGAATGCACACATGCTGGCTGGAGAGGGACGGGAAGCTGCTTATCAGCCTTTGTGTATTATTCTAATCTGATCAATCCATATCACCACGACGCATCACATGTGTGCTGGCAAGAAAACTGAAGTGGAGGCTGTTTGTTATCTTTTTTGTGGGGTGAAACTGAAATTACACTTTTATGAAAGTTATTTCTTTCAGTTTTTAAATTTTCGTATAATAAGGCAATATGACGTCATATAGCCCCTTCCTCTTATACTTTAAATGAGACTTTATGTTTTCTTGCTGAAGATCCAGATGTTTGCTTTATTTTCTGATCAATCCATATCACCACGACGCATCACACCTGCTGGCAATACAACTGAAGAGGAAGCTGGTTGTTATCTTTTGTGGGTTAAAAGTTTTATGAAAGTATTTTAATTTCTTTCAGCTTTTAATTGTTGTATAATAAGGCAATATGAGGTCATATATAGCTCCTTCCTCTTATACTTTAAACTCTTCTAAATGAGACTTTATGTTTTCTGCTGAGATCCAGATGTTTGTTGTATTTCCTGATCAATCCATATCACGACCACGCATCACATGTGTGCTGGCAATAAACTGAAGCGTAGGCTGTTTGTTATCTTTTTGTGGGGTGAAACTGAAACTTTTATGAAAGTATTTTTAATTTCTTTCAGCTTTTTTTTATTGTTGTTGTATAATAAATAAGGCAATATGAGCTCATATAGACTCCTTCCTCTTAAACTCTTCTAAATGAGACTTTATGCTTTCTGCTGAGATCCAGATGTTTGTTGTATTTCCTGATCAATCCATATCACGACGACGCATCACATGTGTGCTGGCAATAAACTGAAGCGTAGGCTGTTTGTTATCTTTTTGTGGGGTGAAACTGAAACTTTTATGAAAGTATTTTTAATTTCTTTCAGCTTTTTTTATTGTTGTTGTATAATAAATAAGGCAATATGAGCTCATATAGACTCCTTCCTCTTAAACTCTTCTAAATGAGACTTTATGTTTTCTTGCTGCAGATCCAGATGTTTGCTTTATTCTCTTCTCGCCGCCGACCATAAAGAAAGTCAGCCACATCCTCGCAGGCCAGGCAGAGGAAGTGCAACAATATGTGAAAAACGGATCCCGGGCTATCAGAGGCCGAGTGTTTCCTGAATATGTCTGTATTGAGGATGTCGATAAAATAATCAGCAGCGTGCAGCGAGCTCCCGAGGAAGCGGCTGGCCGGGGTTGAGCCAGGAAAACATTCAACAGCTTCTGAAACCAGATTTACTCGACTATCGACAGGCTCACTGCTTCCGCTATGAACGGAAAAGGCCTCGGCTCTTTCAGCGCAACACAAAGTCAGAGTGCGCCTGTCACTGTCACACTATATGGAGCTGTTTCAGTGCGCCTTTACGCACAGCCTCTAGAACCAACACAGTCTAACATGGACTCAGATCACAACCTAAATACAACTATTTCATGTAAACCAAATAACAAACCTTATCATCTGACTCCTGAGCACCATATTCATCATGTTATATGATGCTTTTGGTCTCATATTTAATATGTGCACCACTGAGACTCTCAGCTTTATAGTTTCTGTCTCAACCACACTCCTTTCTGTTTTTAGTCTACATTTGTACATTTACTACTACTACTACTACTACTATTTTTCATTGAAGAACAAAACATGCACACTTTTATAATGTATATAGTGTACTTTATTGATCCAAAATTGGGAAATCATTGAATTTGGGATCAATAAAGTACACTATATATAGCAAAGTGTGCAAGTTACAATGTTTCTTTGTTTATAATTTAGATTTTTTTAGAATTTAATTATAGTGTATTCCAATATTCTCTATATTTTGTATTTTATAGATTTATTTCTCTAGAGTTGATATGTACATTTTATGTACTGTTCCTGTGCATTGCCTGGATAATCTACTGCTGTAATTTCCCCAATTTGGGATCAATAAAGTACATCTATCTATCTATCTATCTATCTATCTATCTATCTATCTATCTATATATATATCTATCTATATATCTATTTATCTATCTATCTATCTATCTATCTATCTATCTATCTATCTATCTATTTATCTATCTATCTATCTATCTATCTATATATCTATATATCTATCTAGCTATCTAGCTATCTATCTATCTATCTATTTATCTATCTATCTATCTATCTATCTATCATCTATCTATCTGTCTGCAACAGACTGTCTGCATTTCCTTTAACACGACATATATGTGGTTTTCTCATGAATCATTATGTGAGGTAAGAAAAAAAACAAATATTTGCATACATTTATAGCTGTCTTCCTTGTAGGGGACATTGAGTTCTCACAAGTATAGGAAGACACACGCACGCCCACACAAAGCAGTGAAATAACAAGTGATTTAGAGCTCAGCTATGTTTTAGTCACCGGCTGATTTGCTCCTCTGATGTTTCAGAACAATGGGAGTCAGGAAAAAGAGTCAAGGTTGCCATGCACCCCCCACCACCAACACCCCCACCACCACTATAGCAGACGGAATGGATAAGCCTGCTGCTATTGTGGCCCCAAATGTGTCTGTCACAATAACAACGTGACTCATGTGTGCGTGGTCAGGCATCATGCAGAAACGTTTTTCAACTGCAGTCTGTTTATGTAGGCTACTAACTGTCGACTGTCTTATGCATGTCGATATGCATGCATGACCAAGCGTGATATACTTATGCAAAAATGGTTTCGTTGGCACAGAAACGAAGCTTGTGAAGACACAGAAAGGTTTTTCATGCAAAAGGGTAAAAAAAAAAAGTGCTCTTATAAATTGCCACATCATCCAAGCAAGTTTGATTTATTTTTGGGACTAAATGGATTTCTCACAGAAGGAAGCGTCTCATGTATAATAAGGCATGGTAAAAAAAAAAAAAATGCAACATGCAAACTGTGGGCCTGTGAAAGTGAAGATTAGTTCATGCAGCCTGACTTAGGCCAACAGTAGACTCGAATAACTGACGTTATAGAGCATTTTCACACAAGGAAACATGGTTGACACTTTATTGATCCAAAATTGGGAAATTATTGAATTTGGGATCAATAAAGTACACTATATATATAGCAAAGTGGGCAAGTTGCAATGTTTCACACAAGGAAACATGGTTGATTGTCATGGGGTGGTGTTGTAAATTACATTCACTATAAAGAAGAAAGACTACCCAAAACATCATTCTAAACCTGTCCATGACTTTTACGCACACAACTCACCAGAGGGTCGTGCCTCACAAGGAAACATGGTTGATTGTCATGAGGTGGTGCTGTAAATGACATGCACTATAAAGAAGAAAGACTACCCAAAATATCATTCTAAACCTGTCCAGGAGTTTTACGCACACAACTCACCAGAGGGTCGTGCCTCACAAGGAAACATGGTTGATTGTCATGGGGTAGTGCTGTAAATGACATGCACTATAAAGAAGAAAGACTACCCAAAATATCATTCTAAACCTGTCCATGACTTTTACGCACACAACTCACCGAGAGGGTCCTGCCTCAGCAATTACATTCACTATAAAGAAGAAAGACTACCCAAAACATCATTGTAATCCTCTCCAGGAGTTTTACGCACACAACTCACCCAGAGGGTCGTGCCTCAGCAGCGCCTGTGCGTACTCCCCCATGGAGCGGTGGTGCTGGTGCTGCTGGTGGTGGAACGGGTAGATGGAGGCGTACGTCGCCGACAACGCAGCAGCAGCAGCGGCGGCGTGGTGATGGTGGTGGTGGTGGTGAGACAGAGCCGGGTGGATCGGCGTGGGCTCATAAATCGGCGTCCTGTTGTACGGCGAGGAGATGAGACTCGTGAAGGAGGAGTTGGGCGACGGGAGAGTCGGCGTGGGGATGATCGGCGTGGAGCAGGAGGAGGAGGAGGAGGAGGAAGAAGAAGAGGGCGAGATGGTAGTAGTAGTGGTGGAAGTCCTCCCAAGAATGTCCTCGATGTAGAAGGGTGTCGGGTGTTGGATAGGAGTCGGTGCGTAAAGTGGGACGCTCATGGTGCCTGTTTGGAGTTGAGTCCCTTTACTTCTTTCTCTTTACAGCCTTCCTCTTTCTCGACAAGTCTCTCAGAAGAACTTCTTTAACATACTAACCAAACAGTCCACAAACACATTCAGCAGAGAGAGAAAGAGAGAGAGAGAGAGTCCTTCAGAGCATGTGGAGGAGACCGTTAGACTGTCCTGGTGTCCATCAGGTAGCTGCTGTTGCTGTTGCTGTTTGGTCCAACTGTTTTGGTCTGTTATCTGGCTGCAGGCGGAGAAGGGAGGAGGAGATAAGTGGACGACCAACTTCCTGCAGGTGGCTTAGTGGACGCCTCTGATTGGCTTACTGGAAGGCTCCAATCGAGCCACACACAGAGAGATCATGACAGGAGAGAGGAGATAATTGTGTTTCAGGAGAATCAGTTCAGCCAATCATCTGGTTAATAGTAACCAGCATGGTTTGAGAGGATGACTTACTTGTGTTTAAGTCGTTGTTACTCAGAAAAATCAGATAATAACACCATCTCATATACTTACATACGAGTTATTGCAGTCAAATCCTACATTTTGGAAAACAGGATTTGTGTCAACCATAGTCACCCATATTATATGCTTATGGTCTCATATTTAATATGCTCTCCTTTCTGTTTTTAGTCCTGTAATAATCTTGCACATGTTACATTTTGCACATCTACATTTGCACATTTGCTATACCTCAATTATTTCTCATTAAAGAACAAAACATGCACATTTTGCTAATGTATATAGTGTACTTTATTGATCCAAAATTGGGAAATTATTGAATTTGGGATCAATAGTCAAATAATCAGAAAAAAAATCAAATAATAACACCATCTCATACTTACATATGAGTTATTGCAGTCAAATCCTACATTTTGGAAAGCAGGATTTGTGTCAGCACTCACTGAAAACCAAACCCACATATTAAAGTACTGGATAAAGTTGTCAGAGATCAGCATTAAAAAATGAATGAATCAATGAAAATATGAGATTCTATCTCCCCACTGAGGAACTTAAACATTAAGAGGTGAAGAAAAGATGAAACTGAAATCAGTAAATAATAAGTAATAAGTGGTGGAAGTACTCACATCCTTTACCTATGTATAAAGCACTATGAAATATTACAAGAAAAAAAAAATCCTGCATTTAAAATCTTACATATCATCAGTACTATATATACTGTACGCTGCTTTCAGTGTGTTCAGAGGGTTATATATTATTGGATTATCATTAGCTGGTTGAGGTGGATATCATTATGTTGGGCAGTTTATTCCGTAACAATGCACCAATAAGATGATCATATGTAAAATATCAATCTGCAATAGAGGTATAAAGTAGCAATAAATGGAATCCATGACAAGTACCTCAAAATGTACTTGAGGAAGTGTACTTGGATATGTTTGTGAAGGTTCTCAGTCATCCAGGTCACGGTATCCGAGTATTTTTGCCATTTATCTTTCTGCTTATTTTATGAATTATAGTCATTTTTATTACGTTTCCCTACAGCAACACAGATGTATTACTGTATATGTTGGTTGTTTTTATGAATCTGTCATTCTGGTATACCTTTTAAATCCGTGGACAGATTACGGCCCCTGGACACAGACACATACAGTAAAAGGACCCCCCTTTTGCATCTTTCTCCTGCTGTTTTGCCAGCTATTCCAAAGCTTTCTGCCAATTCATATCTGGCACACTCCATAGATATAATTCATAATGCCACAGCATAATAGGCCTATAGTATTTTTAAGAAATCACCAACGAAAAACACACGATCAGGACATCTGTTCTATTGGCTGAACCATTTGACTTTTTAATCAAAAAGGCTTTTAAAAGTCTCTTCATGTGTCAGGCTCTTGCTCAGGATCTCCCTGGCAACCACACAGAAATCAAGTCACACTCCTCATCTCCTCTCAACGTTTATTATGACACTGCTGTTGAGTTTTGGGGCTGCCTCCCTTAAACTATACCTTCACTGACACTAAAGCTGCAGTAGGTGGCAGAATATTTTTGGCATCATTGGGCAAAAATTCCATAATAACATTTTAGTTGTAATTCAAGTGTTCTGAGAGAAAACTAGACTTTTGCACCTCCTCATGGCTCAGCTTTCAGGCTTTAAAAAATCTAGCCCGTGATGGGAGACTTTGACCAATCACAGGTCATTTCAGAGAGAGAGAGCGTTCCTATTGGCTATGCTCCGGCTGGTGGGCGGTGCTTTGTAGTTCCTCAACAGATCTCAACATGGGTGCCGGGTCACAAACTTTCTCATTTTACAGCTAAACAGTACACTACAAGACGCTTCTGAAAACATTTGAGGAGAGAAATAGGCATTACAGTAACAGAATAATGATTCATATTTGATCAGCGCTGCCTAGTTTGATTGTTTGGTCGGAGTAGTTCGCGAGTGATTGACAGCTGCTCAGAGACGGCAGCTGGACGGCAGACACCAGATCAGCTCTGACTGGTTGTTTTCCTCTGGTCTGTGAAATCTTGCAGATGCCATTAGGAGCACCGGAGAACACCGGAGAACATCAGAGGAACATGATTTTTTTCAGATTACCTGTCTCGTGCACTACTGTCAGGATATAGTTTTATAAAAAATAACATCATATTTGCTCCATTTCTACCCACTGCTGCTTGAAGTGTACACACATGCCATAATTTGCATGTTATAGTTGGGCCCTTATTGTCATTTTGTTTGAAACTAATAAATACATAAATAAAATCTGAATGGGTGTTCCAGTTTCTGACCAATATTTCTCCTTCTATCTGACGTGCCTTTATAGTAGTTTTAGTGAGACTATTCTTCCATTACCATAAACTGAATGAAAGGACTACATCTTTAAATGCCTTCATCACACTGTCCGGGATAAAATCATGGAGGGGAAATCCTGTTTTCTTTATTTTTGTTGGCCTACAGTTAATCAAATGTAGTATAAAGAACGTAAACTCCCCAACAGATAAAAAAAGCTCCAGATGGCTGACCTCAGTGTTACGGCCCTGGTTTTACGCACAGCCCAAACGTGCGTTAAATGGGTCTTTGACTAATCAAACAGTTTTAGAGTGTTATCTTTAACAATGTAATACAAGTCAACTGAAATTCCACATCCCCTAACGGTGCAGCTGAATGACGAGTGATTAACTCACAATTTGAATGTTTGGAGTTTTCCTGTGAAATCCATCGTGGCTATCAGCGCGGTTCAGGTGATATACTTATGATAATGATGTGACACATGCAAATCGCTTTAAATAGCTCACCAAGTGCATGTTTATCACCTCGCACCCGTTTCCGCAAAGTGTTAAACAATAACCGATGACTTCTCTGTTTCACAGTGACACCACGAACCAACAGAAGGGCTGCCTCTATGGAGGCTCCAGCTGCACCACGCGTCATTACGGTCATCTTGATTTTTATTACATGTCATTAATGAAACATCAACAGTCAGGCTTCAGTGTTGGGAGGAAAGCTTGTTGCTTCTCACTGATAAACCTAATCAAATCTTTGGGTTTTTCTGATGGGTCTTTAAAGCGCGCGCCGCTAACTGCCAACTTTCTAACGGCTGTAATTTAGATAAAGTGGACTCGGAGTGCAAACATGGATATGAGCAGCCTTGAAGACATGAAAGAAATCAGCAAACGGCTAATATTTGGACTGAGACAATCATTGCAGCGCATTGATCCAGCCAGCTTACCGCGGCGTCAGGCTCCTGTCCAACAACGATTGATAACTTCTTCTGCTGCTGCTTCTTCTTGGCAGCTGGCGCCATAAATATATGTTAACCATCTGAGACTCAGAGATACTGCCTTTTCACTGTCTCCTGCTGTTCTGGTGATGTTTGGGACAAAACATGTAGTAAAATATGACACAGTTTGGAATTCTTTCTCAGCTCAGATTATCCAGTATGGACCAGCTGATTAATAATGGGCCATTTACCCACTTACTTTTTTTCCCCTTTTTTTTTTAACCCCATAGGTTTCATCATTATGAAAGCCCATTTCAGCCAGGTGGGAAAAAAAACTACAAAGATGATGAAAAAGTGATCATTGGGAGTCAAAATTATATACAAGATACTAAATCTAAATTATAAAGAGACAGTAAAGGTTTTTGACTTACCACTAAATCCAAATTATGACAAATGTTATTTTTAGGGCTGTCAATCAATCGCGATTAATCACATGATTGTCCATTTTTTTATCTGTACAAAATAAAGGGAGATTTGTCAAGTATTTAATACTCTTATCAACATGGGAGTGGGCAAATGTATGTATATATTTATTATTGGAAATCAATTAACACAAAACAATGACAGATATTGTCCAGAAACCCTCACAGGTACTGCATTTAGTATAAAAAACTGCAGCCCAACAGGCAACAACAGCTGTCAGTGTGTCAGTGTGCTGACTTGACTATGACTTGCCCCCAAACTGCATGTGATTATCATAAAGTGGGCATGTCTGTAAAGGGGAGACTCGTGGGTACCCAGAGAACCCATTTTCATTCACATATCTGGAGGTCAGAGGTCAAGGGACCCCTTTGAAAATGGTCGTGCCGGTTTTTCCTCTGCAAAATTTAGCGTATGTTTGGAGCGTTATTTAGCCTCCTTCCCAACAGGCTAGTATGACATGGTTGGTTGGTTCACTCTAGCTTTGAAACTGAGCCGCTACAATCTAAACATCGCAAGTCGCGTTAATGTGTTAAAGAAATTAGTGGCGTTAAAACTAATTTGCGTTAATGTGTTGTTAACTTTGACAGCCCTTAATCGAACACAACGTCGACATAGAATATGACGTTAAGATTATGAGTTACAGCTGCATCACAACCTTATTTTTCTGCTGAATATTAAAAGTCCCTTTAATTTTCTCCCCTGACTGTGTCAGCCAATCAGCCAGCGTAGTAATGGGCAGGAAAATGTCTGTTAAATAGTTCCTTCATGACCAGAAGCCGCTCTGTTGTGAATGATGTTAGAAATGTTGGTATGAAATCAAAAATGATCATGCATAAACATACTACATCCTGTTTACATTTAGTTTTCCCATCTGAAGTACTGTCAACAAAATTACAAATTTACATTACTATTTTCTTATGTTTGTATTTATTTCAACTGCATTATTTTATGCCTTAGATTATCATTTTGCTTTTACTTGAATGATTTCCTCTTTTATATATACATGTTTTATGAGCATTATTGAAGGAACCTGAGACCAAAGATTTTCATTGCCAAAAGACTGCCTAACGGGAATTGACAAATGACAAATAAAAAACCTTGAAATTCAAGTATTTTAACAAAGAAGAACTCTTTCTCTTTAAGATTTATTTGATCTGCAGAACAAATTATATTTGACATGCTGTATAAACACAGCACTGCTGATGCAACAACATGACAGATGTGGAGTACACTGATCTTATATATATATAAAAAACTAAAAACAGCTCTACACTGTGTACTGGAAGAACAGAAATTGCTTTCATTTACATGAATTTGTTAAAGGGGAACTATGCCTATTTTCATAATTCATACATGTTATTCCTATAATGTAAGACAGTTTTCCTAAATCCAAAAGCTAGAGTGCTAAAACTCAAATTTGTTTCAAACATTTTCTGTCACAACTGACAATACAACATAGAATAAAGCTAATTTGGGTACAAAAAACAAAACAAACTGTGGGTCCATAAATCTCCCATTCATTGTCTATGGCGCAGCTCCAGACTTGATGACATCACAAGTTTGAGACTCACTTCTCTGGTTTCGGTCTTTCAGCGAGAGGAGCTCATGTTCACAAATATTGATTGAACTTTCCTAGGTCATGGAAATTACTTATTGGAATTCTTAATTTTAGGTGGTGCTCCCCTTTAAGAGCACCGTTTAGAGCAAACAGTACGGCATGTCCACAAATAAACCTCCAGGTAAATTGAGTAATATGTTTCACCTGCTTTGTAAATGTATTTTCCAGCATGGCTACAGAAGGTGTAACTGCTGCTGTTTCATCCACCTAAATGATGATAACTTCATCACAATACTCCTTTTCATATCAATCCATATCGATATACTAATTATATCCCAAGATAAATTAAGTTCTGCTGATCTTAAAAAAAATCTTCACAATTGTGGCTGCAAGCAGAAACTCTTAATACAGAAATTATACAAAAAATAAACTCATATTTTAAATATTTTCAGCATAAATCCTGCAGTGTGGAATGTTTTTCTCCAATTTTTGTTTAAAAGGTGCTAAATTTGAAATTCAGAGCATATCCATGATTGAGGGATTGCCTCCACACAGCTCTCAACATGGCGGTGACTGAGCCGGCAGCTAGCAGCTAACGGTGCTAACAGCGCTAACAGTGCAAACAACGGCCTGGAAGCGACTGTCGGTCGGAATGGCGTTATCAGTTGTAACCGCCGTATGAGCGCAGTGCAGAGCAGCGGCCAGTGGGACGCTCAGAGGGAGAGAGACTTCATTCTCTGCTCAGGTAGACATTACTCTATATCTCTTTACATACACAATAGTTGTTTGCTGCTATATTAATAATCTGAATTTCGAATTTAGTACCTTTAATGGTAACACTTTATAATATCCATCATTATTTAATGGTAAATTGATATTTAATTAAACTTTGTTAATAGTTGTTTTACTGTTAAGCAATGAAATGATAATTAATAATGTTTTACTAATTGTTAGTTATTTTATCATTAGTTTTATGTAATATGAAATAATTAGTTTATAAATTTTATATTGTATCATAGCTGATGAGACGATAAAAATTACATTCTGATGACATTAGTAAAGTATTTATTATCAGTTTATTTTTGCACACATTATAACATTTTATATACTATATTAAATATTTGTTAGTGATTACCAAAATGATTTATAAACCTTAACGAAATCATTTGTAAAACATCTATAAAAATGACATAGATAGATGGACCAGAAACCAATTATTAATCATTGACAAAGTATCTAAATAATGTTTATAAGATAAGATAAGATAAGATGGACCTTTATTAATCCCCGGAGGGAAATTCAGCTGTCAAAGCAGCAACATCAGCAAACAGAGTGAATCACAGGAGAGGTAAAGATATACAAAAATTCATAAAAAAATTATAGATAGTTTACAAACTATTTTACAAACTATTTATTAACTATTTAACAATGTATTATAATCATCAGTTGCAAATTTGTAATAGCCCTCCAAATTATGTTTATAGACATTTTACAAACCAATTATTAACCATTAACGACTACTTATATGTATAGTATATACAGTACAATGTTATGTGTGCAACAATAAACTGTTAAAATAACATGAATTATAGCATTACTAATAATTAGTAAACATTATTAATTATAATTTTGTTTGGTAACAGTAAAATAACTATTAACTATGTTTAATTAACTCAATTTACCATTTACAAATGATGGTTATTATAAAGTGTAATATAATACTGCAAGATGTTTTATGACTTTAAAGTCTCGGAAATTGAAAACTGCGGTGAGCAATGTCAAGCAATCCTCTCTAACAGTATATCATTTCTTGCTTTCATAAATTATTTTTTAAATTGTGAAATGTATGTGTACTGTATAATAGTTTCTATCATGGAGGGATGTGTACAGGTGAAGACAGAGGCTGGAGACGGGCCATTATGTTATGTAAAAAACAGCTGACAGAGAGACAAGACTAGAAATCAGTGTAGAGTATTTACCCTGGTCCATTTGAGTTCCAAAACAACAGTGGTTTTGACATTTGTCTCAATTCGTCCCACTTCATTTGTTCAACAACACACCTTAAAACATTGACGTTCTCTTCATTGGAAAAAGCCAAGCAGGTGAGTCATGACTACCCGTGAAATGGACAGCAGCCTGCAGCGCTTCACTCTGGGTCCTGTTCAGAGGGGCGTTCCTCAGGTTTCAGCCTCTGGTGGTTCTGTACAGGGCTGCAGAGAGCGCAGGATGTGTTCCAGCGTCCACTGCTCCTCGCGTAAGGCGTGCTCCTCCAGGGTGAACTGACCCTGCTTGGTCCGGATCAGCTCCTTCACGTGAGCACATGATGACAGAGCTGCGGCACACACGAGGCACTGATTATTCTCACGGGGAAACTGTTAGCATTTCTGATTGGTTACATCACTTTATGGACTTTTTTTTCCATAAACATGCTGATGAGGAAATTAAATCTCACTTTTTCCCAGGTCGTCCACCAGGCTTCGGACATAAAATCCACCGCCGCACTCGATATCTGTTATAGAAATAAAAAGCGGTTTGTTTGAATGTGCTATTTCACAAAATAGGAACAGCAGGAAAATGACATCCAAAATGCTATTTTTGTGTGCTGACCCAGGGTGAAGAGAGGAGGCTTGAACTCTTGCAGGGTCAGGTTGTACACCGTGACTGGTCTGGCTGGTTTGGCCTCAACCTTGTGACCTTTCTTCAGCAGGACAGACAGACGTTGGCCGTCGATTTTCAGTGCAGAGTAGCTGAAATGACAGAAAATCAAATAAATCACACCAATACTGAAGATGCCCGTTTTATCTGATTGAAAAGATGCTGCAGAGTTTATAAAATTGCATTCATCCATTCGATCATCACAGTGACACTGTAAATGCAGAAGTGTTACTCTTTCTCTCAATAAGAAATGTTGCAACTTGAAGCTGTTCCCCTATATGAAGTGTAATGACCCCTGGCAGGAAAGCTTCACACGGGAAGTGACAGTTGTACAATTGAGGTCTGAAGCACTACCAGCGACCTCTAGAGGCTGTAAGGTTCACTGTCCCACAATAGAAAAACAGTAACATACTGATGATTTATCTAAAAAGACTTATTTCTGTCAGGTCTGTTAGGTTACCCTAACCCTCATTACTCCTATTAAAAACGAGGGCTGTCAAACAATTAAAATATTTAATCACAATTAATCGCATGATGGTCCATAGTTTAATTAGATTAATCACACATGTTTTATTTGTTCAAAATGTACCTTAAAAGGGAGATTTGTCAAGTATTTAACACACTTATCAACATGGGAGTGGACAAATATGCTGCTTTATTCAAATGTATGTATATATTTATTATTGGAAATCAATTAACAACATAAAACAATGACAAATAATGTCCAGAAACCCTCACAGGTACTGCATTTAGCTTAAAAAAAATCAGCTACATATGTGTAATTTTCTCAGATTGGAGGTTTTACTCACAGTGGAGGAACTTGCATGATGTCACCAGTAAAAGCTTTCAGTTTCTCCTCAATGTCCAACTTAGTTATGTGTTCTGTGGGGGGGAAAAAAAAAAAAAAAAATCACAAACATCAGCCTGTAAGACGAAAAAAAACTGCAGAAAGAGAGGCACGCTGAAAGGGATGAACCGTTTGGATAACATGATGTCATTTGTATTTCAATATTCACCAAAGTCTTTCTCCAGAGTCACACTGCCAGTGGCATCATGAGTATCGGTTGCTTTCCCCAGTTCCCCCACGGCAACGTATTTCTGAAAAACAAATACTATGTTACACATGTTGTCTTAGTGTATTAATGACCACTTATATATGGAACTGATGAAATCTGCAAATATTCATGCTGTTCATTCTAAAACACCCAATATTAAACTATAACAGGAGCAAGTGTTTCATTTGGTCAAAGCATGCACTGTCCTCAGTTAAATATACCATAAAACAACAACAATAAGATTATGGTACTAATTGAGACTATCAGTGTTGAGAACAAAGAATAACCTTCAGGTATAACGGTCAGAACACAACAATGAACTGTGGAAGCCACAAACTAGAGACCTTGGGAATTTAGATCAGATTTCTGCAAGAATTGCATTTTTCGGCAATTAGATGGCGAGCACTTCTGTTGTGTAAACTGCTCAGAAACCCCCTTATTGTCAGTCGAGCTAAGAAAGCCATCCATCCTCTGAATGCTCTAGGTCTCTAGTTTGTGGCTGTAAAGTTTCATGAGGCTGTGATTATCCTAGAGGTCACCACAGGTCATTTTATACAGTGAGGTCAAGTTTTAAAAAATGGTCTCACTAGAATGAAATGGTTACTAAACCTATACAATATATATATCTATAGCCCTAAAACTGTACCTGCTACACCCTCTGAAAGACAGAGAGAAGTCTGTCAAGTTAAGCAGAACATATTAATTATATTAATATAGCTCTTTATAGCTTTGTTGTATATATATATTAATTGACTTTTACTGTTTACAGAAGTGCAAACAAACTCACCTTAGAACCAGCCAACATGGTACTGAGCATCTTTGTGCCATTCCCAACACCAACAACTGAAAGAAACAGAGACAATGTCAGCAAAGCTCTGCTAGCATCCTCTAGAGGTGACAATGTTCATCACAGCCGACACAGACCAAACAGCATACTGAGGATTCTGCTCATTTTAGAGCCTCACCAGTATCACCTTTTTACTAACATGTTTTGCACTATGGAACTGTGATGCTGGAAACTTGAATTTCCCTCGGGATCAATAAAGTTATTATCTATCTATCTATCTATCTATCTACTCAGGTGCAACTTCATACTGTGCAATACTTTCAGGTGCAATTTCATTCCAATCACTGTGCAATATCATATTCCCACTTGTGCAATTGTGTTATTAGTGTGTTTATTGTCAATACTGTATATATTGTTCCAATTTTTATATTTTGTTCTATTTAAATTGTTCATATTTTATATGTCTGTCTTCTTTTGTATTTGCACTGTGTTGTATCTTGCTTTTTGTTTTTACCGCTGCTTCTTGTTTCTGCACTATCCCATTTGCTGCTGTACACTGCAAATTTCCCATCTGTGGAACTAATAAAGGAATATCTTATCTTATATTAATAAGCAAACCTGTGGCGGTACTGAGTTCCCCAGACTTTAGTTGTTCAGTCAGAAGACTGAAAAACAGTTCCCATCCACATAATAATATAAAATAAAATGCCTTCTTAATAATAATAATGAACAAATGCCTCTTCAATAATGAACAAATGCCTCTATATTAACAAACAATTAAGGAAACTGAAATATTGGTTTGTGTTTTTCCTTTTACCCTCCTTTAAAGTTTTCCCAAATAAAATACACTAAAAGAAATGGGTATAAAGGGTTTCATTGAAAATCAACAAATGAATAGAATACAAAAATACAGCCTACAGGCGTTAGGCTATTGTAAGGCAAGCCAGATCGTTGCACAAATAGTGCCTAAACGTCCCAGTGCAGGTAACCCAATTGGTTGGCACTTAACTTGTTTCCCCAACTAGGAGTCAACACTCTCAACAAACAAAACACAAAGATCACAGAATCCCAAAAGGGCCCAAAACAGACCAGAGTTTCTGATAAAGCTGATAACACATGTTGCATTGAGTGAAGGAGAGATCAGAATGACACTGGGTGTGCAGTTTCCCTCCTCTTTTAAGCCCTACAGAAAGGGCGTCGTTACACCCTGATTGGCCAAGAGGGGAATGCACCAAGCTGCTCTCAACTATCATTTAAGAGCCAGTCCCCACACCCTGCGCAACAGGTGAACTGAATAACCCTCTAATCACTCAGCAACTCAACCAAAAAAACACCAGGGAAAAGGGAAACAACAGCAAGCACCAGAGAATTGGCAGCTGCCACAATACTGTGCAATACTTTCAGGTGCAATTTCATTCCAATCACTGTGCAATATCATATTCCCACTTGTGCAATTGTATTAATAGTGTGTTTATTGTCAATACTGTATATATTGTTCCAATTTTTATATTTTGTTCTATTTAAATTGTTCATATTTTATATGTCTGTCTTCTTTTGTTTTTGCACTGTGTTGTATCTTGCTTTTTGTTTTTACCGCTGCATCTTGTTTTTTGCACTATCCCATTTGCTGCTGTACACTGCAAATTTCCCCACTGTGGGACTAATAAAGGAATATCTTATCTTATATTAATAAGCAAACCTACACCCTTGGAGAAATATCACTAGGTACATCACCAGTAGATATGTTTTCACAGGTTATGTGTTTGGGTGGAACTTTATTATCTGCTCCACTACAAAGCAGACAAGGCAGCAATGTCAACAGAGGCACGTGGAGCACCATGTAAAGGAACAACCCTATAACCTTTAACCTTTAACCTCTAACCTCTAACCTTACCTAACACCCCACTAGCAGCGCTGTCCAGCGTCCCTCCGTGACCCATCTTCAGGCTCTGCTTCTTCCTCTTTCTTGGGTTTGGGTTTTTCACCCCGGCTTCTGAAAGACACAAAAAAAACATTTCACTGTTAGCTTCAACACATGACAACAACAACAACAGACTTGTTTCCTGATTCCCGACCGAGTTACCTTTGAGTAAAACTTCTTTGAGCGTGTTTAACACGTCCGCAGACGTCGGCCCTTGTTTCTTATATATCGCAAACAATCCGTTCAGAGACTGTAGTTTAGACAGAGAGCTAGTTAGAGGAGCAGCAGTGGTACTGATGCTCGGTCCTGCCATGCTTGTTTCACTCTTCTTCTTCTACTGCGCCAGTCAAACTGCGGCCGGTTAAGCCAGCCATTTTTGTAGTTCGCCATCTGCTGGTTTACTTCTTCTTCTTCTTCTTCTTTAGTGTTTATTGGCAAACCATCTTAGAGGTGCATTACCGCCACCTACTGGACTGGAGTGTGGCACAGGAGATTGGCAGGAAAATAAATAAAGAATTACAGTTTTTCTCAATTGTTTACACACAAATACTGGTACTTGACACACAATGACCACAACATGTAACTCATGCACCAACCCCCTGAACCAATTCTGCTAAACTACAAGCACAATTCCTGCTTTACACTCAAATTGCAGTTCTAAAACACACTTTTTTCAAAACACTACACACAATTCTCTGCATTTGGCACAATTTTCATGAAGAAAATCTCGTTTTCAAAAGGAACACACTGTCATTCAAAATTCTAAAGTCAATTGCCCTACTATGCACACTGACTCATCACATGGGCAAACACCTGTCACACAGTGTTACAATTAGCAATCAGTTGATGCTTTTCATGGCTGGATTCGACATGCTAAGCGATATTTCCCCCGCTGCTTGGCCAGGGAAAACATTGCTTGTGATGTGGATGAGGTGCTGTGGCCAGACCGAAACAGAAGAGAGGATGCAGCATAGTTTTTTTTACTGTAACTGTATACAGTAAATTCCTCTGTTGTTTTGTATGTAGACCACTGTATGTGCAACTTTGTGTTGGTTGGGATGTACACTGTGTACATTGTTTTTGTGGGGAAAATAAAATATATTTGTTACCGTGTATTTGTGTGTTCTGAGTATAAAAACAATATTCTAAAATATTTTACAACACACTTATGTATGTACTGTCTGTAGTAACAAAAAAAAGGCCTAAGTCATTATGATGAATGGAGAAGAAGTGTTTTCCATTCATCATAGTGTTTTACATTGAGCACATCAGTGTTCAACTGGTTCTTATAAATGTCTATTCATATGATGGTTTGTGTGTGTCATTTGAAAACAAAATACCATTTTGAGAAGAAATAACATTGTTTTGAATGTAAAGTTTCATTTTGCAGGAGAATTGAGGGGTTTTGCCCATTGTGTGTGTGTTTTTTGATTTGTGTGTAGAGTTCTGAGAGTATGAGGCATGCTTTCAGAAAATGTGTGTAAACAATCGAGAAAAACTGTAAATAAATAATAATAATAATAATAATAATTTAATTCTCCCCATTATTCCTGTTGCCCTTAAGTAATTAATTAGAAGACTGTGTACTTTCTTAGATGTCTTTCCCAGCAGATTCCCCATTGTAATATTTCCATCATCTACTCCTGAGAGCAATTCCCTTCTTTCTTTGTCATATTTGTTGCACTTTATAAGAATATGCTAGACAGTTTACGGTTTATTACAGTGCGTGCATAGTCCAGTTGGGTGCTTGCGTATTCTATGGAGTGTTTGGTTTAATCCTGTCCTATTTTCAGACGGGTAATGACCATCTCTTCCCTTGGGTTCCCCAGCTCTGTGTTCCACCAGCTCCTACATGTTTCTGAATACTGTACAGATGTCTCCCTGTGTCACTTAAGTCCCAGTATTCTTGCCAGGTTTCGTGCATGTAGTCCTTAATTATAGTTTTAACCTCTGCTTTACTTAATGTTATTTGTATGTCAATTAAGTGTTGTTTTAATGATTGTTTGGCCAATATATCTGCATTCTCATTTCCTTCCACCCCTATGTGTGCAGGAACCCAAAGGAAGGAGATATCCAATATCCTACAATGCAGTCCGAGAAGCACTTTGAAAATCTGCTGGTTTAATAAGTTAATATATAATAAAAAATAAAAGGCAATGTTCTATAACATGACATTGAATAATATTATGTCCCCTTTGATTATGTTTACCTGATTAAGTTTTTTTTTAGTTTTTTTATTGTGTTATAAAGTGATTACAAAACAAGTGAAGACATGTGCAGGGATATATATATATATATATAAAAAAAGACCAAAATATATTATACAGAGAAAGACAAATAACAAAGTACAAAAACAAAACAAAACAAAAACAACACAAGGGGATACAAGCAGATTGAAGAATGTGTGTGTGTGTGTGTGTGATGTAGATAATGGGTGTGTGTTTGGCATTGAATGAGGCTAGATGGTCATATATGATATATATATATATATATATATATATAAAATCTTAAACACATATACTGTACACATGCACACATATCTACACACACATACAGATATCCTTCCTTTTATGTGTAGAGCATAGGGGGAACAAAAACAAAACAAAAAGAAAATAAATTAGTAATATATATATATATATATATATACATATATATATATATATAATACAGTATATATATTAATAATATGAATAATAATAAAGATGATGATGATGATGATGATGAAGTCATGATAATAATATCAATATCAATAACAATAATCAGAATCAGAATCAGAATCAGAATCAAAATCGTGTTTATTGCCAGGTGTAAGAGGTATACACTAGGAATTTGCTTTGGTTTTGTTGGTGCAAATAAGCAGTATAATAACAAAAGAATAGATAAAAACGTTAGAATAAAATAAGAATACAAATAAATAAAAATAAAAATAATAATAATAATATATACCATATGGTATAATAATACCAACACTAACAATAATAAGTGAGATAAATAAATAAATAAATAAATAAATAAATAAATAAATAAATAAATAAATAAATAAATAAATAATAACAAGAGATGGCTGAAAAAATGCTCGCGTTTTCGAAACTACGCTGACCAAGATGCTTTGCGCCGATATGCACTTCCTGGTTACGTTCAAGGCTTATTGAAAGAGGCCAAGTCATGGTTTTGGGGTCCAGTGTATTGCGCATGCGTAGTATAAATGGAGCTGCGGCGTTGGTTGCTTAGTGCAGACCCACTGCGCATGTGTTGTACCGCGACGTATGACGCGTGATGACTCCTCCTTTCCACCCTCCTTGGTTACGTTGTCGCCTTGGCTTCCTGTCAGCTGTGTCTGTCTACAACAACAATAACTACCAGGAAGATATATAGCTACTGTAGTCGCTGAGGTTTGTGTTTTTACTGTCTGAAGATACTATTATTATTATTATTTCAGGAAAACTCCCAAAGACTTCCGTAACTTAGACGTCGGTTAACTATTTGATGCAGGAGCCTTTGACCCGCGTTTACGTTACCCGACACTCCCATTCAAAATGTGGCAATTAAAGTTTATCTTGCTTATAACCAAGATGCATATATTGTAAATTAAAAAGGCAGTTCATTTCCTAAATCATTAAAAGCCATGTTTCGATTCGGCACACATATGATTCCACCAAACAGCATATATTTTATTGAATTTGATGCTTTTTTTTGTCATACGGCTTGCTTCCGCCGCCGCCAATTTGCTAAAATAACAGGCAAATCAGTTCTTAAAGTTTGAATAACTTATTAATATGTTGTTGGTTCTTGTGGTTGGATGTTGCCGAATTGAAGAGGTGGTTTTAGTTGTGTTGGGTGTATTTTCATCTTTATGTTACGACATATGTGTATTGGTCGAAATCATGTTGCACTCTAAACTGCTGCAATTTTTAAGGCAAGTACTTGCAAGGTCAGGTCCAGTTTTCACTTGCAGCAGCTAGATTTTCTAATTCACTAGATATTGTTCATTGATGCTGGTGAACAAACTGATTCTAGTGAATGAGTGGAACTTGTACTTCTGGGTTGGAAAGCCTTGCTGTCATCACAGTAACAAGCCTTTACCTCATCAAGCATCCATGTATTGTATCTCCAATCAGAGACTGTTGTGTTGGTAGTGAACCATAACCCAGTAACTCTGCCACACACAAGAGTTTCCTGCAGTTTGACCTCACAAAGGCAGCTGATTACTGCTTTCTGACTTCAGTCCTTCTGCAGTCCTCCTACACCCACTTCCACTTATGGTAATGAGCTGCTAGTAGATCTCTGTGCATGACTAAAACATGAGTGTAGCAGAGAGAATCCCCTTGAGGTGCTGCTTTAATGCACTTGATGCAGGACAGATGGAAACAATAGAATGGTAGCATCTGTGTACTGTAAAAAACATATTCGGTTTTGCAAGATCTATGATTGTAGTGAACACTAGTGTTGTCAAAAATATCGAAGTATCGATACATATTGATACTGAATATTTGAAATGGTTTCAATACTCATCGTCCACATTATCAGTTTACAATCATGAGTCAAAGAAAAGCACCAAATCCTCACAATTCAAAGGGAATGTTTGGCTTTTTTGCTTAAAAAATGACTAAGAATTAATTAATATAGTCAAAATAGTCAAAGTTATTCTTGTCTTCTCCAATCAACAGAACAAGTCACAGAGGGAAGAAGGAAGACGTGTGAAGACAACGTTGTACATCTCAGATGAAAAGGAGAAACTGGTGACTCACGATGGAGGATTTCAGGCGGACGTTCCTGCGTCTGTGTAAAGAAGGCGGTGTGGAGCCTCAGGACAGTGTTGTGGTTCATCTCCAGGAGAGCAGCGCTGCTCAGGGCTCCAGACTGGACCTGAGTGGACAGAGCCTGTCTGCAGATACCTGCTCTGTGCTGGCCAGGGCCTTCCAAAAAGATACCGTCTTTACAGAGGTGTTGCTCAGTGACTGCATGCTCAGCGAGGAAGGTGTGTAAGTCTTCTAACAGCCTATACTGTATATAGCGTGGTGTATTATATTGTAAGTTGCTCAGTATAACAGTAGGTGTCAGTTAGCATGCATATAAATGCAAATATGTGCTTGATACATCTTTTGATTTTCCATATGGATAACTATCAATGATGCAGTGTTATGCACATTTACTGTGGCAATTTAAAACCTGATTTTGACAAAAGTCATTGCAATGCAGTCGGCAATACTTGTTAATTCTTGTGTGACCCATCACTGAAACCTGCCTGAAGGAGGTGCTGCAAACTCATCTCATGCATTTTAATTAGTCTGACTTTTAAAGGCTAAAGCTGGCATTATTTTTATTTATTTACTTTTTAATATCATAACATATTCTGTCTGTCAATACTATTTTTCTTCCCTACCCTGTCTGTTGCTCTCAGCCAGACCCATTGGTTCCTATTGAAGATGTACATCTTAAAACAATCAAATCACAAATATGTAGTTTTATTTTTTTTTAGATCCTTTTTCTAAATAATATATAATAATATATATTAATTTTCCTAAAACAGCTGGGCACTGTAGATATTAACACACTTTACTCAAAGAGGAGGAAATACAGCATTTGTTGGGGACTACTTTCAGCAGCGGATTAATCCACATTTGGTGTTCTGGTGAATATTTGTGGCAGCAGGACGGTGGATGTGGGATTGACTCAAAATAAACTACAGTGTGTGTGTGTTCATAATGAAGGAACATGTCACCCAGTGCAACAGTGTGGCTCCCTGAAGGGTTTTTATAAGTTTTTGGACAAAAATGGAGCTCTATGGCACAGAGGAATAATTGTTGGTTTGACTCTGCACATGGGTTTGATGATAATAATCATAATACATGATGTTATAACAGTGTCTTCTCTGCTTTCATGCTTGTGTGATTCTCAGGTGCCAAAATACTTCTGACTGGACTGTTTGGCAACACAACTGTAAAAGTCCTGGATCTGAAGGTAACTACATGCCAAATTAGACCGTCCACACTCTTAGACCTTAACTGATTTTATTTCATGAGACGTGTGCATCAATCCTCGATAGTTGATGCAAAATGTTGTTCACAGGGGAATAACCTCAGATCGACAGGGGCTGAGGTGTTGGGAAAGCTGTTAGCACGGAACAAGACTCTTCGTAGGTGAGAACGATGCTCTTCCTGTGAGAATATTTTCTGTCGCTGCAACACCAGACGTGTTCTTTTTAGGGCTGTCAATCGTTTACAATAGTTAATCACATTTTGTATCTGTTCAAAATGTACCTTAAAGGGAGATTTGTCAAGTATTTAATTCTCCTATCAACATGGGAGTGGGCAAATATGCTGCTTTATGCAAATGTATGTATATATTTATTATTGGAAATCAATTAACAACACAAAACAATGACAAATATTGTCCAGAAACCCTCACAGGTACTGCATTTAACATGAAAAATATGCTCAAATCATAACATGGCAAACTGCAGCCCAACAGGCAACAACAGCTGTCAGTGTGTCAGTGTGCTGACTTGACTACGACTTGTCCCAAACTGCATGTGATTATCATAAAGTGGGCATGTCTGTAAAGGGGAGACTCGTGGGTACCCATAGAACCCATTTTCATTCACATATCTGGAGGTCGGAGGTCAAGGGACCCCTTTGAAAATGTCCGTGCCTGTTTTTCCTCACCAAAATGTCTTTGTTTTCCGACAAGCTAGTATGACATGGTTGGTACCAATGGATTCTTTTGGTTTTCTAGTTTCATATGATACCAGTATCTTCACTCCAGCTTTAAAATTGAGCCCGCTACAACCTAAAAATCGCAAGCTGCTATAATGCGTCAAACCATCTACCTCCATGAACACATAAAGCTTAAAACCTGTAAATACTGTTTTGCAGGCTGGTGTTGGAGTGGAACGCTTTGGGGGTGTGGGACGAAGCCTTCTCACTCTTTTGTGACGGTTTGGCCTCTAACAGCGTGCTGACACAGCTGGACCTGCGCAACAATCAGATCAACCACCACGGAGCATCCGAGCTCGCTCTGGCACTTCAACGCAACGCCGCTGTGCAGGTGCTAGGTGAGACGCAAGTGGTGGTTGGACGGGCTCTGTACTAGGAAACCACATAGTTTACTGTGTAATAATACAGGTGGCTGTGCTTGTTATTAGCTGAGGGAAATGTGTAACTGTGATTGCAGTTTAAATTGTGATTATGTATCACAAATTAACCTCCAGGCATGTATTAGTGGTCTACTGTACATCGTTTCGAAGTACATGTGATTGTCCCAAGCATAGTCACAGATTGTATGCAATCAAACAGATAATTAGTTGCTTGTAGTTGAGGTCCTGCAAAGGTTCTTTTATCCAAAAAAGTCAACTTACTTGTATTCCTTACTTGTTATTCACGTGGGGGTTGAGAGGAGGGCTTGACTGATCACATGATCCATAGCACCCAGTGGCATACAGAGAGACCATGCTTGTAGTCTGTACTGATCTAGAGAAATGTGTCTGCTTTAGTGGTTAAACCTGCAGTTAACAGAATATTTTTGGCATCATTGGGCAGAAATTCCATAATAATCTTCCAGTATATTGTAATTCAAGTGATCTGAGAGATAACTAGACTTCTGCACCTCCTCATGGCTCTGTTTTAAGGCTTTAAAAAAAATGTAGCCCATGACAGGAGATTTTGACCAATCACAGGGCTGTTCATTCATATTGGCTGTTCATTCATATTGGCTGTTCATTCAACAGAGGCAGCTGTCACTCAATCATCAAATGGTCAAACTAGGCAGAGCTGATCAAATATGAATCAATATTCTGTTACTGTAATAATGACTATTTCTAGCAGGAAATGTTTTCAGAAACATCTTATAGTGCACGGTTTAGCTGTAAAATGAGATAGTTTGCTCCGGCTGGTCTCAACAACAGATCTCAACATGGCTGCCGGTGTCGCAAACTAAAATAACTTTTTTTTAATCATATTTGCTCCAACCTGCCTACTCCAGCTTCAACAAATGTGTAGAATGATAAATCTAATCCACAACTTGGAGTTGTAAAGAACAGATTCTTGCTGTACTCTGATGTATATCACCTGACTGACTGACTGACTGACTGACTGACTGACTGACTGACTGACTGACTGTGTTTACAGATCTGAGGTGGAACAACATTGGTCTTCTGGGTGGCAGGACTTTGCTGGAGGCTCTGCAGAAGAACAAGAGCATAGTGCAGCTGGAGATGGCAGGAAACAACATACCCAGTGACACACTCAAAGCTCTTGGTAATGTGTGTGGGTGTGTGTGTCCGTACATGACTATGCATATATATCTGTACAAATTCACCCTATTTTCTTCTACTCTGCATTAGAAATAGAAAAAGTACCTGACTATGTACCATCTGTGATTGTTACTGTAACACTATAGCTTCAATTTGATACTGGGAAACTATTAACACTATTCTAATGTGGACTGATTTTAATGTGGTTCAGATTATCACCCACTGATAACCTCTTAGCGTGCATACCATCCTCTGCTCCGGACCCATGTTTCTCTCTCTTCACTCATTACCCTATTGCTCCTGTCGTTTAACCCTTTCAGAGCAGACCACCGGGCACAACACAGACAGACAGTCCACCATGAGAGAGAGCCGCAGCCGGACCCAGGTCCTCAGCAAGGAGATCCAGACACTAAAGGAGGAGAAGGGCCGGCAGGTAACCCTCACACACTAAAGAATGACATCATTCTGATACAGAACATGAACACTGGTGGATGAGGGCTGTTTGAAGACTTTTAAAAATCACCAAAAAATATGTTCTCACTAGGGCTGTCAAAGTTCAAACATCCAGAGAAATGACAGCACTGACATGAGTTTGAAGCAAAGCGCAGTCATCATGCTCCGATAAGGACAAAACTACAAACCTTTTTGCATTTGCATTTAAAGCCTACAGGTGGTGTGTTTAATCCTCAAACGATATGTTGGGCCTTTTTTGATACAAACAAGATTTTGGGTGGATTATGACTTTATTATAAGTAAAGCTGGAGTGTGGGACTTTTCCGTATAAAATAAATCCGTTACATTTAAGCCCTTGCCAAATGAGTTCACACAATGCTGATTAAGCCCATCGCCACCAGGGAAAGTTCTCTTTATTTTGCAGTATACCGGGAGTTTCTTTTTTTATCTGGAGCGTCTTCTCCAGAAACGTAGCTTCCGCCACACTCCTAGTTGCTGCTCTGTCGCTCTGATCTCTCGCATAAGGTGCATACTCTCACTGCCAGAGAAGGGAGACACAAAAGTTCCACACTTCAGCTTTAAGTATTACAGATTTAGGATAACGTTTGTGGTGGTGACTGTGATTGTTCCTCCTCTCTTTTAGTTCCTAAGCCTGATGGAAACCATAGACAGGCAGAGGGACGAGATGGGACGCTCCAACGGGTGAGTGGAGGTGTTACTGTGTACTGTGTCATTGGCTATAACCATAGTTTTATAACTGAGAGGCACAACATCCGTATCAGTCTTTAACCCTTTATATTTGCACTGGGAAGGAAATCAACCCAGGGAGATGTTGACCTTATTTAGGCAGCACATTTACGATGATAATGTGCATAACTTCCTCAAATAATCACATGTTGTATCCATGACCTCTTTCCTGTTTGATTAGGTCTACCTCCATTCAGATTGGCAAACTCCAGGAAGCTCTGAATGAGAGGAAGTCGGCTGTCAACTCTCTCACTGCCAAGTAAGCATTTCCCATTATTCAATATTCACAATATGAAGAACAGCACAATCTGTTGTGTGTAATACGTAAGGGATAATGTACAGCGACCCGGTCATTGTTGTGAAATAAAAAACCCGACAGGGCGATGCCATGGACCCCGTCGTGAAGCGGAGGGGTCTTGCATCGTCACTGGGGATGAATTCTCTGAGGTCTTACCTATCCATAGAGACCAAGATCATGCATATAGACCTGGCAGTTGTGGAGCTATTCTTGATTTATTTTGGGTATGTCTGTCTAGGACAGGGGTCAGCAACCTGCGGCTCCGGAGCCACATGCGGCTCTTTAGCTCCTCTCCAGTGGCTCCCTGTGGATTTTTAAAAATGTAAATGAATAACTGTCTTTTGTTTACATTTTCATTTTTATTTATCATTGTTGTAGGTCTATGGTACGACAGTACGACGGAGTATTAGGGCCACATTGAGGAAAAAATAAATAAATCTGAGATATAGAATAGAATACAGTCATAATATTACGAGAATAAAGTAATAGGTTTACGAGATAAAAGTCGTAATATTATGAAAATAAAGTCATAATATTATAAAGTACTAATTTTACGTGATATTTTATTTTTTTCTCGTTAAGTTATGACTTTATTCTCGTAATATTACATCTTTTTTTATCGTAAAGTTATGAAATTATCTCATAATATTACGACTTTTTTCGTAAAGTTATGACTTTATTCTTGTAATATTAAGACTTTTTTTCTCGTTAAGTTATGACTATATTCTCATAATATTTTTACTTTTTTCTCGTAAAGTTATGACTTTATTCTCGTAATATTCCAACTTTTTTTCTCATAAAGTTATGACTTTTTTCTCATAATATTATGGCTTTTTTCCCGTAATATGATGACTTTATTCTGGAAAATCTCCGAAATGTTTTCCCTCAATGTGGGCCTAATACTCCGTCGTACACTTGCACTTTGGTCCTCACTGCATTAAACTTATATACTATATACTTAGACTGTAAACTGTGTTATCTTCATCACAATGCTCAAATGTTTTACGGCTCCAGACATATTATTTTTTTTTTTTTTCCTAAAATGGCTCTTTTGATAGTAAAGGTTGCTGACCCCTGGTCTAGGAGAACAACACCTTCCAGCACCATCGGGCTTAAGAGGTTAAAGTAGAAGCACATGCAGTAACTGATCAAATGTTGTGATTTTTGTGCAGAGTACAGATGACAGAGGCTGCCCTCACACTCTCTGAGCAGAAAAACCACAACATGGGGGAGCTGCTGACACGAGTGAAGGCTGAGAAAGAAGAAGAGAGGGAACGACAGAGCAGAGAGAGGAAGAAAGAGCAAGAGGTACGGACAGATGGGAGGAGAGACGACACTGCAAAAACAAGTCATTTCACCTCAAATTTGTACATTTGTACAGGAAACAAGATTTAAACAGCTGTTAGCTTGGCTTCCATTTTTCATATGTGACTCAAACTATAGCTAGCTCATGTTATTTATGATTCATATTCTAATATCCAAAAACTACACTAGTGTCTGTCTCCCACTCCAATCTGCTCGGTAGGCTCAGCAATGAGTTCTGCTGAACAATAGCACAAACGCTGCATAAAATGAATGTATGCTTATTGAGATATTGGTGTAAATGAATGAACGTCATGTGTTTCCATCCTGCAGGATAGTGCACTCAGAGAGGGCAAACTCCTCAGAGAGATCCAAAACCTGACAGAATCCAACGCCAAACTCACGACTAAAGTAAGTAATGTCTGTTCAGAACACTGCGAATTTATGTGAGAGGACTTGCACTAAAATTGTATATGCCAAGGCTGAGCAACGCACACACACACACACACACACACACACACACACACACACACACACAGACCAACGTTGCATTATGAGCACTGTTAGATGTGAGCCTGATTGTTATGTGTGTCTCAGGTGGAGGAGATGGAGCGCAGGTGTAAGTCTCAGCAGCAGCATATCTTTGAGCTGAAGCAGGACCTGACCAACAGCACGGCAGAGCTCAAGCTGCAACTAGCACAGGCAGAAGGTAACACACACACACACATTCTTATTTACAGATACACAAAGAGAATGTCTTTTTTCCACATAAATCACAGCAGATTTCCTGTATGTCACCCTCTGACAGACCGTCTGGAAATAGAGAAGCGAAGGTCCAAGCAAGCTCTGCAGGACATGGACAGCCTCCGCCAGAAGGAGGTGCGCTCTGGAACTTTCTCCCATATATATATATATATACATATATATATATATATATATACTGTATATACTGTATATATACATTTGAATTCCTATGAGTTAAGGGTGTGCAGGGATCCATCTCAGGCCGTGTACTGTGAGAGATTATTCTCCATGTGTGTAATGCACTGCATCATATACTTATCAATCTGAAATTAGTACTAAACAGAAGTCATGCTATTCTCCAGATCTAAATATAGAGATTATAATAATATTAGGGCTGTCAAAATTAACGCGATAATAACACGTTAACGCAAATTTGTTTTAATGCCACTAATTTCTTTAACGCATTCACGCAACTTGCAATTTTTAGGTTGTAGCGGGCTCAGTTTTAAAGCTAAGTGAAGATACTGGCATCATATGGAACTAGAAAAACCTGAAGAATCTATTAGTACCAACCATGTCATAATAGCTTGTCGCGAAGGAGGTTAAATAACATTCCAAACTTACACTAAAGTTTGGTGAGGAAAAACTGTCACAGCCATTTTCAAAGGGGTCCCTTGACCTCTGACCTCCAGATATGTGAATGAAAATTGGTTCTATGGGTACCCACGAGTCTCCCCTTTACAGACATGCCCACTTTATGATAGTCACATGCAGTTTGGGGGCAAGTCATAGTCACGTCAGCACATTGACACACCTGACGGGTTTCTCCATCATCCTTACATCCGCCCTTTATTTCCTCTGAGCAGCTGGAGCATGTGTCGTCCTTGGAGGAGAAGCTTCGCTCTGTGCGTTCCCACCAGCAGGAGGTCCAGCTCCACTGCTCCCAGCAGAAACAGACCATCGCCGACCTGCAGGCCAAGAACAGCCAACAGAGCATCGAGGTGAACGGAATGAGGCGGAGGACAGAGGAGCTCCAGCAGGTCAGGACCCATCAGCTGCCCGTTACACCTGCGGCATTTTAGTTTCACTATGTGTAGGCTTAAAAATGTGGCTGGAAGCCAACCTAGCCAGCTGGGCCCTGTATGTGTGCAGTTTGCGTGTGTGTCCATTTGGTTTACTCTCACAGCATAAAGGACATTCACTTTAACTGGAAACTCTAAAGACACTGTAGGTGTGAATGTGTTTGTCACTTATGTGAATCTTTAGAGTTGTGAAGTGTGAGGAGGCTCTGGTAGCATTTTTCCCGACTGTACATTCCCTTTTTTTCTTTAAATGGTTTCCTCAATGTTTTTTCAACATACCTAATGCTGCATAATTATACAATACTGTAAATGTTACTCTATAGGACAAGATTAATCATTAATTGATCACTTTGGGTACCAACAAAATGGCAAATTTATACCATAAAAGTAAGATAACACTGCCATGTTTTACACCCATGGTCAATATATGTTTTGATATTTTCAAGTAGGAATTTAAATCAGTGTTTAAATAACGCTAACCTGAATCGCCACCTTAATTTGAGTGAGATGTCAGTGAATTTTATTAACCAAAAAAACAAACATATAATCCTTCAACTGAAATTTAAAGAAAACAAAATCAATACAATTTCAAATTAATTTTCTACAGAAAACAGACGTACGATATGTACACCTCAGGAAGAATGAGAAACAAAATGTCATTGTGTCTACCAGTACTTCACGAAAACATTACCTTTTTTTTTTCAAATACCAACGCTTTGTCACGCCCCTCGGTTTGTGAAAGTAACGCACAACGCACCCGTTAGCGCCTGTATGAGGCGCACCAGGCTTTCCATTAACTACAATGTAAACCCATCCATGTAGAGCTCAGAGAAAATGGTCGGGGAGTGTTGGTGACGTAGTTTTAAGAACGAAAAACACACATAGGGTGGGTGGGAGGTGGTGGATGGGCCCAACAAACACATATGTCTAAGCTAAGCTGTACCACATCTCTTCCTCAATGCATGCCGGGATAAACCACAACAGACACAGCTGTTGTACAGTGGCCTCGTCCATCTGACGAACTTCCAGGAGTGATAAATGAAGGAGGGGTTGTTGAACAGGCGGTGTGTTGTTGCAGGAGCTGTCGAGTAAGGACCAAGAGAAGGTGGCTGAAGTGAGCCGGGCGAGGGTGGAGCTGCAGGAGCAGATTGGACATTTACAGGCGGAGAGAGCGGCACAGGGAGGACTCAAAGAGAAGATCAGTGCTCTGGAGAGAGAGATTAAAGGTGCACTCCACCCCACTATCTTTGTTTGTGTCATTAACATCAGTTCAAATTATTGATACTATAGCATGATATGCTCTAAGTAAGGGATGGTGTACAGTGAGCTGGTCATTGTTATGAAATAAACCCAGACAGGGCGATGCCGCACCCTGACGCGGAGCAGAGATCTTGCATCACCCTGAAGGGGTTTATTTCACAATAACGACATGCTACCTGTCCATTATCCCGCTTATTGCACGGCTACTTACTTAAGAAATCAATAGTTTGACACAAAAATGGTCCTCCAAAGTCCGACATCAGAATTGCGCCCATAGCAACAGTCTGTTATACATAGCAACGGTTTGCTATAAAGAAATAACAGACCGTAGAACGTCAGAATCGAGCATTCAACAACGCCGTGTAATAATACAATATATAGACCAACACGTTTCACATGTGTACTTACTTGAAACCAGTTATTTGAACTGTTCCCCTTTTTTTAAAGAAACAAGATGCTCGACTGATTTTGTTCAGAACATTATATGTTTGTCTTGTAACCAGGTCATACATTGTAAATTTCAAATGCATCATGTTTGAAATATGAACTATTTTCTCTGGTGCTGTCTGTTCATACCATTCTCCCTCTGTGGCTCGCCGTCCCCGCAGTACAAAGCAGTAACCACAGAGAGGCGCTCCTCGACAAAGAGAGCGAGATGACGTCCATGCTGGAGAAGCTGCGCCTGAAAGAGGCGGAGATCCAGAGGATGAGGGAAGACGAAGCCAACAGAGCCAGCTACCTGCAGAGCGCCATCCTCACCTACGTTCAGGGCTCGCCTCTGGGACACTACAGCAGCCCCAAGAAATGATCCACGGACCTCAACGCCTCAGCTGTAACCTCACTCCTGCTCCGACACAGGTCAGGACATCTGAAGAATAAAAGAAAAAAATCATGATTGTCTGGACTTGAAACATTTGGTAAGTCAGAAGTGTAAGTTTGGTGCTGTGAGCTGTAATCACAACAAACGTGCAGATCCAGTCAAGAAATGAAGGGTTTAAAAAGTCTGGAAACGTTTGACACATGACATGCAGGATATTCATGGTCCCCAGAGGACGAATATTACATGCAAGATAGATTTTAATGCACTTTTAGATCAATTTAGCACATTAAGAGGTGACGAATGACCTTCTGACCTATCAGATCTTTTGATCTATTGCCACCCTCAGGGCTAAATCTTTACCCCCACTACCAGTGGAGTATGAACACTTCCACCTCTAGGGGTTGCTACCAGTCCTTTGGACTTGTACCCCTTTTGTTTGTTTTTTAACAAAATGTTTGCCAGCTGGATGAGATTATTACCAGTTTCAAAACAACATGTTTTTATCTCTTCTATAGGTCACGTGTTTTTAGTTGCACATTAATAGAGTGATCGTCCAAATTCGGTATTGTTTCAAGATGTGTGTTATTTCTCCGCTCTTAAAGCCCCCCTCCAGCCAGTGTTACTTCCTGTTTTTTGGTTAACGGGGTGTGGTTAATAGTCAGACGTAATTCATCACCACGGCAACCAGATTGCATCGTTTTTCAACACACGTTTAGATGAATTTACTGTTTATCAGATCACAAATGAGACCAGAATTATCTCAACACAGCGACTCTCTCTCTCTCTCACTCGCTCTCTTCTTCACCGTCTCCTCCTGGCGAGGCGGCCGTCTGGCTGCTGCTGCTGTACCGAGGAGCCGCACCACCGCCGCACACCGGCCACAGCGCAACTGGAGGACGTGTGTCCAGTGCGTTTTCGGAATGTTTTGGAAGTGCACCGTCCACCAGCACCGGCCAATCTCGCCTCAGTTCCTGGCACCGTCCACCAGCACCGCGCTGCACTGTGATTCGTTTATTTCTCTAGCGGGACTTTTCTCGTGTTTTCTCTTGAGCTGAAAGTTGTGCGCTGCCCGTCTTCCGGACCTGTTAGAGGCCCACAAACTTCCAAAACTGCATCGGCTGTTTTCTTTTAATTTATCTCCAGCAGGAGGAGACGGTAAAGAAGAGAGCGTTGTGTTAATTCTGCTGGTGGGATTTTGTGTAATCCACTACGTTGACTGCACACGTTCACCGCACACAAATCCCATTGTGAAAATAAACACACTAAACTAATGCAGAGGAAAATAAAAATAAATCGAAACCCCCTCAGTTAACTAATGTGACCAGTTGGGCTAGCAAACTAAACATAACTAGCTAACTAACTAGAAAGACAAACTGACAGATCAACAGATTTATCAGTTTGCCGCTCAGACACAAACTAGCATGAGTGCGCCTGCAGCTTGGAGGATGACGTCTGACCTGTAGCTTCTACTATAGTCATACCTCATATTCCCATTTTACCAAACCTTCTTTACTTTCTTTTTTAATCTGAGCACAAGATTAAGTTATTTATCAAAAGTGACTAATCAACTTAGTCAGGAAATGACTCAGATAAATATGAAATATCATAGAAATGCCAAAATACACTGGAGGGGGGACTTTAAATGAAGGAGCGACACACTACTCTAAACATCAAGAAGAAGACAAGGGAACTTAATCCTACCATGCTAAGAACCTCAAAAATGTGAAGTGCTATTGTATCTTCATTATAGTCTGTCTTATCTTAAGAAAATATCTAATTTGAGACTAAACTGCTGTTGAAAGGACATTTCATTTGCTGTGACCACAGCCCTGTCTTAATGTTTTGATTGTCCTTACATCATTGCCAAGGAATGCCCACTCTTATGTATTTCGCTCTCCCATTAACTGATGTACTGTGCTTAAGTCATCATTTCTATCTGTTTTCACTCTCCAGCCCAGTCTGTACTCATTGTCGTTCTCGTCCAGTCTAAA
The DNA here is from genome assembly GCF_015220745.1 of Sebastes umbrosus. NCBI lineage: Eukaryota > Metazoa > Chordata > Actinopteri > Perciformes > Sebastidae > Sebastes > Sebastes umbrosus. The sequence goes on from NC_051288.1 coordinate 9,375,185, forward strand.
TGAATTGAAGAGCAGTGCAGCATTGTCAGTGTTTACATCCAACATGAGATTTTGTTCAAATATGCCTTAATATTGTATCTGTCGAACCAGGCAGCTGGTCCTCTCCAGAGCAGTAAACTGATTCACAAAATGATGATCTTTATATGGAGAACGTCCCATTGAACTCTGGATGCAGTCATTTATAACACAAATTGCTGTTTTATATCTTGATATTGTTTAAGATATGTGATGGATATTTGTAATTTTATTTTTTCAGGTGTTTTTATACCATTTTGCTGTTTTTGATTATATGTGTTTTTTTTTAAATATCAGTAAAAATGTTTCGGAAATAAATGCCTCATGATTTTTCTTCCTGGGTGGTATCCATTTAAGGGTCTTTGACATGAACTATTGATTTAGCGGTTGATCTTTATTAGTCCATTATTCTATTTAACAGATAACATAACAGTATTCAGAGTGTTATGTAGGTGGGGTGGGGATGTATGAGGTCACTGGGTCTAGAAATTACAGCCAAAGATCCTTAACTGTCAAGATAGTTCACCTACATATGAAAGTCACTATGGAGGAACCTTCATCTTCATTCTGTCAGACATGTTCCTCATGGGAGCGTTTCATTATGAATCAACTGTATTGGTCTGGTAGTGCACCTATATATAAAATGAGAACAATAATAAATAGCCACCACAATGCTTGTTAACGATATGTTTCCCCTATCTTTCCCATTAGGTCATTTAAATGTAATTTGTAAGCATAATATTCTAAATACTGATGACGACAATCAATGACCACACCAGATGGGGGTCACCTCATTTACCTCATTTGCAAGGCAAGTTTTTTGTATAGCACCATTCAAATACAGAGGCAATTGAATTAGGACATTTAAAAACACAATAAAGAGGAAAATAAAATCAATTCATGTAAAGTAAAGTAAAATTCAATTAAAGTAAACACAATGAATAGAGGGGAACAGTTTCAGTACAGTTAGTGCAGTGATGAATAATCCCTTATTTAATAAAAAATGTAGAAGTGCAGCAGAGAAAATGAATCACAGGGAAATGAGAGACTTTGACTTGAGTGGCTTAAATCTGATGCATATTAAAGAAGATTTAAGGGAGCTCCTGGATTCAGACTACAACAACAATAACAAGTTATTAACTAAGATTAATAAATATTAAGTCAAAATGTTTGTAGGTCAACATTATGAGATAGGACCTACTGAATCAGATTATGAGATAGCATTTAAACATCTTGACTCATTGTTAGTCAAGTAGGCTAATAGTAGTACTACTACTAGTACTAGTAATAGTAGTCTAGTAGGCTTATAGTAGTAATAGTAGTAGCCTAGTAGTGGTGGTAGTATAATGTTAGCTAGTAGTAGGCTTGTAAAAGTGTAGTAGTAGAAGTAGCAATATTAGTAGTACTACTAGTAGTAGTAGTAGTAGTCTAGTAGTGGTGGTAGTATAATGTTAGCTAGTAGAAGGCTTGTAAAAGTGTAGGCTAGTAGTAGTAGTACTACTAGCCTACACTTTTACTACTACTAGTAGTAGTAGTAGTCTAGTAGGCTAATAGTAGTAGTAGTAGTAGTAGTAGTAGTAGTAGTAGTAGTAGTCTAGTAGGCTAACAGTAGTAGCAGTAGTAGTAGCAGTAGTACTAGTACTAGTAGTAGTAGTAGAAGTAGAAGTAGTCTAGTCGGCTTACAGTAGTAGTAGTAGGCTAATAGTAGTAGTAGCAGTATTACTAGTCCCAGTAGTAGTAGTAGTAGAACTAGTCTAGTAGGCTAACAGTAGTAGCAGTAGTAGTAATAGTAGTAGTAGGCTAATAGCAGTAGTACTAGTAGTAGTAGTAGTACTAGTAGAAGTAGTCTAGTATGCTAATAGTAGTAGTAGTACTAGTAGTAGCAGTAGTAGTAGTAGGCTAATAGTAGTAGTAGTAGTAGGCTAACAGTAGTAGCAGTAGTACTAGTAATAGTAGTAGTAGGCTAATAGTAGTAGTAGCAGTAGTACTAGTAGTAGTAGTAGTACTAGTAGTAGTAGTCTAGTAGGCTAATAGTAGTAGCAGTAGTACTAGTACTAGTAGTAGTAGTAGAAGTAGTCTAGTATGCTAATAGTAGTAGTAGTACTAGTAGTAGCAGTAGTAGTAGTAGCAGTACTAGTAATAGTAGTCTAGTAGGCTAATAGTAGTAGCAGTAGTAGTAGTAATAGTAGCAGTAGTAGTAACAGTACTAGTAATAGTAGTCTAGTAGGCTAATAGTAGTAGTAGTAGTAGTAGTAATAGTAGCAGTAGTAGTAACAGTAGTAGTAGCAGTACTAGTAATAGTAGTCTAGTATGCTAATAGCAGTAGTAGTAGCAGTAGTAGTAGCAGTACTAGTAATAGTAGTCTAGTAGGCTAATAGTAGTAGCAGTAGTAGCCTAGTAGTAGTGGTAGTAGAATGTTAGCTAGTAGTAGGCTAGTATAAGTGTAGACTAGTAGTAGAAGTAGCAATAGTATTAGTAGTAGTCTAGTAGGCTAATAGTAGTAGTAGTAGTACTAGTAGCAGTAGTAGTAGTAGTAGCAGTGTACTAGTAGTAGCAGTAGTAGTAGTACTAGTAGTAGTAGTAATAGTAGTAGCAGTAGTAGCCTAGTGTACTCAATCAAAGAGTGTAAGCGAAGCCGGAAGTAACAGACGGTGAATCATCTCGTCCTCTGCTAAGCTTCGTCTTATACTCGGTGCTCTGTCCCTTTAAAAAACACTCGGTTCTCTCCGGAGTTGCTCGGCGTTTCTCGTCATCGACCCCTTTCACTGCGGCTCCATCGCCGAGCGGACTGGCCCGCTGCTCTCATCCGAGACTTCAGTGCAGACCGTCGGATCTATTACAAACCACCAAACGCCGGCTGCTTCCCTCCTGAACTGAACTGAACTGAACTGAACAGCCTCCAGCTCCCTGTAGCAGCAACAATGCAGGCTATCAAATGTGTGGTGGTGGGCGACGGGTAAGAGCATGCTTACACAAACACCAGCACATCATTTTCTCTCCGTGTGATTCGGTGAAGCGTCCACGGATGGATGAATGATGGGAGGATGCTATGTTGGGGAAAAAAGGGCTGGGGCTCACCGATCCGTCGGGTTTCTGCAGGTTCTCCATGATGCACAGTCGATTATCTATATGGTTATCTGCTTTTGTGTGATTGCATTGGTCGCATCGTGGTTCATTGTGACGGTGGGAGCTGAGCGGATGCGGGAACACCTACACGCCTCGTAGGCCACTGGAGGCAGGCTGAAGTGCTGATGCACGCTGAGGAATTTGTGGCCCTGTTATAGTGGCAAACAGGCCCCAATGCCCTCATTTATGCTCACTGCTCCCTATCTCTCACTGGACCAAGATCCTGCATTTAGCTGCATGTGTGGCTGACATTTGGCTGCAGGATTTTCTTCACTGCTGGTTTAAAAACCTTGATACCATTGCTAGGTATAAATGAAAATGAGCCATTAGTGTCAATTCTTAGAAAAAAATGAAGAATAGGCCTGATTCATATTTTTATGATTACAGTGCTGAAACTGAAGCAATATTGACTTTGAATGCTGCTTTTTTCAGAATTTTGACTTTTCTTCTGATTTAAATCTTAATTCTGCAGATGATATGATAAGATAAGATAAGATAAGATGAACCTTTATTAATACCCGGAGGGATATTTAGGTGTCAAAGCAGCAACATCAGCAAACAGAGTGAAACACAGGAGAGGTATAAAAGTATACAAAAAATTATAAAAACAATAATAGAGATATAAAAGATACAGAGTGATAATGTGCAGAAAGAAATTGCTTATTTAATTCTTAAATGTCACAAATCACTTAAAGGTGCATCCCTCTGATTTTACACCTCAGGCTCAGTGGGAGTAGCCCAAGCTGGCTCTGGAGAGAGCTTTCTAATAAACAACCCTGATGATGTCATCATCAAAAGAAAGCCTCCATTATAAACTAGGAAAGACAGGTGTTTACCAGACTCTAAAGGTGTGCTTACACTGAATGCATAGCAGGTTTTTGTTTTGCATTATTTGCACAAATGTATGTTTTTGTTGTCAGTATTTGTTGCAAAAGCCATTTTACAGAATCTAAAGATGTTTTGTAGCGAGCTAACAACCCTGATGATGTCATCAACAGAAAGCCTCCATTATACACTAGGAAAGACAGGTGTTTACCAGAAAGGGGGTTTTGGGGTCTAAAGGTGAATGCATTGCAGGTTTTTGGTTTTGCATTATTTGTGTGTGTGTGTGTGTGTGGATTGTGCCCGCTCTGTGTTTGGTGAAGGTGTGTTCAAAAGGTACCTCGGAGCAAATTTGACTGGACAGTTTGTGCAATTTATGTTTATTAGCCCAAAATCATAGACATATACAATATACGGTACATAGACGCCGCATTGGAAGCTTCAGCCCGATGCAGCGATACATCAACGTGGGCGCCATATTGGACAGGGCAAGACTGGCCTGTAACTCTATACAAGTGAACGGCGGGGCAGCCGTTTTAAAAAAGATTATTAAGATTTTGCTTGGATACATATTTAGACCTATGCACCTGTTCGGCAGCCTCAATTTCTGTGTAACTTCTGTGTGTATGTGGCCCATTTTTAGCGGAAAATAGTGGCCCATTTTAGCTGACATGGTTAAGCTAAAATGGGCCAGTACGTAAAACGACTTTCTTTTCACAAAAATCTAATTTATTTATTTTATATATTCAACTTTTTTATTTGAAAGAGCCTGTCAAAATAAACATTTTTGCTTTGTTCGTAAGCTAGTTTATAATTGCTTTATCATCCTTATTAATGATGAGTGACATTTGCTATGTCAGGCTCACTTAACATACAATTTCTCTGACATGCTTCATGTAACACTACATGCCCTGTGCCTAATAGCAACCTCAGATCAATCAAAACTATTGTTACATATCAACTAGTGTTGTTGCAACAATGCGAGACCAGTTATTGTGATTGGCTGTAAAAATTTTAGAGAGCTATAATGCTCCAACCATATATGGCCCATTTCACCTGACTCCACCCTATCAGTGTATTTTTTTGCTAGATTGATAGATAATCTATGCCTCAAATGGCCAATAAAGGCCTTTTTTTACAGAAGACATTTAACATATAACAGCACCGGTGGAAATAATAAAATGAATGATAGCTGAATTCCATTTAGCTGCTTCAGTTTCTATAGCAGCTATTTTCCTGCTGGCTCATTGTCACACTGTCAGGCTTTACTGAGCCAGTGTTAATGTTATTAGCTTTTTTTCCTCCAATCCCCACAGGAAGAGTGCCGGGCTTTGAAGCAAATAGTGGCCCAACCGTGGAATTGCAACTTCCGTGTCCGTCACGTGATGCCATTGGGCGCCATTAAGGCTTTTTCCCAGAGACTTACATTGGGAAAAAGACTTCTGTAAATGAACTTCCCGGTACAAACACTTGAATAGCCCTTATTTAAATGTGAAAATAATTTGAATTTAAAAATAATAATGAAAATGTTCATGTGAATGAGACCCAGGCCGAGGTTGAAACGAGGGCTGGGAGGCAGAGTTAAAGGAAACGCTACTGCGCCTACGCTATGGGCCCAATGGATGCGGAAGATCCGGATAATTTTATACTCGGAGTTCCAACTTTTTTTTGCTTCATGCGCCACTGAGCAACTTCCATAGGAATAAACAGGGCCCCGCCTCCAACGCTGTATTCGGTTTTCTTTATACATCCATGTTTTCTTACCATTACAAGTCAAAATGTCTGCTGTTATAACAAGCCCTTTGTACCAGCTGCACAGACTTTAGCTGCAGCTTGCTACCAAAGTATGCACTGACCATGTATGTGGAGACCATCTGTGTGTGTGTTTGTGTAACAGCTCAGACTCTGACTAATCCCAGAAACTCGGTTGTTTTCCTAGAGTCTCTCTTCTTTTCCTCTAGTCTCCATACATACATTAATGCGTTGGATTCCTAAAGCCTCGGGATATGTGTGAATTTTCCACTCAAGTTGAAGCACTTTCCACTCCCTTGCGGTGAGGTTGCAGATTGCAACCAACTGAAACTTCTCCCGTGTGCCAAGCGTGTAGGAAAACTACGGTGGCCGACGCAAATAGCTCCTCCCAGTGTTTGGTTTGTCCGTTCTGGGCTACTGTAGAAACATGGCGACCGGCTCCGTGAGGAGGACCCCCTCCGTATGTACTGTAGATATAAACGGCTCATTCTAAAGTGACGTAAACACAATGATTCTTCTTTTCAGCTGATTATACACTAAAGAAAACATACTCACTCTCCTGGCTGAATCATCCGAACAAAATATGAACAGCTGTGTTAGAAAACATCTGCTTCTTTGATTAAAAAGTCAAAGATGCAAGCGTGTGGACATAAAAAAACAAAGTTGAGTTAACCACGGCTCAAAAAGGTGCTTTTCAGTGAGAAACATCCAATTACAGAGCTTAAAAGCAGATTACGCTTTTCAATTCAATTTGGGATTCTAGGTCAATGGATGGTTTTTGGATGAATTCTGCAACTATGGGGACAGTGTGTTGGTAACACCTGCAACGGCAAAGTGTTTCAAATGTTCTTACAGTTCTGATTTGCGAAGTCGAGCCATTTTGGCTTCATGCGCCACTGAGCAACTTTCATAGGAATGAACGGGTCCCCGCCTCCAACCCTGTATCCAGTTCTCTTATATATCCATGTCTGGAAGTCAATGGGTTTTCTGAATGGGTTATTTAGTGACTTGCCTGAAATAAGGTCTGTGGTTAACACAAGCTGAAGAGATTTTAACGTTTTGTTCTACAACATAAAATACATCAATAAATACCCCACTTGTGAATTTTGAATCCTTGATGTGTCTTAAAAAAGGCGGTTGCAAACAAGTGGCTAAATGAGACTACTAAACGTACTAATCGTCCTCCTTTACAGTCTCGTTGTGTTTATACTCGCGTTCAGGCGACCGCGGTGTAGTTTGTTTATAGCCTAACGTTAGCTTTTTACTTCTGCTTACGATTGCATTCACACTTCAAAAATCATAACAGCAGTGTTCATTTGTGAAGATTATCTTGCTGAGTAGAGTAGTAGAGAAGTATCATAAACGTGTGTTTGCCACAGACCTTATTTTTCTGCAATAATCCAAAACCCAATGGAAAAATCCTCATTGGCTTTTACTGGAGGGAAACCAGGGCGATGCTAACTTCCTGGTTGGCCTACAAAAATACGTCATCCCTGCAGCACTCTACTGGGACTGAAGGTCAGGAATCTCGGTCTCTGCTGCACCAATTCTCTTTTTTAATTCGCCTCTCACTAGTCCCCCAACAAGTGTAATCACTAGAATACCCCTTTATGAAGACATTAACATAATGTCTTGCCGTACTTCCGTCTCCTTCCCTCCTTCTGTCCTCTGCTCTCCGTCTCAACCAGAGAAACTCACTGACCTCAAATCAAGTCTCGTGGCACCCTCACACATATTGGCACTGTGTGTCGCCACCATTTGCTGTGTCTATGGACACATGCACACATAAAATTGCTCATTACTTCATGCATGAGCACACAGCCAATACCAATTCCATGCCACCACCACCAATCTGTGTGGCAACCCTGTGCCTTGTGTCAGTGCAGTACACTACATAGGAGGGGAGGGGAATGTTATGTGTACTCTGAGTGAGTGAGTGTGGGTTTGTGTGTGTGTGTGTGTGTGTGTGTGTGTGTGTGTGTGTGTGTGTGTCGGGGGTGGTATCATAGGGGGCTACTGTGGCCCTCAGGCAACATGAATGTAGGCCAGTGTCTGTGTGGCACAGTAAAAAGGGAGTAGCAGCCTGCCCTTTACACTCATGCATACACACTTACGTACAGTCTACACGGGACTAGTTTTTGTCCATATGAGTGTGAAACTGTATCATGAATCCACTAATTCACTATTGTGGAGAGAATTTAATTGGAAAAATCTGATTAGTTTCTTCATTACGCCGAACATAAAAACCAAGCAAATACAAACCCAAATCATACACATATCTTCTGGAGTTGCCCAAAAATAGAAAACCATTTTGGGACAGAGTGAATTCAGTATTAAAGGAGGTATTAGGATATATAATCATCAAGAAAAGTTCCATTTTATACCTGGGTAATATAACTACAGTGGTGCTGAAGGAAGATCAGTACTTGGTTAAATCCTACTCACAGCTGGCAGAAAGGCCATTACAAGAAAATGGCTTGTAGCGGACACACCCCAGTTATTGGAAAATGTTTTAATAAGAAAATAACCCTGTGTACTGCATCATCAATTGTAAACTGAACCCCTCGCTGCACTGTCGCAAGTTTCGTTGTTATATTTGTGTTTCATTTGTGTATGCATAAAAGCAATAAAGACTAAAGTGAAAAAAAAGAAACTGTATCATGAATGTGTCCTCATGTGTCCTCTGTTGTCTCTCTTCCCTCTCAGGGCTGTGGGTAAGACCTGTCTGCTGATTAGCTACACCACCAATGCCTTCCCTGGTGAATACATCCCCACCGTGTGAGTAAACCACACACACTGCACATGCGCTCACACTTAATTGATGTACTGTAAGCGGTGATTTCATGTTATAGGACCGTACTATAATTTAGTTAGTCAAGTGCTATGACTAAAGGATGGGTACCGTTAGGATTTTATTGATACTACTACTCCTTTCAATGCTTCTTATCGGTTGGGTTCTTTACCGATGCTCTTACTGGTTCTTTGTCATTACTAAACTGCATTTAACTCAGTGTGGTACCCGCCTTCCTGCAGCTTTGACAACTACTCTGCCAATGTGATGGTGGATGGGAAACCAGTGAATCTGGGCCTTTGGGATACGGCAGGACAGGAGGACTACGATAGGCTCAGACCACTGTCTTACCCACAGACGGTATTCAAACGCCTTCCTCCCAACCGCACGCACACACACACACACACACACACACACACACACACACACAGCTCTATCTGAAACCTCTAAAGTGATAGGTATTCAACATTTCAAGAGTAAAACACAAGGCTTAAAGCTGCTGCTTGGGTGAGGGTTAGGGTTAAGTTCAGACTTAGCCTAGCTATAACTTAAAGGCAGAATGAGTAGGATTGTCCTATAAAACTATGTATAGTCTTAGGGCTGCTCGATTATGGTAAAAATCATAATCACGATTATTTTGGTCAATATTGAGATCACAATTATTTAACTCACTGACTTTGGAAACGTACATTTTTTTTGTCGGCTACATTTTAAAGTTAAATGCATCAATCTAGTGCACTTTGACGATAAAATGAAGAGGCTAGATCTATGAGGAACTTTGTGCTCTTGTAAACAATTTAATGACAAACACATTGGTTGTATAGATATGAAGGGTGATGACACAGCAAAAAATTCATACCCACAAAGCATGGTAAAAGAGACGGAGTCCGTGTTTGAAGATGGGTCCGGTGGTTGGGTTTTCCAACATCGCTGCACGACTCCTGACGCACTGAGGACAGTCCACCCCGGTTGACAATTGACGGGGCCCTTCCTTCCCCCCGCAGGGAATGAGGGCACAGTGAGTCCACAGCCACGGGAAACGGCAAGGTCAGGCGCCTTCACCCCGAGCCTTTCCAAGCTGACCTAGAGCCGGTCAGCCAAGCAGGGCAAAAGTGCATCGCTGTAAAGGAAAGGGGTGCGCTTGATTTATAACACAAGACAAAATTGTGAAACGGAAGGCGGCACAATACTCATTTTATCTTGATTATCTTGTTTTCATAATCGTTGGAAGTCAAAATAGTAATTGAAAATGAAATAAGATGAATCACCCAGCCCTCTAAAGACTACAAAAGTAATCCCTCTCAATTATCACTTCTGACCCACTAGGAGTGTTTGGCGGAGTCTGTATCTGCAGAGACCCTGCAGCCCTCCTTCTGGACTTTCTTATTTTGCTGTGTTCGGGACGTTTCTGGGTCGTCAACCTCTATAAAAAATTTAGCAACCAGGTGCCAGATCGTAAGCAAATGGCAGAGTGGCTAAAAAAAACGCAAATATAGCGAGGCAAAATGCCAAGCGGACAAAGCCCATTCCAAAACGAGAGTGAATCAAACGCACTACCCCAATTCAAAGTTAATGGGAAAACTTGTTTTCGCCGCATCGCCTGATCTGGCCAACTTTGAATGTTGTGTTTTACAAACCGCAACTGATGAATCCTACTCATTATGCCTTTAAGTCTTAGTTAAATGGAGATTTACACATCACTAAATAAGGATGTGTTAACAAAACAAACTAGTTCTTACTTAGAGACAGGTTGTTACTAACTGTGTGGAACAGTGAGTAAAAGACATCAAGTGCAATATGGTGGATATAAACTCTTTATACTTTCAAAGTTATATTATGAATGCTCCAGTCTTGTTGACAAGTGTCAACAATTGCCTTAATTTAAATAATCTAGATATGGGTAGAATGTTAAAGAAAATTGGAAATATTTAGTTTATCTATACACAATATAACTCAAATTACAAAACATTATTTCATATAATGTTAGACCAAGTAAGGCGGGTTAGGTTGCGTAATCAGATATTTCCCTATAGATATAGCCAAGTTTTGTGATATTACGAAATAAAGTGATACGTTGTTATACTAACAAGATTTTTTTTTGTTAAATAGAATAATTTGGCATGTAGTTACAGCTAGAAAAATATGTCATTACAACATGAAAATATTTTGTTTTAGTATTAGTTGACTTTATTTGACCACAACGGTCTCTTTTAAAAAAAAAATAGACTTCTAACTGTCAATTCAGAATGAGGAGGGACACACACACACACACACACATATCTCACTCTCAACTAGCCATCTCTCTGATTCTCTCCCAGGATGTGTTCTTGATATGCTTCTCCCTGGTCAGTCCGGCCTCCTTTGAGAACGTCCGAGCTAAGGTCAGTACGCTGACTGACTCCCCCCCTTCCACGCCGAGTCTGACCACTAGAGGCACATCTATGGCTCCACCTGGCTTGTAACACCTCAGCCCCACTAGTTCAGACCTTTGCTTAGAACAGTCTGGACTTGAACTGATTCCCTCTGGGGAATATAGTACAGAGACATGTTGTAAGACGAGGTCTGAACGAGTCCAATCGCTCTGCAGAGGGAGCGTGACGGCCGGCCGTGGTTTGATCTGCTGAGCATCATGAGACGCTCTCATATGAAATCACACTTTCCCGAAGGTCCAACCTCCCTCTGCAGAGTGTGACGGGATTTCTCTCATCATGTGATGTGATTATGATAGGCTGCCCTGCCTGAGGATGTTTTGTGTTCACACAACTATGCTTCCATTCAGACACATCTATTAAAAAACAACTTCTCCTAGCTCCATAAACTCACCGAGCGCGTTCAATGTCACAGTGGAAAAGGCGCTCGTCGCTCTGTTTCTGTATCTGTATCTAACTGTTTCTCTTTCTCCTCTCTCACTCACTTTTTCCCTTTGTATATGCAAACGTGCACGTGTGTGTTTGTGTGTGTGTGTGTGTGGTGCCCTAGTGGTACCCTGAGGTGAGACACCACTGCCCCAACACACCCATCATCCTGGTGGGCACCAAGCTGGATCTGCGAGATGACAAGGACACCATCGAGAGGCTGCGAGACAAGAAGCTTTCCCCCATCACCTACCCGCAGGGCCTGGCTATGGCAAGAGAGATTGGTGAGGCTGCGTGTGCCACGTGCACAACCGGATACGTTTTTGTACGAAGATTCACTCATTTATAAGCATTTATTTTGCTACAAATGACGAGTGATGTAGTGATGACGCTGTTTAAAGGTCCCATATTATAAAAAAGTGAAATGTTCATGTTTTTTTTAATTCTAAAGCAGGCTTACGTCCCATATACATACTGTGAAAGTATCGAAACACTCAGTCCATAGGGAAATACACACAGCCCGTATTCAGAAATTGTGCGCTTGAAACAAGCCGTGAGGATTTCTGTCCATTTGTGATGTCACAAATCTACAATGTTTAGACCCTTACACGGTTTTAAATGTAAACATTCTAAATGTGTCCCAGTTTGTTTCCTGTTGCAGTGTATGTAAATAACATCAGCTGACAGGAAGTAAACATGGACCCAAACTGTTGCCTAGCAACGCAATTCTGTTGCAATTCTGTTGAAATGCACTAAAACGGAGTGTTTCAGACAGAGGGTGAATACAGCTATATTCAGGCAGACAGTACAAGGAAAATAAAGTTGTTTTTTTAACATTACAGCATGTAAACATGTTCTAGTAAAAACACAAAATACAAATATGAACCTGAAAATGAGCACGACATGGGACCTTTAAAGGATCAAACAAACACTTGATTTGAAGCATACTGAGTCCCTAAGGTTCGTGACTTTGTCTTCAACTGTCTCCATTTGAGCCTCGCTATATTTGAGCACTAGAAGCAGTGTCACTGAGTGTCACTGAGAAATCTTTTTCCCATCCCCCTCCTCCCCTTTCTCTTCCTTCCTCAGGCGCGGTGAAGTACCTGGAGTGCTCTGCGCTGACCCAGCGAGGCCTGAAGACGGTATTCGACGAGGCCATCCGAGCCGTCCTCTGCCCTCCGCCTGTGAAGAAGAGGGGAAAGAGGTGCACCATGTTCTGAAGAGGAGACATTGCTAAAACACTACACTACATCACCATGAACAACAACCACTACTTCTCTGAGAGGATGAGAGAGAAAAACTAGCGAGAGTGAGTGTGCACTGCTGAGATTGCTTTCTTTATATTGATGTTTTTTCAAAGCGATATTGGTAACAAGACCAATATTTAATCCAATTTTTTTACCATTACTGAATAGGCTCATACTGTAGGTTCTATGTGAAAGACATTGACTGTCCACCTACTTTGTACTCATAGAACCACATCAAGTTGCCACGAGGGCTGACAAAAGGTTTCTATTACTCGTCTTCATACTGCAACATCTCTTCTTTTTTCAGCCATGCTTGCTTGAATTAATGCAGTGTTGACTAGATAGAAAGTGAACTATGAATACGCCTTCAGGTCTGAAGTTACCCTCAGCTCCTGATCTAAGATCAGCATGTAGAGACAATGCAAACTACTGGCATGCACACACACAAATCTGTTGCTACTGACGGTCAAAAACAAGATACTACCGCCTGCATTCACTAAATTTCACAAATATAGCATGGTGTCTTAAATGTAAATAATGTGTTTTTTTCTTCGAGAAATGAGAGTGATAAGTTAAAGGGACACTCTGGTTTATCACAACCTGGGTCTTATTTCTGTAGTTTTAGCCCTCATTCCAATTAGTGATAACGTAATTGTTGAGATTTAAGAACACAAAGTCTGATGAGACACAAGAAAGTGCTTTAAAGGAGAGGGGCCATGTGAAAAAAATCTAGTTTAAAGGGGAACTTTGATATTTTTTAACCTGGACTCTATGTTCCCATGTTTTTGTGTGTAAGTAGTGGGGACAACAATTCAGCTGCCAGGCTGCAAGGGCAATTGCGCGCCGTCAATGTAACGTTACGTTCACTAAAAGTTTTTTTGTTTGCCACTGACAGGCTCAGATTGTTATCATACCTGTCTAACAACATTATGGAAAGGACCCTGGTTAGAGGGAGGAGAGGAGAAGTCTTGTTCTGAAATCTCGTGAGTTGTTGCGACTTGTTGGCGGAAGACCATAGACTGTATATAAAGATGGACGACGCGTCTCAACTTCCTAATTTGGATTAATTAAAAACCAAAATTATCAGAAAAATTAACCCTTGAACAAACATCAGCTTGATACCTAAAATGAAAAGAATATATATTTGAAGTGACTTTTTAGTTTGTCCCATGTCCCATCCGCACACATGGAAGAGGTGAGCTTTATGACCTATACTGCAGCCAGCCACGAGGGGGCGATCGAGATGTTTTGGCTTCACTTTTGGGGAGCTGTCATGTCGTCCATCGTTATATACAGTCTTTATGGAGGACACAGTGGAAATGTGAGTGAGAGTTGGAGAGAGAGGTGTCCGGGAAGAGTTTGTGTTGTGTTGGAGTACAGAAAACGTCGCTTAGTGTTATCTAAAAGATTTTGAATATTTCGATGATTTCAACAATGTGGAGGAGGTCTTTGAATTCGATGGCCGCCCGCATTTATTTGAGCCAGATCTGTATGCTCTGGCTCAAATAAAGAGAGCTCCTACAAATTGAAGAGCGGATGAGGAGAAAGACAGATGGAGAGAAAGAGAGAGAGGCAACAGGCAGAGGAGGGTGATTCAGCTGCAGCAAGGCCGTGAAGCTCAGGAGGAGACTGGTGGTGATCCTGTGGGTGCTGTGACCCTCTGCCCACAGAGGAAGAATGCTGTTAAGAGTGGGACCTGTTGCTGCCTGATATTCAGATTGCGCAACAAGACTTCTCCTTGAGCAGGACTTGGTTAGCCACAAAGACAAACAGACTGGATCGAGCGAAAGATAAAGAAAGACGTTTAATTTCTCTGTGGGGTCTCTTTCCATGATGTTGTCAGACACTTAAAATAACAATCTGAGCCTGTCAGTGTCAAAAACGAGCACTTTTTAGTGGATGTAACGCTACATTGATGCTGCTCACTTGCCCTCGCAGCTCGTTTCGCGGCTGCCGATTATTCTCCCTCAATACTGGACCAATTTTAAAAAATTGTTGTACCCATTAGTCACTTAGACACAAGAACATGGGAAGATAAGGTCCGACGTTACCCTATAAGACCTTCATTGTTTCAGTTTTGTGCTAATATGTCGCATATTGCCAAATCAGTGTATTTAATTACATTGCAGTTTAGAAATGGGGGTTAGTGGGGGCCCAGTGATTTATTTTTGCCCTTAACCCAGTGGTTCCCAAACCTTTTCTGAAGGGCCAGCTCCTTTTGTAGATAAAAAAATATTTTCATTTTTGTTTTTCTTCTTATAATGAATAAAATAAAAGGAAATATGAATAAAACCGGATAAAAAATAAATAAATAATAAAGAAGAAAAAAAAAGAAAGAAAAAAGTAGAACCATGCATCATTGATATTTAGCCTCGCCACACCCCCCAAGCAATTATTTCAATGAGTGCAATGTAGTTGATATTGATAGGAATGATGGACAAAGCTATAAACACGTTCCTGTAAAGGGATTATATGGAAGAGACCCAGCGGAACATTGAAATAGCAGTCAAAAGTAAGATTTGTGACGTTTAACTCCACTGTCTCTGAATACGCGTTTTTGGCTTTTCTTATTTAGCCTTGTTCACCTTGTGAATAGTAGTTTGACAAATCAGTTATCAGGTTTTTTTTTACCGGAGCTTTCAGCCACACATTGCTGCCTGATAAGCAGAAGAGTTGGATGTTGCTGCTATTTACAACATCAATAATTAAAATTCAAGCTAGAAGTTGAACTTTTTAATCGCACCTCACGGCCGGTCTTCATCAACAAAGAATGTGAGATGATGATGATGACTTCTGTGGGTCATTCACTGGGTCTTCTTCAACTAATGAAGCCCAAACAAATGTGGTTGAAGCCTCTTGGAAAAAGATAATTTTGTCAAATTACTTGAAGTTCTTTTTACTTATACGGAAACATTTCACTGTTAGCAAAGTGGGAATGGTGTCTATGTTTTTATGGTGGAAATCACGGTTGTGTTCTTTTCGTTGGACAAACATGTGATCTTAGTCAGTTGTCTTTGGGTAACTTCATCTAACTGTGAACACGTGACAGACGAGCATGCCAAACATGGGGGCTGTACAACCTTGCTGCCTGAGTTCTGCCTCTGGGGGTGGAGGAGCTTGCATGGGTCTTAAAATATTCTGTCTTAATTTATCCCATTGTTTTAGATCTTGTCTCTGTTCCTCTGTGTGTGCGTACGTACGTGAGTGAGTGAGTGTGTCACAGGCGTGTATATGAACGCTGGTGTTTGCGAGTGTGGACGAGCACATGTCGGTATCAGTGAGACGGCTTTGTTTCACAGTTTGGGGTATAATAGTGCATAAAAAGACAGTATTGTTTTAAGCCAAGTTTTTTAGTGTCCAGTTTTTGGTACTATTTCATATTGTATTGTAGTAATACACAAGACTTTTCAACAATCTGTGGACATAAAGAAAGAAAAAAAAATGGATATTAATGACATCTAGTGATGTACAGAATAATCCTTAGAAAAGGAATGCGTTATGAATATCTATCTACATGTACCTGAATATTTAGCTCTTAAAAACTAAAACAATTCAAACTAAAGGGATTATAGTCGCTTGTGTTGAAGTTAGAAGTGTTGCTAACAGTGTACAAATAAAGGGGGCCAATCTTTGTGGCGTTTGTCGTCGTGGCAAACAGTGCAGATTGCACCTTTATGAAATGCATTTCTGTATGGTTCCAGGTCTGCAGTGTGTCTGTCTCCCTCACGTGGCGAGACGCAGCACTGCGGTCCACTTCTGTCACGCTGTCTTTGGTTGGCATAGCAAAACTGTGTGGTTGACTCATGTCGTGTGGTCCTGCCTAGCTAAAAGGTGTTGAAATTGTAGATGAGAAAACGCAGCAAAAACATTCTAATCTACTATTGCATGGAAGTTCTCTGGTTATTTGACCCACTGTAATTCTTAGGAGAGGTTGTAAAATGAAATGCATTGGCCATGTACGTATGTAATGTAAGATGACTTGTATACTTGTTCCAACTGTTTGTCTTATTTTTTATTACTTCACGTCTGTGTGGTGAAATATTTCAATTTTTTGTATACTAAATACAAATGTATATGTAAGGTACTCCGTCTTCTGTCGTGATTCGTTCTTTTTTGTTTCTCTTTATGACCCATAATAACGTGTAAGAACGTGAGAAACAGAAGGAAAGTAACGGACAATCTCTGGGTAAATACAATACAATAAATGAGAAATGATACATAAATAAATGAATATGCAAATGAGCCAATAAGCACACTTAAATATTATATAAATAAATAAATATATATATAAATAAATATATATATATATATATATAAATAAAATAGCTTATTGTCATTTTAGGAAGGAAATCTTTGTTTATAGTATTCAAATTTAGCAGTGTTTGAGTAATGTTTTAGTATTGTTTAATTAATCTGTTTCTCCAAACTGGCACAAACTAATATATTGTATAATGAGGCTTGTCAGTCAAACATAAAGTACATGTGTCACGAGAATATCTCTTCTTTGAAATTGGTAGATTATGGCTTAATTTAGAAAGATTAATATTGATTAAATATGCTAGATTTTAAATATTCTAGCAGCTTGTGGAAGACTTCTATGATGCGCAATGAGTGCACGGGTAGGTAGGTAGAATTAAAATAATTCCAGTAAATTCCTCTTATTTCATGACCATACTGTCTACTTTTACTTTACTAGTATTAGCAGTTAAATACCACGTTTTGCAATGCAAATACAGAATTCTGCAGGTGCCTCAGCCGTTATGATATTCGTAAATAAAACCCTACATCACTGTTACTCAGACTTGTTTCTATAACCTCATCTGCAAACTTGTTAAGCCCTCTGTACAGTAGACACCAATAATACTCCTTTACATAAATATCACAGAAACATGCTCCAATATCACATATAAATCAGCACAAATAAAGAAAAGTTAGTTAGGTTGGTTGTTTAATGACTGAATCAAATTGACCTCTGTTTGTATAATGCAGTGAGGTGATGAGACAGGAAGCAGATGGGCGGTGTGCTGAGACGAGGCATCGTGTTGATCAGCAGGCCAGGAAGCCTCCGTCCACCGCCAGAGAGACTCCGTTAGTCATGTTGCTCTTATCACTCAGCAGGAATAAAATGCTGTTCACCACGTCCTCCACCTCTGCACACAAACACACATACACACGGGGGACTAAGTTAACACGTAGGTCAACACATGTATCAAGTGAAGTGAAGCTGACTATAAGATTAGATCTAGATTTAATTGCACCAAGTCAGTATTGGTTGAGTCCAACACTGACCAAGAACATGCTAGACTTCATTGAAGAGAATGTGAACACAGCTCTCGCTCCAGTTATAAGAGGACATATCCAAGTCCACAAAACACATGTAGACTGAATGGCCAGCAAAGGGTGAAGAGCGAGGGTGAATCCACATTCCTGAATCCACATTCCTGAATCTGAATCAACCATCAGCCTCCTTTTCAGCACCCTGGTATGAACTCTCACACGCTCCATGTGTCTTTAAGTAAAGAGGAGGACAAACCTAAACATCAAGAAGTAGTACAAGTGCTTATTTTTGGAACGAGCTTTGGGCGTGATGGCACTCCTCATAGGCGCACATCAGTTTAAAACAAGACAATGATGATCTAGTCTCCCTGTCAAGGTTTAGTTACAACTCTGGACTAATACAATATGGAAAGAAATAGAATGACACGGACTATTGATTAAACATTGAATTTTAAAAAACACTTGCATGTAATTGCAATTTCTGTAAAAATTAATTTCTTTAATGTTATCAAATCAATGAGTCAAGTGGAAAGGACAGCTGTAGTCAAAGTGACCTTGTGTAAAACTATACTACAGAACAGAATGAGGTATAAACAATACTTATTGAATAGAATATTTTCAATAGAATCTTAAGACAAGTGATTATTAACAATAACATAATAAGAAATTGTAGAAAATATAAAATAAAGAAAATAATAAAATATAAGACTTAGCTTTGGCTCTGCCGCCTGGTAATTAGTTCATTCCTCACAGTATTATACAATTAATAATAGTAATAATAATAATAATAATAATAATAATAATAATAATAATACATTTCGTTAATATAGTGCTTCTCTGGATACTCAAAGACACTTTACACAGATAAAATCATCATATATCAATTAGCTTTGGCTATAAAATGTGAACACAAGCCTATCGGCTGTGGTTGCAGCTTTATGTCTCAAATAGTAAAATAAAAACCTATGAGCCTGCAGATGTGTGGCTCCCAAAGATTTTCTTTCATACATTTTCAAATATGAAATCATATTTACATTAGGGTATGGCTCGGCTGAATACTTGCTGGTTATGATTTACTGAGAGATGTGCATCCGTATTGCCTGGTATGCCCAGCTAATTAAACATTTTAATAAAGATGGCTCTGAATCATCAAATCAATGTATGTACTTTTAGCTTTTTAATATCTTCGAATAGGCCGTGTGATGTGGAGCCAACCACTTCCTCTGGATGAAATAATAAAATGTATCCATAATGTTTTTCATGCTAGTATAGACAGATAAAAGTATTAAACCACCTGTTAAAAGGCACCAGGATTCTACTCTGTTAGAAAAAATTTGCCTAGCGCCTGCAAGCTTTATTTTGTTATTCTTTTCATTTGTTGATTTTCACTGAAACCCTTTGTACCCATTTCTTTTAGTTTATTTCAATTGAGGAAACTTTAAATGAGGGTAAAAGGAAAAATAAAAAAATATTTCAGTTTCCTTAATTGTTTGTTATTGTAGAGGCATTTGTTCATTATTATTATTATTATTATTATTATTATTAAGGAGGCATTTTATTTTATATTATTATGTGGATGGGAACTGGTTCTCAGTCTTCTGCCTGATCAACTGAAGTCTGGGGGAATCAGTACTGCCACACTATATTTCCCAAAGTGTTGAACTAAAATGTGCAGGTAGTAACTAGATGGATCCTGCCTTTCAATCATTAATGCATGCTGGGATAGGCTCCAGCAGCTATAGATAATGCATGGGGATACGTATCTTCAAGCTGTACAGAAACACAGTTGTATCAACAGTGACCTGAAATGACGTGTCACTGTATTACAGAATGGAAGAATCAAAAGAGAATCTGAGAAAACAAATCAGCCGTGGTCTCCTGCTCTACATGGTGTCAACAGTATGTTTATACAGCCTGTAGTGTCTGACCTGCGAAACGGCCTGAGGGGATGCGGGACATCATGGTCTTGGCTTTTTCGGGGTCACTCCATTTCAGGCGACAGATCTCAGTCATCACCACTGTGGGGTTCACACTATTCACTCGGATCTGATCAGAACACAGTTCACACAACTCCATCATTCAATCAATGAGAACACCATTAAACATCTCATTATTTAACAGCAGAGACAAATTAAAGGATTTAATTGCTTATTTTAATATTCTTCATTAATGCAATATCCTTCATAACCTTTCACTGTCATTATAAAAGAGACTGAGACTACCACAATAAGCTGCTGGTCATACTCGACCAAGTAACCCCCCAAGTGACAGTCTCACTTTAAAGGGGACATATCATGAAAAACTCGATGTAGCTCACTGTGAGATGTAATGTTCCAAATAATCAAGGGGAGTTTCCGTGCAGTGTAAGCATGATGGTACCTGGTGAGGTCCCAGCTCTAGAGCCATCACTTTAGTCAGCATGTCCAGGGCTCCTTTAGTGGCACCTGAACAATGACAGGAACACAGAGACAACAGGACGTTTACTGTCACCACGGCTGCAGCGTGAAAACCTTTACAGTCTCAGTGCTGCCCCCCTTCCCCTTTTGTTACAAATGTACAAATGACTGAATCAATAAATAAACACATGGATCTGTAGTGGTTAGCAATAGCCTAGGGGTGTAAGAAAGTATTGATAAACTTGAGTGATATTATGTTGTGTGATACTGTATTGATTCTCAAAACGTATTGGTTTTAATAAATAGTTTACGTGCTAAGATTCGTGGCAGACGGTGGCTCAGATTGCACTAAATGTTGGATGTTACAGGGACTGTGACAAATGTAAATGCAGATCCCACTGTTCTGATTGCGGTCCGTTTCATCACTTTGTATTCATGTAATAAATATATAAAAATGTCAATCAGATGGTAATCAGCATGAGAAATGATGCACAACAATAAAGATTTGGTTATAATAATCATCCGCTTATAGTGATCAATTTGACCCAGACGGACATGATCACCATAAGCAGTTTCCACTGTATATCACATATCGGCAAGAATCTGGCGATACGATAGGTATCATGATACAGGGGGAACCATTCAATATATTACAATATATTTTGTAAGCAAGGCGATATATTGTGATTTTTTTAAGTCTAATTTTAGGAAAACTGTCAAAGTATAAAGAACAAAGAAATACACTATTTTAGTAAAATAACACATTTGTACTGCATGCAAAAAACTGCATGTTTTTTTGCCCCAAACTGCATGTGATTATCATAAAGTGGGCATGTCTGTTAAGGGGAGACTTGTGGGTACCCATAGAACCTGTTTTCATTCACATATCTTGAGGTCAGAGGTCAAGGGACCCCTTCGAAAATGGCTATGGCAGTTTTCCTCACCAAAATTTAGCGCACATTTTTAGTATTATTCAGCCTCCTTCACATAGCTGGTACCAATGGATTTTTTTAGTTTTCTAGTTTCATATGATGCCAGTAGCTTCACTCGGATTTTTAAGAAGTTAAATAAAAATCAATAGTGTTTTTGAGAATCATTACAGTCTCACAACACATAATTCGCGATACTCACGACTATCAATATTTTCTTACACCCCTAGTATCATGATACCTATCGTATTGCCATATTCTTGCCAATACACAGCCCTAAGTAGCAGGGTATTTAACAGGGAAATATGTATACCAGTGAGGAGCTCCACTGCTAAAAGCTGCTGGTTCAGTCAGTGACAACGATTCAGTACAGTCAGTTCAGCTTTGAAGTTAAAGATTCGTTCGTAAATGTACTGAACACCTCTATCGGTTACTTCCATTTAAGAGATCCAAGAACTGAAATCTTTTTCTCCAATGAAAAGCTCCAGCTGGATGCTGGCTGGTTCCTCTGTTACTCACAGTAGACAGCGTGGTCTTTGAGAGCACTCAGTCCAGCCAGGCTGGACACGTTCACGATGGAGCCTCCTGATCCTCTGGCCTTCATATCACGGGCCACTATCTGCCAACACAGAGACAGAGCTCTGTTTGACTCAACAGAAGCAGTTTGATGAAGCATACATTTCAATTTAAACTAATGGTGTGATTAACCCTCTGACGTCTAAGCTATTTTTTGCTGTTTTTGGTCCGCCTGATCTCCTTTTGTATCAATTAATGTAGAATCTCAACAGTGTAATTCACAATCATGACATTTACATACCTCTTTTTTTTTTCAGGATAAACTGGGCTATCAGAATATGTATGCTGCAGTGATGTCACATGAATGTATAAATACTTGCATGACCATAAGGACGAGAGAGTCAGCACAGCCTCTATTTCAGAACTGACCCACTGCATCATGGGCTAAATCTTGCAGTCTGTCTGCAAGACAATCACACCCCGCAGTGACAAAGTAATTGCAAGTTAAAGTAAGTCTCTACGCTGCAGCGTTCCGGAGATATTTCTAAAAATAGTAAATAGAGTACTTTTCTGTCGTGTACGACAGCGTCGACCTCAGGGGGTTAAACCACTGATACACAGCTAATCCATTACAGGAGATGAAAATTAAGTCTTGTAGTACTTACTGTACCGTCTCTGACACCCAAACCTGAATTTACCATTACGGTTTAAATCAGCAAAACATCTACTTACAACAACAGGAAAAAGACCAAAGAACAAAATAGAGCCAAGAATGAAGGACATGCACATTCAGCGATGTGGATTTGAGCCATTCTTGTACCTGAGAGACATGCAGCACAGCTTTCACATTCACATTGAACGACCTGGAGATGAAAGACAACTTAGAACATAATAAACATAACATGTCGCCGTATGATGAAACTGTATATTATGACTCATACGTTCTACATCGTGCCGTATATTCTGTGACTATTTGCTGCTGCAGCTTCCTGGTAGAAAATCATTTTGTCTTACTGGTCAAACTGGTCGGGCGTGACCTCCAGAAGGGGCTGCAGATAGTAATAGGCGGCGTTATTCACCAACAGATCAACGGGGCCGACGTCCTGCAGGGCCGCCTCCGTGGCCCCCCAGTCTGCCAAGTCTACACACACATGGACACACATGGAGGAACACTGTGAGAGGAAGCCAACACAAGATATTGGTGTGATGATATTGTCGATGCATAATGTTTTAACTCTCACACACTCTGCAATGATAGAACTGTCTTGATCTGTCAGATGACATCACATCCATCCATCACACATAACTTCAAGTGAAAGTAAGAGGTGTACCTCCTGCAGCAGACTGTCGAGGTCAGCCTGCGTGCGTGTGACCGCTGTGACCTTTGCCCCACAGCGTGCCAGAGCCAGAGCCGTGGCCCTGCCAATCTCTGAGACACAAAACATCCATAAACACAAAGACTGAGATTAGAGAGTGGAGCTGCTGCTGTGACACCAGAGCTGACACACACACACACACACACACACACACATTCCACACACGACTCAAACTTTGCCACTCGTGAACAAAGCTTTTTTTGATTCTCTTTTCTCAGTGAGTTGGAACTGACAAGACTCTTTGAGGGTGCAAATTCATCACGTCTCGATCAGTCTTCTGAAGTTCACATGCAATTTCATCAATTCAATGTTCACGTCCTTTTTGTAAAATAATAAGTTAATTGTTTTTAGTTGTGGACAAATATGCTTAATTAAACATTATAAGTTTTGATTTCACAGGGCAAACATTTCCAGAAGAATTAAATGTTGAGATGAAGGCTGTGATGTGTAAACAATAAAATAATCATTTAACTATAGTAAGTTTTGTCTTTAAGCTTTTTTTTGGAGTCATTTATAGTAATAATGGTCCAAAATGATGTAAAATTGCATAGTTTAAAGTCAAATACCTT
The DNA here is from genome assembly GCF_015220745.1 of Sebastes umbrosus. Lineage (NCBI taxonomy): Eukaryota > Metazoa > Chordata > Actinopteri > Perciformes > Sebastidae > Sebastes > Sebastes umbrosus. Next base: position 9,398,856 of record NC_051288.1, read on the forward strand.
CAAATTTTCTTGGGGGGAGGAGGACCCCCAAACCCAATAAATCCAATATCTCCTAGTATGTTTTATTCACTGTATAAATTCAGAATGTGTCTCTTTATCTTGCTCCATAATATGTAGGAGCATCTTTTGCTCTTTTTTTTTAATTTGCAGTGTACAGCAGCAAAGGAGATATTGCAAAAAACAAGAAGCATCAGCTAAACAAAGTGAAACAAAATATGAACAATGTAACTATAAGGAAATATAAAAAAAAACACAGCTGATTATGAATGACGCAGTATAACATAAAGTAATAATGAATAAATAGAAATAAGTGGCAACAGATTACTGAGTACAGAGTACAGAGTACTGTTACTGGTCCTGCATGAGGAGGACCAACTCCATCACCAGGCTACCAGCACTCTTTTTCTTCCTCACTCTATAACACCAACCAAAGAGGATGTGCAAGGAGGTTTGGACTTGACTTTACCTTTTCCTGCTCCGGTGACCACAGCTCGTTTGCCTGTAAATGAAATTTCCATGGTGGGTCAAGTCCTCCGAGATCAGTTGCAGATTAATATGCAACAAGACAGACAGTTAATACAGACTGAAGAGAGGCGATCAGTCATGTGAACTATGCTGCAACTTCCTGGTCTTTCTGCTATACCCTGCACCCATCCAGATCCTAATCTGTACTGCTCGTGTTTGTGCGTTAAGTTTCCCTTTCGCGTTACAATCAGCTTTTTGTTAGTGTCCTGTGTTCAAAACTTCAAGACACATTTTCACTTTACAAAGGGAGTCATCTTTAGGCCCAACTATTATTGTTTTTTTTTCCCTAAACCTAACTTAGTAGACTATTTGGCAATTATTTGGCATTTAACCTCTTAAGCCCTAAGGCGAGGTCTGAACGAGTCCAACATTCACTCAGAGCAGAGGGAGCGGGAGCAGGATGCTGCAGCAGCGTAACATCATTGTAATTGGCCCTGGTGCAGAATTTTTTCTTGGGCCCCCCGCCCCAAACACACGCATGTACACACACAACCACTCCAGACAATTGCAAAGCAGACAGTTGCTCTGCCACCATGGAGAAGCTCACCATGCATCCTGCAAACCAGCCTTATATCAGCACCACGGACAGCAGCCCAAGCATCAAATGTATCAACGCTAATTTAACAGAACTGGACCCTGGACTCAGCAGCCAAATGTTACCACACACACAGATGTCAGTCGGTGCACATTTTCCAACATATGAGACGTAACAATTACAATGCTATAGGTTTAAATCCCTGATCCCACTCCATAGTAACAAAAATAAACCACCCATTAGAAGTTCATCGTACAGATCTTGTGCTCTGCAAAGTTATTAACAACACTGCTCAAGAACCATGTCCTTTTTTATTGGCCAGCTGTTTCTATTTATTCCTGTATTTCGCTTTGAAATCGCCTCAATGGACCAGGATCAGCTGATTGGTGAAGTTGAAATGAGGAGTTAGCTATAAGATACCTCCTCATTTCACTGCAAAAAAACTAAATAAGGTGGCAGCTGAAAGTTTCCTGCAGCTGTTGGCTATATTGTACATTTCCAGTAAATATCACAATATTAAAGTGTGTTTTTCTGTTTAAAAAGAACAAACAAAGACATCTCCAGTCTGATCTTGAGCTCACAGCCTATCTGGTTTGTTAACATGATGTAACAGAAGTGCATAATAACGGATTAAATGTGGATATGGTGTAGGAGGGTGATTTTTGGGGACCCCTGACAGCTTCCGGGCGCCGCACCAGCTGCACTGTGGATATTTGCGCCACTGGATGGCTGGCTGTAGTTTGGTCTGCTGAGCATCATGAGACGCTCTAATTTGAAATCACACTTTCTCTGTAGAGTGTGACGGGATTCTCTCATCATGTGATGTGATTATGATAGGCTGCCTTGTCTGAGGATGTTTTGTATTCATTCAAACAACTATGCTTCCGTTCAGACACATCTATTTGTTTTGTTTCATGTGTTTGTGTGTGTGAAATGCATTTCTGTATGGTTCCAGGTCTGCAGTGTGTCTGTCTCCCTCATGTGGCGAGACGCAGCACTGCAGTCCACTTCTGTCACGCTGTCTTTGGTTGGCATAGCAAACTGTGTGGTTGACTCATGTCGTGTGGTCCTGCCTAGCTAAAGGTGTTGAAATGTAGATGAGAAAACGCAGCAAAACATTCTAATTTAGACTTGTTTTCTAACCTCATCTGCAAACATGTTAAAACCCTCTGTACAGTAGACACCAATAATACTCCTATACATAAATCTCACAGAGACATGCTCCGATATCACATATAAAATCAGCACAAATAAAGAAATGTTAGAGGTTGGTTGTTTAATGACTGAATCAAATTGACCTCTGTTTGTATAATGCAGTGAGGTGATGAGACAGGAAGCAGATGGGCGGTGTGCTGAGACGAGGCATCGTGTTGATCAGCAGGCCAGGAAGCCTCCGTCCACCAGCAGAGAGACTCCGTTAGTCATGTTGCTCTTATCACTCAGCAGGAATAAAATGCTGTTCACCACGTCCTCCACCTCTGCACACAGACACACACACACACAAGGAGCTCAGTTAACACGTAGGTCAACACATCAAGTGAAAGTGTGTGTATACACTGCATCATTATGTTTATACCCATGCTGACTATAAGATTAGATCTAGATTTAATTGCACTCTTTAGTTGAACCAAGTCAGTATTGGTGGAGTCCAACACTGACCAAGAACATGCTAGACTTCATTGAAGAGAATGTGAACACAGCCCTCGCTCCAGTTATAAGAGGACATATCCAAGTCCACAAAACAGATGTAGGCTGAATGGCCATGGAACGGGTGAAGAGCGAGGGTGAATCCACATTCCTGAATCAACATTCCTGAATCTGAATCAACCATCAGCCTCCTTTTCAGCACTCTGGTATGAACTCTCACACGCTCCATGTGTCTTTAAGTAAAGAGGAGGACAAACCTAAACGTCAAGAAGTAGTACTTATTTCCCTTCAATATGAGAGTGAGATGAGAAGATGGATACCAATCTCACGACGATGTGTGTTAAAGGTGCTCACCAGCAGCGGGTGAAAGCCAGCCCCTCATTCACTCTCATTTTGGAACGAGCTTTGTCCCCCTTGGCGTTTCGCCTCGCTGTATTTTTGTTTCGTTTTTTTAGAGCCAGAAACATCCCAAACACAGCAAAATAAGAAAATCCGGGCAGACGGCTGCAGTTTCTCTGCAGATACAGACACCACCACACACTGCTAATGGGTCAGAAGTTATGATTGAGAGGGATTATTTTTGTATGAGTCTATACGTTGTTTTTTAGTGATCCTACCCATTGTGCCTTTAAATACAGGGCTGGAGTTAGGCCGTGGTTACATTCTTGCCAACCTTGAGACCTCAAAAATAGGGAGGGTTTCAAAACCAAAGTGGGGGTTCTGGGGGAGGACCCCTAAAAAAAGAAAAAGAAAGCGATTGCTAACGAGTTATTCTTGATTGGCCGAAGTTCAATTAGAGAAACACTACACTACTTGCAAACCGGCTGCTGCGTCTTAAAGGGCCGGACCATAATAACCGATGGTGAGAGGAGGAGTCTGTTGCTGTCGAGGAGGAAGATGCCCTGAGTGTTTATGCATCGGTTTCCCTCTGCTGGTGTGTTCTGCTAGAAAGGGAGATTTGATGGCCACTAAAATACTGCCACCAGCATCTTTGCATTATGGAAAAAGTTTGGAGGAGCACTCGGCCAACAATGGTCTCCAGCCGTGATATTCATCTAGTCATTTTCATGCGCATTAGGCACTGTGTTGCACGGGAATTTGGCTTCAAAAAGCCACAATGAGCACATCTACGGACCTGATTGTGAAGTCTATTAAAATGATTTGCCTACAACAAAAATTTGAGTTTGAGAGACTTTGTTTAGTATGTATATACAGCCTGTAGTGTCTGACCTGCGAAGCGGCCTAGGGGGATGCGGGACGTCATGGTCTTGGCTTTTTCGGGGTCGCTCCAGCCCAGGCGACCCATCTCAGTCATCACCACCGTGGGGTTCACACTATTCACTCGGATCTGATGAGAACACAACACAGTTCAAACAACTCCATCATTCAATCAATGAGAACACCATCAAACATCTCATTATTAAACAACAGAGACAAATTAAAGGATTCAATTGCTTATTTGATATTCTTCATTAATGCTATATCCTTCATAACCTTTCACTGTACTGTCATTATAAAAGAGACATTATGTAACTTTTGCTGAGCAGCAGCCACTGTGGCTACTATAGGGACAATTTGGGGATTATGCTAAATGCTAAGCCACTGAAACAGCAGCGGAGGAGTCATAAAGTTAGTGAACTGACCATAACATTACCTAACATTGGCCACAATAAGCTGCTGGTCATACAAGACCAAGTAAAACCCCCCAAGTGACATAGTGTGAGGGTCACTTGCCACTCAGCAGGCTGGTTGGGTTCATTATCTCTGAGGAGAAGCAGCTGTGGAGCCTCATTGTCCCTGATGAGGATCAGGTGGTTGAAGCCTATATCTACCCCTGGTTTCAGTGCTCAGGTGCTGACTCATTGTCTCTTTGTCAGAGGTAGTGAGAGTGCTGTCCTGTTTTTGCTCTGTCTGTGTAGGGGTGTGTGAATCTGCAGAAGTACCATGTGAACCTATCTGTGGGATTCACTCACCATTTAACTTCTTCTCAGAGCTGGAGTCTCTTAGAGTGGGTTAGGTCTGTCTGGCCTGGCTCTTTTGTTTCATTTATGTTCTAGTCAGCTGCTCGGCAGCGCTGTTTTAGTTTGAGTCTTTTCAAGATATATTGAGTGTAGAGAGCCTTCCTTTTAGGCCTGTTTTCATTTGCTGTTTCCCCTCTCCCTTTAAATCGCTTGTGATTTTTGTGGTTATCCTTCGGGATTAATTTTAAGATTCCCCTGGTCCGCAATTGCCATGCAGTGTAAGCGTTATGGTACCTGGTGGGGTCCCAGCTCTAGAGCCATCACTTTAGTCAGCATGTCCAGGGCTCCTTTAGTGGCACCTGAACAATGACAGGAACACAGAGACAACAGCAGCGTAATTAACAGGGAAATATGTATACCAGCAGTGAGGTCCAGGTCCTTTTCTCTGTGCAGTGTTTCCACTGCAGATAGTACCCCTCAGCGTAGGCGGGATTCTTGGCTGATCACTATAGCGACGACGCGTGAAACTGCCGTAACATCATCTTCAACGGGACACTTGCTGAATCATTTCAATGGTAACCAAACAGAGGATCTGCACTTCATCGATTGGACGGCGTAGTGTACAAAGTGTGTCCGGCGTAGTGCACGGTGTAGTTTTGCGTGCTGCCATTTATTTTAAATCTGGGTCGAGTGAATTAAAAATTGCGGTTGCTATCGACCGTAGCTTTGCTATTTAAAAATGGCGGGTTTGTGCAGGATGTCCCATGTTGCACTAGTGACTATTCTCTCTGGCCAAACAGTGCTCTGCAATGTTTTTACTCAACCTTCTGTATCGGCCCAGCTCGCTTGGAACCTAGACCAAGGTGGAACCAAGAAAGGAGCGGTTCGGTTGGTGACGTCCACAACTTTTGCTAATGGAAACGCAAAAATAACCTCTCTAATGTGTAGCAAACTTAACAGAACTGGACTGCTTGGTGGAATCATGCCAATAGCCTAGTCTAGTGCATGTGAGCGTGCCCCACTGGCCCAGTGCATGTGAGCGTGCCCCTCTGGCCTAGTGCATGTGAGCGTGCCCCACTGGCCTAGTGCATGTGAGCGTGCCCCACTGGCCTAGTGCATCCTGACCAATGGCGTCGTCGCAGAAGTGTAGCGCCACCCTCCTGTTCCCCCAAGCTCGCTCTGTCAGCACTGTTGCCGGCGTTTGCCGTGTTAGCACTGTTAGCTGCTAGCCACCAGCTCAGCCACTGCCATGTTGAGAGCCATGTGGAGGCAATCCCTCAATCATAAATATGCTCTGAATTTCGAATTAAGCACCTTTAGAGATTTGTTTGTATATGTACTGAACGCCAGCTACTTCCATTTAAGAGATCCAAGAACTGAAATATTTTTCTCCAATGAAAGGCTCCAGCTGAATGCTGGTTCCTCTGTTACTCACAGTAGATAGTGTGGTCTTTGAGGGCACACTTTGAGGCCTGGCTGGACACGTTCACGATGGAGCCTCCTGATCCTCTGGCCTTCATATCACGGGCCACTATCTGCCAACACAGAGACAGAGCTCAGTTTGATTCAACAGAAGCAGTTTGATGAAACGGACATTTCAGTTTAAACTAATGGTGTGATTAAACCACTGATACACTGCTATCCATTACAAGAGATGTAAATTAAGTCTTGTAGTACTTACTGTACCGTCCCTGACACCCTAACCTGAATTTACCATTAATGTTTAGATCAGCAAAGCATCTACTTACAACAACAGGAAAAAGGCCAAAGAACAAAATAGAGCCAAGAATGAAGGACATGCACGTGCAGTGATGTGGATTTGAGCCATTCTTGTACCTGAGAGACATGCAGCACAGCTTTCACATTCACATTGAACGACCTGGAGATGAAAGACAACTTAGAACATGATAAACATAGCAGGTTGTCATATGATGAAACTGTATATTATGACTCATACGTTCTACATCGTGCCGTATATTCTGTGACTATTTGCTGCTGAAGCTTCCTAGTTGGAGATCGTCTTGTGTTTTGTCTTACTGGTCAAACTGGTCGGGCGTGACCTCCAGAAAGGGCTGCAGGTTGGCATAGGCGGCGTTATTCACCAGCAGATCAACGGGGCCGACGTCCTGCAGGGCCGCCTCCGTGGCCCCCCAGTCTGCCAAGTCTACACACACCGGAGTGATGGAGGAACACTGTGAGAGGAAGCCAACACAAAATATTGGTGTGATATTGTGTGATATTGTCGATGCACAGTGTTTTAACTCTCACACAATCTGTAATAACAGAACTGTCTTGATCTGTCAGATGACGTGAAGTCTTAAACACCATCCATCACACATAACTTCAATTCAAAGTAAGAGGAGTACCTCCTGCAGCAGACTGTCGAGGTCAGCCTGCGTGCGTGTGACCGCTGTGACCTTTGCCCCACAGCGTGCCAGAGCCAGAGCCGTGGCCCTGCCGATCCCTGAGATACAAAACATCCATAAACACAAAGACTGATTAGAGAGCGGAGCTGCTGCTGTGACACCAGAGCTGACACACACTCACACACACATTCCACACATGACTCAGGCTTTGCCGGTCTTCGTGTGAACAAAGCTTTTTTTTTATTCCATTTTCTCAGTGAGTTGGAACTGACAAGACTCTTTGAGGCTATACGTAAAAATTCATCACATGCCTTAAGCAGTCTTTTGAAGTTCACATGCAATTTTATCACAGAATTTTTCATTTTAATTCACATTTATTTTCATCTCTTCAGCTTTTATCAATTATTTTCTTTAATGGTAACACTTTAAGTCCCAGCATTTAGCATTTATAAGCAGTATATAGTATAAGCAGTACTTTTTACTAGTACTTAGCCAATGATTTATGTATTACATAAAGAGACTTGCTCCTTTTGCTATTTGACTTGATGTTTTGTGATGATAAAAAAATAATAAATAATAAAAATGATTTTTTTCTCGCATGCCTCCATGGTGAATGGAGAATCCAAAAACATAGAAGATTCTGGTAACTTTACAGGTCCACAAATTTCATGGTACTTAGGCGATAATTAGCATGTAACCTATTTGAAATTTCTTTGGAATTACTGCCATATTACCCCAATATTTACCTCAGAATATAAGGAATGTAATTATGAAATTACATTTATAATAAAGTAATTTTCAATACATGTTTTAGGTAAATATTGGGTAAATTTGGCAGTAATTCCAAAGAAATTTCAAATAGGTTACTTGCTAATTACCATGAAATTTGCAGACCTGTAAAATGAAGTGTTACCAAAATTCTTTATAAATTGAAGTCTGTAGGCCTATAAGGCAAGAATACTTTATTATACTTTTCAGTATACCTCTATCAAAAGACACAAGTACAAGTATAAACCAAGTAGACTTTTCTGTATACTTGTCAGTATAAGCCAAGAATAATAAGTATACTTTTGTGAAGTAGGCTATATCTCTGATAAGTCTAAACAAGTATGAAGTATAAAAAGTGAACTGAACTTTTTCATTCTAAGCTTCAGAAGAAGTTTAAGAAGTTCAAGAAGTATACTACTAGCACACTTGAATAGAACTTTTTAGGTAAGGGTTAAATGGCTATTTCTATTTTTTTTTTTAACTTAGTTTTTATTGCAGTTTCAGCAACTTATACAATCACCATCACATTCTTTCCTACTGTATTTTAATTTTACAGCTGTCTCTTTGTTTTACACAAAATTTCACAACTTAAAACATGGGGGGAGAGAGAAAAACAAGACTTCATCTTAAACTATAATTTCAATTGAATTCAGAGAAAAAGGGAGGACACATACTTAAACAATCCAAATAATTAAAATTAAATAAAGTAAAATAAATAAATAAATTTAAATAAAAATAAATGTGGTAAAGGGTCAGAGGTCAGGAAGGGGAAGTGTGTGGAAGAGTGTGGGTTTGTAAGGGTTAAATGTCTATTTCTGATGACCCCTGACCTCTGACCCCTGTGTGTGTGTCCTGCAGGGCTGAGGAGGATGTGATTCTTAAAGCAGCCTCATGGTGTCACTGCACACACTGAAAACCTCTCCTTTGTGTTAAGGGTTGTTGACTTTACCTTTTCCTGCTCCGGTGACCACAGCTCGTTTGCCTGTAAATGAAATCTCCATGGTGGGTCAAGTCCTCCGAGATCAGCTGCAGATTAATATGCAACAAGACAGACAAGTTAATACAGACTGAAGAGAGGCGATCAGTCATGTGACTCCTTCATGTCTATAGTCGAGCTAAACTATTGCTGCAACTTCCTGCTCCTTCTTCTAAATCCGCCACACATTAATCTGCATCCACATCATAGCCTAATAATGATTCATAACATGTGTTTTATGGTTCTACAGGAGCGTTGGAGGTTCTCACCAGATGTGCAGCAGACAGAGCAGTCGATCCGGTCTGCAGGCTGCAGGAAGCAGTGTCTCTCTCTCTGTCTCTCTCTCTCTCTCTCTGTGTCTATGTTCCTCCACTGGGCTCAAAGATTAACACTAGAGTTATTAATGTTCAGAGCCCGCCAGTCTTCCAGGTCAGTAGTAGTCAGTGTGAACAGACACCACCACAGACAGCTTTCTGTCTGAGTATACAGATGTTTAAAGGTCCCATATTGTGCTCATTTTCAGGTTCATACTTGTATTTTGTGTTTCTACTAGAACATGTTTACATGCTGTCATATTCAAAAAAAACTTTATTTTCCTCATACCGTTGGCCTGAATATGCCTGTATTTATCCTCTGTCTGAAACGCTCGGTTTTAGCGCATTTCGACGGAGCGTTTCAGACAGAGGGTAAATACAGGTATATTCAGACAGACAGTATGAGGAAAATAAAGTTTTTTTTTTTGAACATTACAGCATGTAAACATGTTCTAGTAGAAACACAAAATACAAGTATGAAACTGAAAATGAGCATAATATGGGACCTTTAAATCACTTAAACCTGCAGTATGCAGTATATTTTTGGCATCATTGGGCAATGACGGGAGACTTTGGCCAATGACGGGAGACTTTGGCCAATCACAGGTCATTTCAGAGAGAGAGCGTTCCTATTGGCTGTGCTCCGGCTGGTGGGCAGTGCTTGGTATTTCCTCAACTGATCTCAACATGGCTTCCGGGTCATAAACTTTCTCATTTTACAGCTAAACAGTTCACTACAAGATGTTTCTGAAAACATTTGAGGAGAGAAATAGTCATTACAGTAACAGAATACTGATTCATATTTGATCAGCTCTGCCTAGTTTGACCGTTTGGTCGGAGTTCGGGAGTGATTGACAGCTGCTCAGAGACGGCAAAAAAAATAAAAATACGAATACTAGTCCTAATACTAATATTCTGCCTACTGCCACTTTAACTTGTAGCAATGAGCACACATATTATGATCATGACTGAAGTGCACAGACCTTACAGACACAAACAACTATGTAGACACACACCCTTAGTTGTAGCCTTTTTTCTTCATCAACATCCACCCCGTCTGTGATATAGGAGCAGCGTCCCTCCGCACTAATCAACTTCATGTGTTCCAGTGTTTTGCTCAGTGAGCTCATCTGCCCGTCTAACAAAAGGATTTAACTGGTTACAGAGAGGAACTTCCCAGGAGGATGCGGGATAACAGACTCCTATAAATCTGACAGTTCTAATCGATGTCATTAATTACAATACTGCTAAAGCATTGGTTTGGTCACGCAGAGTTCGGTTCAATGACCCAAATAACACAGATACATACATCAACTATATGATAACAATGAATCAGTGAAACACTTGACGATGCAGAAAGGATTTATTGTTATTGAAACAACACAATAATACATCAGTGGTAAAGGGTTTACAAAAACACTCACTCACTCTCTCACTCACTCAGTCTCACTCACTGACCTGCAGTGGAACACGTGCTCTGGATTTTGGATTCTAGTCTTGTGTGCAAAAAGGTAGACGAGTGTTTTACACAAATACTTTTCACAGGCAGAAATAGTGTGAGTGCTGCAGGAATGAGTCCTAAAACCCAGAAATGAGTTGTCAATTTTGCAGAAGTCGAAGTGCTCGAAGTCAATGTTTTTTTTTTGAATGGGATATTAGTTAGATGGCTGAAATAAGGTCTGTGTTTAACACAAGCTGGAGAGATTTTCATGTTTTGTTCTACGACATAAAATACGTCACACTTTGCTGAACAAAACGTGTAAGTAAGTGAAATGTTTGTTTTCCACAGAGCTCATTTTCTGCAATAATCCTTCATTTATAAACAATAATTTGTCCAGGAGAACCGGGGCGATGCCAACTTCCGGGTTGGCCTACAAAATCATCCCTGCAGCACTCTACTGTCACAGGTTGGTGTAAACGGAGTGGGTGGAGCCAAAGAACCAGTTTATCGAAGTACAAGTCAGCAAAGCATTTTGTCTACAAGGACCTTCCTTTTTCCATTTTATCATGAGCATTTATAATTCGGAGGGTCAGCAGACTACTGGATTTATGGACTTTTGGAGCTGTCTTTTTCGGCTGCAACATTTATTAAAATCTCTTTCCAGTTTCTCAAGATCGCCCAGCCTGCCTTTGAATAAACTACACTAAACAACATTGACATTGGCCTTTTGATCTTATTTTAAGGCTTCTGGTAGCTGGGCATCCGGATTTATTAAAAAAAAAAATCTTATCAAGTGAAAATCACTTACTGCTTAGTTCAAGCAAAAGAATGCTCATCTGAAAATGTTTTCATTTAAATCTGATAAGGCATCACACTGAAAAAATGCCACATCATGGACCAAAGTGTTGGTTGACAGGAAATTTGGACCTGATGGCAGTGCTTAATAAAAGGTCAGAGGTCACTTAGGGTGCTTTCACATCAGGGACCCGGGGAGTGCACTTGTCCCCAAAGTCCAGTTCGTTTGTTTGATGTGAACGCTCCGTACCGTACTTTGGCACGGTTCGTCGATCCGTGTCTGAGTCCACTTGAAAAGGAGGTCTGGAGTACGGTGCATGTGTACTCGGGTACGGTTCGCATCAGGTGTGAAAGCCAACTGTACCAAAACACGGCAGCGGACCGCTATTTAACGTGAGTAACGTTCGCAGTCAGCGAGTAGTTTTGAAAGGTCGTGCTTTTTTTCAACGCCGCCGGTCTCCTCCGATATCTGTATACATCTAAATCTGTATCCGCCTCCGATGAACAAGAGCTGCTCAGCTGGCAAAGAGAGACAGCGAGGGATAACGTAAAGAGCCGGCATATTTTCACATTAAACTCTGTGAAATAAGAGTTTATTTCGACCAAACCAGAGTGGGTGATTGTTGGAAAGACTAACGACGACGGTTTTGGTGAGTTTTATTTTGTTTCTGTCAAGTTTGAATGAAGTGTTTCACGATGCTCCGCCGTTAGAACAGCTGATCTCAACATAAACAAATACACGTGGATGATAAGTGTACTCGGGAATGGAATAACTTTACTAATATGAAAGCTGAGCGGAGAGTGGGTACGGATCAATCTTACCCAATATGAAAACGCCCTTAAATTATTAGCAACACCCTCTGGGATACCATGAATATCCACAACAAATTTCACGGCAATGTGGTTGAAATATCTTTGGCTCCACTAACTCCAACAAACTAATGATCTCTCTGCCTCCAGAGTAGCTCTGCATTAGAGCTAAGACTACAACCTACGCAAAGAAAGAATACATTGACGTTCACACACACATTTACACCAACATTGTAACTACAGTCAGTATCATACAGGAAAGATCAAAGTAGTGCAAAACCATAAAGATGGGCCTTTTTTAGAAATGAGCTATCACAAGGAGAAGGGATTTGGCAGAGAATACGAAGGCATCACTGAAATCAAATGTTTGCCCACGCAGCATACAAACCTTCCACAGAGGGTTTCAAACATCAGTTCAGTTTGTGTTTGAGACCAGAGAATTAGGATAATCTCAATACATCTTAATCAGACTCTATTGTAAAAAAATACCTCAACAATGTAATCTTGATTTTATATTGACTTTTGGGTAACAGTCAGTGGTTTGTGGGTAACAGAGGAAAAGTAAGGCCTTTCATTAAACACTCAAACATCCATGCCCTCATAAACAGAGTAAGGGAACTCAAGGCAATGATAATACTGTGGGGGTCCTTCATATAATGTGGAAGAAGCATGGCACTGACATGCACAGAGGAGTTCAGAATTGATAACAGACGTGTTATCTGGTGACTTTGACCCACTTTCATGCTTCTAGTAGCCAGAAAAAGTCATTCTTTGGCTCCACCTATTTAGATTTTAAATTGCATTCATGAAGCATGAGGAGAGGCTGCTTTGGATTACAGACCCAATGGCATGTGTGACGTCACATTTTTCCAGCTAAACATAGCTTGATCCAAACACAGCACGCGTGGAGGAAGTGGGATAAATGTTGAGCAGGATAAAAAACACTGTGGCTTTCAGATAATGTGGCGATGCTGGAGCTTTGGACACCAGTTAGTATCTGGATACAGAAGACAGTGGACTGTCTTAAACCTGCAGGATGGGAAAAGAGAAGAGCATCGCGGACATGTTAACTTCTCTCAAACGTTCTCTCAAACGTTCAAACCAAAACCTGGTCCAACCCTGGTCATTGGTGTGAAAGGGGTATTAAGAGATGAACTGGAACGCTGACTGCGAGCCAGGCCTCATCAGTGGCTGACCTCACTAATGCTCTTGTGGCTGAAATGGAGCAAATCCCTGCAGCCAATCTGGTGGAAAGTCTCGCTCTCAGAAGAGCGGAGGGCTGTTGTAGCAGCACATTCATTTTCCATTAAAAAAAAGCTTTGATCACTTGTGATCCTTAAGAACAATACTAATATACATGGTACCAGAAGTTGACCACTTTAATGAATCAGAACTAATTGTTAATAAAAGGTAATTGATATTAAACCCTAGTTTGAAGTCTCACAGATTCACCATATGATAATGGAATGCTGAACAGAGCCATGGGAGTGTGCGGTGTGTGTGGAGGAGCCGAAGGGCCATATTATTATTAATGTCTGGGCTTTTTTATTAATATGCTTACCTTGTGGGGTCCTCAGTCAGTGAAAAACCTCCAAGAATGCTGACCACATTTCTTCTGTTGTCAAAGCCTCCGAAGCTAAGAGTCACCTGTTTGCAAAACAAACAGAAAATACACACCGTTCAACTTCAGCGCAGAGAGCAAATGATGAAAAGGGGCTTGGGAAAAAAACACAATCAATCATATTTTTGGATGCTAATATTATTCATAAGGTTTGTACAAGTTACTTGCTGCTTGACATTACCTAACATTATAAGTTACAGTAATATCTAAATATTAAAGAGGACATAAAACGTGCAATCTGATTTTAACAGCAAATTTATTTTCTGAATTTCTACCTAGCTAGCGAGCGAGTCGTCACGTTGGAATGATGTCATTGCATACGTAACAAAGTTGTTTTGCCCTCAGCGGTGGACGGTCAGACGGTCAACAATTTGGGTTAAGAAAGTAATATATTGTTCCAAAAGTAAATTATTTTGCCTTACGTTGGTTCGTGAAGGCTATGATATTTTTTTTTTTATTTACCACTAGACACTAGGCGCCTTTTTGGCAGTTAATAGTAAAAAAAAAGTAAACAGTGTTAATCCCACCGTCATAATAACATGATACAAGACGCAATGCTTACATTTGTCATGTTTGTAATATAATTATCGATTAAAGTGGAAATCCATTTAGTAAATCAGCTGAACTTGGTTGACTGCTTCAAGTCTGCTTTAATGTTAAATTGTTTACCTTGTGTGGCTTATTCAAACTAATGAATGCATGCTATCGTATCCTGACGGATTTGTCTCTGGCGTACACAATTTGAGACGTCACTTCCTTCTCCGAGCTCGGTACCGGAAACGTTGGGCCCAAGCCTGGAGCTCTACAGCTACTAGACCCTTCTCCAAAATGCCAGATTTGACTGACACATTTTCTCAAGGTCTCTCAAATGTCATACCATACACAAAACCACACACACACTCACTCACCTGCTCTAGCACAGTGTCAATGGGCAGCTTCTGTAGGTTCTCCAGGTGAGAGTGGAAGAGGTGTGTGTGTGTCATGGGCACTTCCAGCAGCGCTTCGATGATGTAGCCGATGGTGCAGTCGTCCGGTAGTCGGATCTTCTCTGCTGTGCTGATGAAATTCCCCAAACTGAAACCAGAGAACAGAGTTTTTCAGCCTACAGAGCCTGTCGACGTGTGCGTTTCACACCAACAGCAGCAGCAGAAAATAAGGACTTATTTAGAAGAGAGTTCATTTAGCTTTGAGAATATCAGTGAATGTTCAGTGGACGTTTGACGCAGTTTGTGCAGAAATAAACGCTGCAGCTCCTCCAGACAGACAGAGGTTTGCCGTGTCTGGTTTCCTGCCGCTGAGTGAAGTGACAGCGGGGGTTAACTGCGGAGAGAGTAACGTTATCGACTCCGGCCCAGGAGACCAAAACTACGGTGTCTCCCTTGTGCCTTCCGACCATGGTCGGGAGGCTGAAGCAGGAAAAGTTAACACTAGGATCAACATCGGCCGGGCCTTCCATTCGTGGAGTGACCTTCGTTTGACCGATGCTCGTTCGTGTCCACGTAGTGCGAGCACAAGCGCGAGCAACTGACTGTCGTTGACTTAACTGCCACAGGTGTCACTGTTAACAAGCTATTTCTGATTCTTACAGAGAGTCTCTTTAAAATTGTGCTTTTGTGTGATTCTTTGTGGAGGAACTCTGTTTTACAGATCTGTCGATTAAATCAACTAATCAATTAGTCGACTAAGAATTTCTTTGATCGAGGACAGCCCTCGTAAAGACACTTAGAAATGTCCATGGTCCATGACCTACCTGGCCCACGGGCTCATTTTCAGTGCCAGGCCTCTGCTGATACAGAAACCTGCTCCTCCTGTGGCAAACCAGAACTTGACAGACACCTGAAATGAGACGAAGGCAGCCAGATCAGCCAGCTTGTTAAGGGTGGAACAGCTATATTTGTCACTAAGTGGATGCAGGATCCTCCTAATGAGGTGTAAGCAGACTGACCGATCCGTCACTCTTGACCCTCTCTGCAGCCTCTATAGGATGATCCAGACTGGGCCGGCCCAGGTAGACATCCTGGCTGTGGTGGTAGAAGGAGAGCAGCCGCAGCAGGCTGGGCAGGATCACGTAGTTATCGTCATCCATGTGGCAGAACCACCTAAAACACACACACAGACACACACACAGTCAGCACTGTAACAAACTTTGAGTGGATATGTGTCGGTGGCTTGTAATCAACTCGTAGAAATATCATGTTTGAGTTGGTTAATTAACCGTTTGTTGCATCCCAGCTGTTTAACGAGTCTGTTCCGATCACTTTTCACTCACTTTTTCTGCGACTCGATGAACTTATCGTACTCCACAGACATCTTGCAGCACAGAGCCTGGCGGGTGTGAGCTGCTGAGCAGTTAGTGTTGATGATGTTAGCTCCTGGTAAAGAGACAGCAGAGCACAACACGGTTTAATTCCATGCTGCTGTGTACAGCATCGTATTGGGGATTTGATATGTTGGTAGCAGATGGTTCACATACAGTTAGGGATGGCTCAATACCACTTTTACATGTCTGATACTAGGGCTGGGACAATCCACCTATCTCCCGATTCGATACCATCACGATACTTGGGTGCCGATTTGATAAATATTGCGATTCGATATTGCGATTTGTTAACTTTTTTAACACTAGACCATGGGAAAAAGTAGAATCATACACTTCTAGGGACTTTTACTTTGGAAATTAATACAGTAATTAAAATGAATAGAGAATATTTGATTTTCAGCATGTATGTAGTCAGAGATGTCCTGAAGTCAGACATGCCCACTTTATGATAATCACATGCAGTTTGGGGCAAGTCATAGTCAAGTCAGCATGCTGACATAGCATATTTGTCCACTCGCATGTTGATAAGAGTATTACATACTTGACAAATCTCCCTTTAAGGTTCATTTTGAACAGATGAAAAAATGTGTGATTCATTTGCGATTAAGTGTGATCAAATATTTTAAATGATTGACAGCCCTAATGTGAACATTCTTCTTCCATCTGCTTTGTTTGAAAAATGTGTACTTGCAGCCATACACAAGACTACACATTCCTGATACATTACAATGCAAACACTATGACACAATTCTTGGCTGTACGTCTGCACATATTCCTGTAATCTACAGTATATCAGATGTTATTATCTACAAGGCATATTGATATACTTCAGACATACAGTCTGAAGTATATCATCTGACGACAAGGTCAACTTGACCCAGATACTGTTGTGCATATTTAATCAAATTTGATTGGCTCACTTTTTTGTGTGTCCTAGCCGTATCATACTAATGTTTATTCTGATTTGCTAGGTCACTCTATAATATGGCTATACACAAAACATGTTGAATTTCACTCTCATTTCTTATGAGAACTGTCCCATCTTCTTACCTGTTCTCATCCGCAGCTCCTTGTCCTCACCGTCAGTGAATATGTAGGTCTGAAACAGACAAAGACGCACTGTTAAGCACACATTCATGCTCTACTGGGGACACAATGAAGTGCTCCATTGTTTTCTCTCGTAGACGAGGACGTGTGTCAACGTGTTTATAGCATGAAATAACTAATCAAAACCAAACTTAGCAGAAAAATGAACACTTGAACAAACATCAGCGTGATAACAACTACTTAAAATGACAGAAACCATCTTTGGGAAAAATGTATTTGACATGTATACTGTGACTTTTTAATTTGGCCCATGTCCCATCTGCTAACATGGAGGGGGCGGGCTTTATGACCTATATACTGCAACCAGCCACCAGGGGGCAATCCAGACGTTTAGGCTTCACTTTAAGGGAGCTGTCACGTCATCCATCTTTAGAAACAGTCTATGAACAGAGCTTTTACAGACAAAAGACGTAAAGGTTACCTGCTAACACTGACGTGTTTGATCAATGAGCATCACTTATTTAATCTCAAGTGTTTTCCGCAGACCTCAGTATGGAGAGTTAGTCATGTACAATGTACGGCAGGCAGAGACAGACATGCTAGACCTCTTCAGAGCCCTGCAGGCTTTAACCTTCACCCACCCACCACCTAATGACACGGCCTGTTAACCTTGTTAACCTTGACCTTGGGCTTCTATTAAATAACCATCGTCTTTCTCTTTATGTGAAGTTACCTTCTCTACACACCACACAGACTGCTACAGTGGAAGAGCTACACTGACATATTTACACTAAAGCAGCTTTTAATTTTACAGGCAGTTGTAAACTTGAGGAGCAGACTTTATTGACCTAACCCCGACAGAGAGAGAGATAGCTGTGTAGTAAACAGCAAGGCCTAATGCGCTCCTGATGTGAACAGCCAGGCTTCAGCTCGAGCGACGATCACCATTGCGCGGCCCGCCGCCACTGTCTGGGTTGCACATGGTTGGTTACGGCCGATAGCTAACACAGAACAGACTCACAGTGGAGCCCTTTCACAGCAGACCTGGACTCAAGAGCCAGTATGAGCAGAGAGCTGTTGATACTGGGAGCACAAACTAAACTGGATCCTCTCTGACTGGGACATTTGTGGGTGAAGTGGGTTCAGAGTGTTTCTGCCGTTAGACCTCCTCCTCCTCTCTGAGGCTCTTTGTCCGCCAGTGGGACTTATAATTGCTTTTAATAGCTCTCGATACACAGCTGGTCACAGTGCTTTCTGTGATGGATAATTAGAACTTCATATGAGGTACTTAGGACTACTTTAACCCTCTGAGACCCACAACAGACCCCGTTTTGTCTTTTTTAGGGGGAGTTACAGGGAGTCTTTCGGGGCAGATAGCAGGTCAACAGTAGATGTCACATAGAAGTGGTGTACATCATCTGAAAGCTGGGAACCTGAAGATTAATTTGAGATGCTGTTCAACACCTTGTGTCAAATTCTTCTAGTCATAAATCAGAAATATTTAATTAATTCTCTCCTCTCTACTCTTCAGATTTAATCGATTCACGTTTGCCGACCTCACGCAATTCCCAGTATGATAGTTCCACTCACTTCAGCCTGAAGAAAGGTCTAGTCTGACAAAAACAATTAGTGAATAATATTCCACGCCTTCTCAGTGTTGGCTTAAAAGTTAAGTTTGACAACGGATTCCAAGGTCGCAAATTAACTGTCAAGCTCGAGTAAGTATAACACTCATCAGAGTCAGAGCTGCGGTGTAGTGAGTGATGGGTGTGTGTGTGTGGATACGATGGTGCACGGCGGTTGGTGGGGCAGAGATTACGTCATTGAGAGAACGAGCACGGCAAAGTGTGCTAAGTGTTTTAGCATGTGTCCCCACAGCTTCAGGTTGCTGTGGAACTTCCTCTCCTGAAGCCCAGGCCAGGACTGCCATAAGGGAACATACACACAAACACTTCAATTTAAGTAATAGGGGTCTTATCCAGAGCGAAGAGTAACAAACGATCATTGAAACTGTAGAATAATTCTAAATACTAATGACCTAAAATGAACCTATAAACAACTTGGTTTTAATATAGAGGGGATTCTGACACTTGGCAGATAGATGAGGGCTGAAATCAAGATTTACTTGCTTATAAATGTCCTGTGGTTCCACTAAATGTCAAACGAGCACAAACTAACAACGTCACAGAGGAATCTCTGATAATAAAGCCAACACCCTAAAAACCACCCAAACAACAGACAAGCGAACAGACAAGAGCCAAATCCATTAGCACTAACATCACTGTATAATCGTGAATTCAAAATAAACTGGGGGACTCCACATAGTTGTGAAGTGGTACGGGCTGCAGGAATGTGTTTCTATGAGAGCTTCTTATTCATATATAGATGTGCTTGGAATTGTATGACCTGCTGTCAGTATGCAGCTGATATCTTTAATGATCACAACTCGTGATGAATTATTATAGTGGGCTCATTAACTCATGTACCACACCCCTGAGTGTATGGAACGTGATTATATCTCTTTAACTACCACGGAATTTAGCAAATGCATTTCTTTGGGTTATGGTTTTGGGCGCGGAGCTGCATATGATTTATTATTGCCGCCAGGAGATTATGTGTTCGGTCGTGTGTGTGTGTGTGTGTGTGTGTGCATCTCTGTCTGTCCACGGCTAATCTCGCATGCTGCTGGACCCATCAGCCTCATACTTTTTGTGCTCATTTTTGACCGTCAGTTCGAGGACCTGTCATGGTTGCAGTGACTCACACTTTTTGAAAACATATTTTTATTGAAAACATATTTAATTAACTGTTTTATACCGTCATTGACTGCTGACTCCTCACGACTCTTAACTTGCCTGCTTCAGTTTGAACTCTTTCTGTTACGGATTATAAATTGTTCCTCTCTTGATTTGCACGCCTAGGTGAGGTAATTGCATGCAAACTGAACCGAGCGCGGACTACAACAGAGCGTGTCTTTAACTTAACTTTAAAAAAAGAATGAAAACTGCCCAATGCAATTTGTTTGTCCAACAAACAGTCGAGTTCTCAAAGATATTCACTTACCAATGATATAAAACAGAAAAAACAGCAAATTTGAGAAGCTGAAACTGCTGCTAATTACTTTACCCTGATTTTTGAAATAGTTTACTATTTTCTGTCAATCAACTAATCCTTTCAGCACTACAGTATTTGATTGTGTAACTGTTATATCCCTCCGGATAGTCCAGCCATAGAGTGAGCACAGGCCAGTTGAGGCTACATCCAAAACAATAAAGAACTCCGGCTCTCCTCACCTGTTCTATAGCTTGGGAAACCCAGGTCTGAATCAGCAGCTCCAGTCTGGACTTGTGGTACTTCCTGGTAGTCTTCACTGCAATAAAAATGTCCTTAAACTCTAACGGGTCCCGTGACCTAGACCCTGAAAATCTACCTCCCTTTCCTCCAGGGAGAGCTCCTCTTTTGGAGTCCGTCCACCTCTTGGGACTCTGGATATCATTCCCGGTATCTTCGGTCTCGATGGATCTCCCCTGCCCTGCTGAGCTCCTCTTCAGCTCTGAGTCAGAGCCAGTTTCCCATCCGTGGACGGGCACTCCTGGAACCCTGACATGGTGCGATGGGTCCGGTCTGATTTGGGGTCGTGGCTGAGGCAGGTCTACCTGGCGTGCTGGAGGCTGGAGGGCAGGGATGAGCAGAAGCAGGAGGCCGCAGAACGCAAGGGAAGTCAGGAAACAGAACTTGCTGACACCCACTGAAGCTATGTGCATCCTGACTGGCCAATGGAGCGGGTTCATTAGCCTCCAGGGCTGCAGTCACTTCCAACGCCACTCTGTCCCATCCTCACACCATCACACAGAATCCTGCAAAGACAAAAAAGGGAGAAGATTCCACAAGGTATTTAGAGACATGTCGATACGCTTCAGATTCATTCAGTTCAGGGACCACGTGGAATGAATCAAATTATTCGGGGTCAACCGGTCACTACAAAGACATGGAGCAGTTTCAAGCTTCTGAAACCTTCTTTCTTTACAATAAAAGTCAAAGCTAAACAATGAAATTCACTATAAAGCTGTGTAAAGTCGAGGGGGAGCTGCAGATTCAGATGATAATTCTCTGTAGGATCATCACTGTGAGAGAATTAAAAAGTTATTTCCAGTAAACTTTTAAGGAATTATTAGGAAATTACAGATCCGTAATATAAAGTGTTACCTTTACTTGTCTACTACTTGTGTTGCAGAACCAATCATAGCACTGACTTTACTGTCTTTCAGAGACTCTAGTAGGTTCAATTTCAGGGCTAGACGCAGACATATGAAACTAGAAAAACCTAAAGAATCAATTGGTACCAACCATATCTTGCTACCATATTAGGAAGGAAGCTAAATAACTCTCCAAAGTAAGGCTAAATTTTAGCAGGAAAAACTGTCATGGCCATTTTCAAAGGGGTCCCTTGACCTCTGACCTCAAGATATGTGGATGAAAATGGGAGTCTCCTCCTTACAGCCATGCCCACTTTATGATAATCACATGCAGTTTTTTTCATGCAGTATAAATGTGTTATTTTTGCCTATTCTAAAAATGGTGTATTTGAATACTTCTGCATACTTGGGTCCCCAAACAGTCTTGAATCACATAAATTGGGTATCACCGTAAAGCTGAGACTCTTGTGGATCCAATGAGCCCAATTCAATTCATGTGTGATGATGTTAGGCCCCGTAGTAGCCATTTCATTGTAGTGAGACCATTTTTTTAAACTTGACCTCACTGTTTAAAATGACCTGTGGTGACCTCTAGGATAATCACAGCCTCATGAAACTTTACAGCCACAAACTAGAGACCTAGAGCATTCAGAGGATGGATGGCTTTCCTAGCTAGATCGACAATAAGGGGGTTTCTGAGCAGTTTACACAACAGAAGTGCTCGCCATCCAAACACAGAAAAATGCAATTCTTGCAGAAATGTCAAAATGTCAAAAGTTTTTGAACCCAAATCACAGCATGGCTTTTTCTATGGTGTTCCTCAAGGTCTTGGTGTCTTAATGTGGTGTTCTGGAGGGATTATTGATAATTTTTAATACATTCTCGATAGATAAAAAAAATGCTTAAATTTAGCACCAAATCTGTGTAACAAAAGGTATCAACACAAAAATTGCTGCAACAACTTATGAGACATAATAGAGCATGGGAATGACCATCGTATACTTCCATCATAATGTTCTAAACCCTTATATACTTTTTAGAATAATTAATTAATTCATGTTTATTTGTAATTAATGACTAGAACAACTTGACACAGTGCTGAGCTGCATCTTAAATCATCTCCAGGTTCTCAGCTTTCAGATGATGTACACCACTTCTATGTGACATCTACTGTTGACCTGCTATCTCCTCCTAAAACCCCCTGGACCCCCCCCCCTAAAAAAAGACAAACACGTCCTTGAAAAGTATAAAATCTATTCAAATACATGCTGCTTGAAGAATTACATCTATGCCGAATTGAAGAGTAACATAGTTTGAATCCTTATACGATTTAACCTCATGTTTAACTGGACAAAAAAGTCAGTCTGTAACAAGTTAAACACTAAATGGACAGATTTCCAGGTGGAGTCTGGTGTGGTGTGTAAACAGCTTTAGAAAGAGTGGCAGAGGGACCTGCAGCAACTTACCAGAGAAGATCAGAGGACACAACATTTGATGTCTTTTGTCCAGTATGAAGAGGACGGAAGCATAAAGCTTTTACTGAAACACAACTAACTTACTGGAGAAAATAACTATGTTGAATGATGAACCTAATAAAAGCCTCCGGATCCACTGCTCCACTCTTCTGTTTTGTTCCGACGTGACTTTAAATATAACGAAGAGTTTTTCCTAGGTCTTCTTCCGTCCTCTCGGGTCGAAAAGTTAAACAAAAATTACCTCCTAATGTCGTTTCCTAACTAGTTTTCCTTGACCTCGATGGAAAACGTCCTGAGGTCAAGGAAAGAGGATAATTCAGGATGACTTTAGGAGAAGACAACAGCGGTGTTCAGAGAACCCCACTGCACTTTCCACTTCTTCTTCTTCTTCTCTGGTTTCTGGCGCATCGCAACCAACTTTAAGCAGCATACCGCCACCTACTGTACAAGCGTGTGTAACATCATGTCATTCTCCTCCTATGTGTATGGCACTAGAGCCCTCTATTGGTTCTGGGCTGTAATAACAACCAACAGTCCCTTCATAACAAAAACCTTTCAGCAAATTCAAGTGCTCTGAGAGAAAACTACTTCTGCAGCTTCTCATGGCTCTGTTTTCATAATGACTGACTTTTTATTTTATTTTTTTTTAAAGTACAATAAATAACAATATATACTGTACATACATACTGCTCATGCCAGGGGTAAATTATTATTATCCATAATAATAATAATAATAATAATTATTAAAAAAAATATTACAAAATCAGAATAGATTCTCATCGGTCCATAAGAAATTTGTCAAACACATAGTTAGTTTTGATTGCCTTCTTATTCTTAATGTTTCTTATCGTGGTGCCATATTGTCTCAGTTATTGATAAAAACGTTCAAAATTAGGTTTGGAGTCCGCCCATCTCTCCAAAATCAGAATTAACTGTACAAAGAGCATATTATCTTTTTCCCTTCTCATTACCTTCAAAACGTATAAAAATTTCCTTTTCCTGAAATGTTATTGTTCGCCCAGTTTTCCTTCTTAAATATTGTTCAGCACCCACCCAAAATATTCTGATACATTGATAAAACAAATTACATATTGTTTCAAGAATACTCGATATCAATTCTAAATCTCTCCAATGTCTTTTTTGCTGGATATATGCGATGCAAGATTTTACAGGAAACTTCTTTAACTATGTTATTAAGACAAAATTTGTCCCCAACCAGCCAAATTATCTGCCAATTAATTTCTCCATAAAGCGAAGCCCAAAAGGTAGTAGGTATCCTAACCACATTCAGCATTTGGAAAATTGAGGTAAAGTGATTGTACTGAAAATTCAGAAATCAACTAAACTAGTGAAAGATGCATGCGCTTGAATAAGAGGCACCAGAACCAGCAAACCACTTTCATTTCTTTTATTTTGAAGATGAAAGTGAAGGCAGCCGGGATGATAAAAGTGAAACACAGTCTTGCTTTGGGGAGTTTTAAAAATTTACAAAGAGGGGAAAACATTAAAAAGGTGCAGAACAGTAACAGGACATCCATCAAGTCCCATGTGAAATATGGAATTCAAAGCCACATTTCCTTGCAAATTGTGTGGGCCTGTAACTGTCGATACAAAGCCGACCTCATTAAGGACACCTCATGTCACTCAGATAATCAAGAATTCCTTTGTGGCATCTGTGGAGTGGGTCTGAATCCCTCAGAGAACCTGATGCAGCATGTAGTAAAGTCACATGAAAGAGAGAGGGGACTTGTCCTACTTGTGGAAGAAACTGCAGCGGCTTTTATTTAAAATCCATTTGAGAATCCACGCAGGGGGAGAAACCATACAGCTGCAAGACCTCGGCTCTGAACAGCCACATGCAGAACCATACACGCATACAGTAGCTACACAATGTACTGCTTCATGGACTGTTGCACATCATGGCTGTACACAAAATGTGAGTCTTGGTATATATATCTTAAATATCTTAAAGCTCAGATTGTGATATTTTGATCCAAGTAATTGATGACAACCAGCTGAAAGTAGCTTTGATCTTACAGAAACATAATGCATTTGGCCTCTGACAGAAGCCTGTCTGAGTCATTTCACTGCTATCAGTTACTTGAGTTGCATGCCATTAAGGGTCAGTATAGCCTAATGGCTTCACAGCAAAAAGGATATAGCTGGGCCTATTGGACAACATGGATGCACATCTCTCAGTAAATAATTACCATCCATCCAACTAAGCTTTAAATAGTATAAATAGTATAGTATTAAAATGAAATCTGGGGGAGCCAGTTTGAATGGGTCTGATGCAGCAGATAAAATGAATAATAGTATTGTTAGGTCATCTATAATTTACAGGTGCTATGCAGCCAAAGCCTACAGGCTTATGTTTACATTGTATAGACAAAGCTAATTGTATAATATTGTGAGGACTGGACTAATTACCAGGCAGCAGACCTAAAGCTCAGTGTTATATATTATTATTTTCTATTTTTTCTATTTTGATATAGCTAATGTTGGAGTGAATTGTACAGTATGTAGCCTCCATCACTGAGTAAGTCTCTCTCAGTTTACATGTATGTGTCTCAAGATCTCAAGATTCATATGATACCACTGTATTTCCACTATCTTAAAAACTGAAATGTGCTTGAAATTCAAATGACAGTTAATGTTAATGCCAGTCAGATGATCCACCATCATTGTCAGAGGGTTAAAGTAAACCAAGAACTGAGGAGGAGAATAATTCCAATTTTAAGATCATGGAGATCAATGAGTCAAACAGAGTCTAACTAAAGTATAATCTCTATTTTTCACTTTTAAATGAGTAGATTATGTTAGAAATAGGCCTACCAGTAGGCTGCAGTTGGTACAACACAATATATGTCATGGATTTAGATTAAGGATGTCTTTTGTTTTGTGCAATATTGCAATGGACTTGGACATTTTTGTCTTTATATGATTCACATGTGGTTTCCAGCATAGTTTGTGGTCAATAACAACTCCCAAAAATGGATTCTCTCAAGCTCTTTCTATTTCAACGTTATCTATCATGAGTTTTACTGGATTATTGATTTTTCGATATCCAGTGGTGAGCAGGGAGATGGGGTTAGGGTGGGGTCGTAGGGCTTCAGAAGCTCTTCTTCTGCTGGTTCTTTTCCAATGAGAGCTCCTGAAAAGAGAAAGACAACATATTTTATTTTACCTCCAGGAGGTCTGAAGTCACCTGATGTTTGAATCAAAACGATGAGGGGCCATAAACGACACGAGGGAGGCGTTCATATGGTCTCATCTCGTAAACACAGTAAACACGACCCCATTTGAAGGCACTGAGTTTCTCAAAGCTCTGAGTTCACAAATTCTGACGTGTTTGTTGATATTGCGAGAAATGGCGGAGCCCATGGAAGTTGATTTTTTCGGAGCATAATATTGTAATTTTAGTCGTATATTGTTTTTCTTGGTCAATATGTCTCGAGGAAAATGTTGATATTTCCAACGACCTCATCTTTTTCCTCTGTCATTATGCCTTTGCATTTACTGCATTATGTTACGCACTTGCTAGCTTGCTAAATGGTTATAGCTTCTGTGGCTTCTAGACGCCAGAACAGTAACGTTAATATTGCCCTTGCTTTGCAGAGGTGCCTTCACGACTTAAGCACTTGAACGCCACGCATATCATGTTCACGACTTCTCCATACTGTAAACACGAGATCAACGAGTTTCATTTGAACGCACAAATTCAATTCAATTCAATTCAATTCGCTTTATTGGCATGACCGTCAGGTGAACAATATTGCCAAAGCGTCAATTCAATAATAAATAAAAATTAAAATAGAACAAAATAAAAACAAAAACATATATATACATATATACAATTCATTAAGCAAATTACAATATATAGATATTTAAAAAGAACATGCATGGAAGAAAACAATAAAGAAGTAATTAATGTTTGTTGTGTCAATAAAACAAACAAACAAAAAAAAACAATTAATAACAATATATTGCAATATCCAGGGATATTGTAGGACTTCTACAAACGCCCACCATATATGGGCACGTTGAGGCTAATCAGATACGTTGTTGCTAGGGAGCTGAGGATTCCACGGTTGCTATGGTATTAGTAACCTGGTGCATCATTTCGACTTGATCAGAATTTAAACCGAAAACTTCTAACGGAAGATTTCAGTCGACGATTTCTCTGAGAAGAAAACACCAAGCAGCGATTATTTTACACCAGGACTTCTACCAAAGACGAACCATCACTAACTGACGGACTGTTTCCCTGGAAAACGTGAGATTTGTACACTTTTTAACCCCATGTTGTTGTTTTTCTATGTGTTTAACCATTGAGACTCTCCGAACCCCCACAATGCACTGCGGTAGCTAGCTAGCTAGGCTAATGGCTAATAATGGGTAACACTTCATTTTACAGGTCTGCACATTTCATGTTAATTAGGTGATAATTAGCAATTAACCTATTTGAAATTTATTTGGAATTACTGCCAAATTAGCCCAATATTTACCTCAATATGTATTGAATTTATTATAAACATTATTTAATAATTATATTCTGCTATTTCTCAATAGCTGGTAATTTAATACATTTCCAGGAAAAGAATACAAAGTTAATTGATATGCTTTATTTCCATGTCTGCTGATAAATAGATAATAATTTACAAATAAATTATTTGAAATTTCTTAAAAAAACAAACATTATATGCTATTTTAGCATATAATTATTAATTAATGATTATAATAAAGAATTTTTAGATCCATTTTGAGGTAAATATTGAGGTAATTTTGCAGTAATTCCAAAGATATTTCCAATATATTACTTGCTAATTATCACCTAATAACCATGACATTTGCAGACCTGTAAAATTAAGTGTTAACATTAGTTTTCAAAAGTAGATTCTGACTGAATTTTCTGCATTCAGAAATGTTACATTAAACTGTATTCTGTACAATTAAACTGTATCAGTGCTGACTGTGTGCTCATAGGCTTGATGTTGTGTCAAATGATATTAAGAGAATAACAGGGTCCATGTGTGCCTTCACATTGTACCAGCAACATAAGTTGACATATGGAGGGCCTCCTGCAGTAATAACACTGTGAAAGAAATACATACATTATAATGTATGCATTGTGGTATGTATAATGTATTGTATGAGATTTTCTTCCAATGAAGTATTTATATTATTGCATTGTGGTACTGATCCACTTAATTCAATATGTGATGTGAGAAAGTCATCACTGTATAACAGGCCATGGTATGTTAACATGATGTGGAGCAGTGGTCTGAGGGTGGTATTTGTTTTTACCTTCAGATGGACAAACGCGACACATGGAAATGGGTCCTCGTTCCGAGCGCAGACCGGAACAGCGCCAAGCGGCTCATCCTGCAGAGGATCCCTGCACCAACCTCTCAGAGTGGCTCTTCACCTGGCTCTTCATCTGGCGCTCCACCTGGCGCTCCACCTGGCTCTTCACCTGGCTCTTCATCTGGCTCTTCATCTGGCTGTGACCCTGGCTCTCCAGTGGGAGAAAAGGTAAGAAGGGCAATGACCCCACAAAACCTGAACATCACATTTTCTACACATTTTCTATTAATACATCAAAGGGTGGAAAAAGAACAACCTTAATCGGATCTCTGTTGTCTAACGTTAAGAAACAAAAATGTTGTAATCTGTAGGGGTCAGCAACATTTTTAAAATTTAAATGTTCTTTTTAATCAGTTTGCCATATCAACATTAAGGTTAACATTAAGTTTAATTATGTTGTTATGAATGTTGTCTTGATGTGTCGCCTCCCTGTCGTCCGACTGTGTTGTTATGAATGTCGTCTTGATGTGTCGTCCGTCTGTGTTGTTATGAATGTCGTCTTGATGTGTTCTTCCTGTCGTCCGACTGTGTTGTTATGTATGTCGTCTTGATGTGTCGTCCTCCCTGTCGTCCGACTGTGTTGTTATGAATGTCGTCTTGATGTGTCGTCCGTCTGTGTTGTTATGAATGTCGTCTTGATGTGTCGTCCTCCCTGTCGTCCGTCTGTGTTGTTATGAATGTCGTCTTGATGTGTCGTCGTCCGACTGTCTTGTTATGAATGTCGTCTTGATGTGTCGTCCTTCCTGTCGTCCAACTTTGTTGTTATGAATGTCGTCTTGATGTGTCGTCGTCCGACTGACTGTGTTGTTATGAATGTCGTCTTGATGCGTCGTCCTTCCTGTCGTCCGACTGTGTTTTTATGAATGTCGTCTTGACGACTGTATGTTAACATGATGTGGAGCAGTGGTCTGAGGTTTTGTATTTGTTTTTACCTTCAGATGGACCGAGGCTACGCTTGGACAAGTGTCCTCATTCCTGTCCCCATCCGGCCCAGCATCCCCGGGCTCATCATGCGGAGGATCCCAGCACCAACCTCTGGGAGTGGCTCTCCACCTGTCTGTGACCCTTTCTCTCCACCTGTCTGTCACCCTGCCTCTCCACCTGGCACTGACCCTTGGTCTTACCATAGACCATCCCCTCACTCTACCTTTCACTCTTCCTCTAGCTCCTCCTCTAGCTCTTCCTCTAGCTCTTCCTCTAGCCCCTCCTCCAGCTTTTCCTCAAGCCCCTCCTCTAGCTCTTCCTCTAGCTCCTCCTCTAGCTCTTCCTCTAGCTCCCCCTCTGGCTCTTCCTCAAGCCCCTCCTCTAGCTCTTCTTCTAGCTCCTCCTATAGGTTTTCCCTTATCTTCCCGTCAGGTTCCCCCCAAAGGCAAGGCAAGAGAAGGCAAGTTTATTTATTTAGCACATTTCAGCAACAAGGCATTTCAAAGAGCTCTACACAAAACACCAAAAGCATCGAGACAAAATTCAAAGGAAATGCACCACAAAAGGACATTTAAAAACAATTAACAACAGTCATTAAGGAGCCAAGAGAATAGAAAATGAAAACAACCTAAAATAGAATAAGGCAGGTTCAAAATACAATAATAAAAGTTAAAGTGCAGTCACAGTGCAAGAAATAGATGATGATTTGATTTAATATATTTAATATACCTCAGGTTTGTCTTTTTTTAATTGAAGAA
The DNA here is from genome assembly GCF_015220745.1 of Sebastes umbrosus. Taxonomy (NCBI): domain Eukaryota; kingdom Metazoa; phylum Chordata; class Actinopteri; order Perciformes; family Sebastidae; genus Sebastes; species Sebastes umbrosus. The sequence goes on from NC_051288.1 coordinate 9,428,702, forward strand.
AATTCTGGCGCATCCAATCAATGATTTGTTAAATTTACTTACTCAGTTCTTATTGGACCATAGTCCCCTGGTGATATGGTTATGTGAATTTGTGTGTCGTGTGCTTTATTGTTTTTAACTTATTTTGTTGTCTTCCAAAGCTCCCCCATCCCAGAGCCTGAGCAGGAACTCAGTGAGCCTTCAAGAGCGAGCCCCGCTGAAGAACCTTTCTATTAATTTTATCCTCCTCGTTAAGTAACTAACTAACTCACTAACTAACTAACTAACTAACTTACTAGCTAACTAACTAACTAACTCATAATAATAATCTATAATAATCATAATAATTAATCTACTGTGGGTAATACACAAACTATCCCTTTAAGTTTAAACTCTGACTTCATACTGCAGCTGTTTGCTACCCGAGCCTCCACCTGCGGACAGCAGACAGCTGCAGATAAATGCGCAAACTCCAACCTCCACCAGCAACACTCTACCGGCTCCACCACGTGCAACCTTTCCAAACCTCCACCTATAGCCTCTGCCAGTAACCTGCAGCTGCCGCCTCCATCTGCAGATTCTGGCAGACAGCTGCAGTCTGAACCTCCACGTACAGCCATAAACCTGCACCTCCGCCTCCATCTGAAGATTCTGCAAGACCACTGTAGCTCCACCTACAGCCTCTGCCAGCAACCTGCAGCTGCCGCCTCCACCTGCAGATTCTGGCAGGCAGCTGCAGACAAATGCGCAAAGTCCAACCTCCACCAGCTCCACCACGTGCAACCTCTGCCAAACCTCCACCTAAAGCCTCTGCCAGCAACCTGCAGCTGCCGCCTCCACCTGCAGATTGTGGCAGACAGCTGCGGCCAAACCTCCACCTACAGCCTCTGCCAGCAACCTGCAGCTACTGCCTCCACCTGCAGATTCTGGCAGACAGCTGCAGACAAATGCACAAAGTCCAACCTCCACCAGCTCCACCAAGTGCAACCTCTGCCAAACCTCCACCTACAGCCTCTGCCAACAACCTGCAGCTACCGCCTCCACCTGCAGATTGTGGCAGACAGCTGCAGCCAAAACTCCACCTACAGCCTCTGCCAGCAACCTGCAGCTGCCGCCTCCACCTGCAGATTCTGGCAGACAGCTGCGGCCAAGCCTCCACCTACAGCCTCTCCCAGCAACCTGCAGCTACTGCCTCCACCTGCAGATTCTGGCAGACAGCTGCCACCAAACCTCCACCTACAGCCTCTGAAATTGGGAAAAAAAATTGGAGAAAAGCTGCAAAAACAGCTAGAAAACAAACAGAGGTGTACATTAATCAGTTGCACACTGGCCTGCTAGAGGTCAGTGGCATTTAATACAAAAAGAAAGTCCTGGAGATCAACCCACCATTCCTGGATTCAAACTAAACTACGGCCATTCACTTCATATGGCCGAAGAAGGTAAGTACAAGTGTCTGACGTGAAGAAAGTGACTTAGAATAGTCTTTAATATAGAGACAGAGAAAGTAATGTTATTGTATGTTATTGTGTGTTGTCCATAAAGTATTACACAGTCAAAAATTCAAAAATGAATTATTATACTCACTATTTTCTTGTCTCTCTCTCCCCTTATCTTACTGCACCACCTGAGCTGCTACTGTTTACTCCGGACGAAGAAAGTGAGTATGAGATTCTAACTTGTGACCCATTTATTCATATCATATTCATTCATATCACTTAACATTATTTGACTGTTTTATTAACCATTACTTTTCGTTTTTTCCTCTTACTTGCATCCACCACCTGAGCTGCTGATCTCAGGTGGTGGATGCTCGGACGAAGAAAGTGAGTATGAGATTCTAACTTTTGACGTATTTATTCATATAATATCACTTAACCTTATCAGATTTTATCATTATCAGATATTATTTGTCATTTTTTCCTCTTACTCGACCTCCTGAGCTGCTGTTCAAGTTGTGGATGCTCGGACAAAAAAGGTGAGTATGAGCTTTTTAATTAATTAATATAAATAAATACAAATTAATAAATTAATTAGAGACAGTGATATATATTATCATCTTAACTTGTTTGTAAAGTAATACTTTATGGACAAACGGGTTCACACAATAACATACATTACTTTCTCTGTCTCTATATTAGATACTGTTCTAAGTCTTGTATATTTTTATTTTTCTCCAGAGACTCTGGCTGAGTGTTCCTGTAGTTCAGCGGCTCCTTCACGACAGAGAAGAAATGCTTGTTCCCGACCAGGTCAGATGGATGACGGACCACAAGATTGACAGAACAGAAGTAAACGCCCGTGTTTGTGTGGACTAAGTAAGTAAACTGCACATTAAAGGAATACTTTGTCATGAAATCATGAATCTTGAAATATTCATATTCGCTTTCGAGCCGACAGTTAGATAGATACGGAAGATTAATCTCAGAGGGTTATCAATCTTCTCATCTAACTGGCTGCAAGAACGCGAAATAGAGCATTTCCAAAATGTTGAACTAAGAGAAGGATCCACATTCCTGACTTATTTTTCATCTCACAGGGCAAGGACTCTGAGAGTGGACGTCAGATGTATTTTTGTATTTGTGTTGTGTTAAGTCACATCCACAAAAATAAAGGGCGATTTGCAAATACGCATAACTTACTCTGTAAATACGTATTTTAAGGTTTACATGTAAAGTAGTAAAGATATATACGCATTTGTGCATCTATTTCTACATGTGGAATGATATTTGCGTATTTGTTCGTGGATAGTGAAATATTTGGAAATCGTGGTACACATTTGTGGAATGTCTTCTGTGGATTACAACTAATAAAGTCCAATAAAAACTTCCATGTATGAATAAATGGACAAAATTACTATGGAAGCTTTTATTGGACTTTATTAGTTGTAATCCACAGAAGACATTCCACAAATGTGTACCACGATTTCCAAATATTTCACTATCCACAAACATGTATTTTTGTATTTGTGTTGCGTAAAATCACGTCCACAAAAATAAAGGGCGATTTGCAAATACGCAAATATCATTCCACATGTAGAAATAGATGCACAAATGCGTATATATCACTTTACATGTAAACCTTAAAATACGTATTTACAGAGTAAGTTATGCGTATTTGCAAATCGCCCTTCATTTTTGTGGATGTGACTTTACACAACACAAATACAAAAATACGTTTGTGGGTACTGAAATATTTGCAGATCATGGTACATATTTGTGAATTGTCTTTTGTGGATTACAACTATTATCTACAGATCTGCTGCGGTACCAATCGGACAAAATTCTGTAAACTAACAGGAGGAAAGTTACAAATGTCACGTGGCCCATAAATCCACAGGAAGCGATCTGCAAATGCGCAAATATCATTCCACGTGTAGAAATAGATGCACAAATGCGTATATATCACTTTACATGTAAACCTTAAAATACGTATTTACAGAGTAAGTTATGCGTAATTGCAAATCGCCCTTTATTTTTGTGGATGTGACTTTACACAACACAAATACACAAATACATGTTTGTGTACAGTGAAATATTTGGAAATCATGGTACACATTGGTGGAATGTCTTCTGTGGATTACAACTAATAAAGTCCAATAAAAAACGTCCATATTCATAGATTAATAAATACAGTTGTAAACAAATGTATTAATGCCTGTCATCATTGTATAATTATTTATTAATCAATGAAATGCTTTATATTACTATTTCCATGACTCTTGTGGTCCTCCATAAGGGGGAGGTGGTGCTGTCTGGATGCACTAACGTTACTTCCTGCCCTCTCTCTCTCTCTCTCTCTCTCAGTGTGCAGACTCAGAGGTGAGTGAGCTGCTGCTGTTCGCTCAGCTCCTCTCTGCTCTGGGAAAAAAGCGGCCGAGGGATTATCCAGCTCGGTAACGTTAGCTCCTCGGCTAACGGGGGTGAAAACACAGCAACCAGAAGAGAAGAGCCATGAGAAGCCGCTGGAGCCAGTGAAAGTTGGCTTTACTTCGGGGTACTTTAATGTACGGACACACACAGAGAAGGAGGTTCGCGGATCATCATGCCGTCTCCACCAACAACGGGAACTTTTCTCTAGAAGCTCCTCTTGGGAAAGGCTAGCTTTACTGGCTAGCTCAGTGGCTACAAACTATTTTTAATTGGCTTTGGTGCTGCTCAATGGCTCCTGCTTGTTTTTCCCTGTCATAGCGACAGCTTGGGGGGAAATTAAAAGGAGAGGCCCTGTGTGAACTTCATGACAAACCAAAGCTTTACTCGGCTTTGAAGAAGAGTAACTTCAGAAGACGAGAGACTGGCAAAAGGGACCCAAAATGAAGAAGCAGTTCAATCGGATGAAGCAGCTCGCCAATCAAACAGTTGGCAGGCAAGTATTGAAAGTTTACTCATCTGACTTCTAAAAAGGCTTGTTTGATTTAATTTAACTTCTAACTTCTTCCTCATACTTTTCCTTTAACTTTCTATCAGTTATTGCAGTGAAATATTGCCTAAATGTGAGAAAATCACATTAGTACAAATCTAATCATCTGGCTGCAGACAGTCTGCAGAGGAACAGTGTTGCATGAATGAATCAGTTCTTTTTAATGCCTGACAAGGCATAAAGGGCGTAAAAGGACATGGCTGTTAATAAGAACTGGATGTGGGAATAAGATAAGATAAGATATGATAAGATATTCCTTCATTATAAGGGAAATTTGCACAGCAGCAAAGGGGATAGTGCAAAAAAAACAAGATGCATCAACTAACACAGTAAACAAAGAGCTAAACAAAGTGTAACAAAATATGATCCATTTAAATAGAAGGAATTATAAAAATAGGAGCAGTATATACAGTACTGACAATAAACAGTTTTAATTAACACAATCGCTCAAGTGGAAAATGATATTGCACAGGGAGAATGAGCAGCAGCTTAAACATCAGGAATTATTATTGATTATATTTTGTATGTATTTGTAAATAATATGAATCTGCAAAAATAATTAAGTAACTAAGCTGTCATATAAATGTACTGGAGTAAAAATGTAGGCTAAATTATTTTCCTCTCAAATGTATGGAGCATCAAAAAGTTGCATAATATGGAAATACTCATAGCACCTCAAAATTTAGTCAAGTAAGATAAGATAAGATAAGATAAGATAAAATATTCCTTTATTAGTCCCGTCCCAGTGGGGAAATTTGCACAGTGAGAATGAATGAATGAAATCCCACCTGAAATATCAGGTTATTGTCAGTTTTTTGCTCTCCTTGATGTGTGCAAGCCTCCTAACACTGCTGATGTCTGAACCCAAACAGATGTCCTCCACAAAAGACTGAATCAGCAGCACTATCTGCATGGGGAAATAAACATCAGCAAGGAGCCCAATGATGATGATGCATTTAGCTTTTTGGTCATTGACTCTCTTCTGCTTTCATTATGAGGCTTTATTCTGCTGTCAAAATGTGTTTAAAGTAGTAGAGAAGTCTAAAAAGTAGCAACAAGGAAGAGAATATATTAAAAAGCCTTTATTGTAGTGGCTAAATCATTTAAAAAGCCAACATGTTTCGACCACTGTAGGTCTGTGTTAAATCTTTACCAGAGGGGGAGACTTTTTGGATCCATCGACTGGATGCCTTAAAGGACCCTGGCATTAATGAGGATAAAGACTCTTGACTACAATTCACTTCTTGGCAATATACGTTCTTTGATTGTGTTAGTTATGGATGGAATTACAGTGAAAATAGACCGTTTCAAAAGAAATGCATTTCTATGCAACGGCTTTGATCCATGTTTACTTACTGTCAGCTGATTCCTTCACATACGCTGCACCAGGAAATAAACTGTGACACATTTAGAATCTTTACGTTTACAACAGTGAAATGGTTTATAAATGATTCCCATTTTTTGCTGGGGACCCCCTGGAACTCCCCTCAAGGACCTCACTTTGAAAACCACTGACCAGACTATATCTAGAAAAAACAAAGATCATAAAAATGCTAGTTTCCCAACAGGCCAAATATTGTCAGTTAAAAAAGTTGTTGGAATTACACTGATTAGGTTTTCAAAGCAGATATCAGCTGATAACAGATACCAAATTATGACAATATATTGGTGCATCCCTAGCCAGGGGCCTGATCTTTGCTGCCCAGTACATGTCTGGTCTTACTAGCCCCCTGTGCAGCTGAGTTCAGACGTCAACTGAGGGGAAAAATATGTAAGAGAACTAATATACTCCATACTCTGCGTCATATAGGAAGGTTCACTTTCACTTTGTGCTGATAAAGTGGCACTAAAAGCCTTCTCCATTTGTGAAACACTAGATGCTCAGCTCCAAGCAGACATCAAACGTAAAATATATAAAATAGATTAATGTGTGTAAGTGATGGATAAGTGTCTTGTCTGTCTCCACTCCAACCATTATCTCCCTCTGAACTTATAAGACACTTACTGCAGTGTCTAAGCTATTAAGGGAATGAATCCACTCTCTGAAAAAGAGAGTATAAATCCAAAATCATTCTGCAGTGTTTAGGCTTGTTAACTAGTGCAACTATGCTGCTGTGTCATGACACACAGTGTACCTCTGTAACTGGATATCGAAAGTAGCGATGGATGGCTTCAGCCTGGCCCTGTGTGTGTGTGGACAGACAGGAGGGTGAGACAGACAGGAGGTTGAGACACACCGGAGGTTGTTTTCATCATGAGAGGTTGGCTCTCATGACATGTGGCATTTTGTGTGCATGCGTATTTTGTGGTTGTCGCTGACGGTGTGTGTGTATATGGGAACCAACAGTGTTTGGCACCTCAGGCGGACAGCGGGTGCTGGATGGTACCAGATAAAGCTACCGAACAATGATGTGTCATCTTTAAATAGGCAGGGGCAGCACTGTCACATTGATTATAGTTTCATCGTTTAAAAAGCATGAAATAATTCCATGTTAATAACAGGGTTGCCCAACATTTTTCCCTATGAGGGTCAAAACTGGAATTTAATGGTGGGCCATGGACCAAAAGCATACACCTATTGTATTGTATTGTATTGTATTGTATTGTATTGTATTGTTGGCTCAACAGCGCAATATGCGTTTTTTTTTTGCAAATTACTTTATTTATCCGTTTTAGTGCTATATAAAGAAGCTTTATTGTTAGGCTATTATTAGGTATATTGTTGCTTTTCAAATGTCAAAGATGACAGTTTTAAAACAAATGAAATACTTGTTTATTGTTAAATGCAGAACACAGAAGAGCAATGAGGCGCAGTGCTTAAGTTGCGTCTGGTTGCTATGATACGGAATATCAAAATGTCGACAAGGTAGAGTATTTGCTCTGGATGAAGAGAAGGTTGAAGCACGTAGGGAGAGAGGACAGACCCGCTGGTCTATATGTGTATTTCTTTGTACTCCATTGTTGTTGTTGTTGTTGTTGTTGTCCAGAACTTGTAGCTACATGTAGGATGTGACGGATGGTCATTGTGGAGTTTTACCCAAAGTTGAACATTTTTCAACTCTTGACGACCAGAAAAAAACACCATGCGTGCAGCGCTCAACTCAGAATTGACACTCCGCACCTTGTCATGCTGCTGCTGTTTGTAGCAAAGTTTAAAAATGCGGCGCTTCCTTTGCAAAGAATTCAGAAAAGACAAAAAAATGTGAACATAGCAGTTGTGGCTGTTGCTTGACCATCCCCGGCGGTTGGCTTGTCAGTATTGCAATATTGCGATTATTATGACAGCCCTACTCCCAAGTTCCCCAAGTTGAATATTCTTTTAGCTTTTACATAGTTAATCCCTCAAAACCCACTCATTTCCAGTGATACCCAATTTATGGAATTCCAAAGACTGTTTAGGGACCCCAGTATGCAGAAATATTCAAATACACAATTTTTAGAATAGGCGAAAATAACACATTTATACTGCATTAAAAAAACTGCATGTTTTTGCCCCAAATTACTTGTGATTATCATAAAGTGTGCGTGTTTGTGAAGGGGAGACTCATGGGTACCCATAGAACCCATTTTCATTCACATATCTTGAGGTCAGAGGTCAAGGAACCCCTGTAAAAATGGCCATGCCAGTTTTTCCTCGCCAAATATTTAGCCAAAATTTGGAGCGTTATTTAACCTCCTTCCCGACAAGCTAGCATGACATGGTTGTTACAAATTAATTACTTTGGTATCATATGAAATAAGAAAACCTGTCTCTTCACTCTAGCTTGAAAACAGCCTGCTACAGCCTCCGATGGACAGTAAAGTCGGTCGGGATCGCCAGCAATCCCGCAGGTCTTTTAATAAAAACAAAAATCGCTTGAAAAGAAGAGGCACAACATTTGCTTTGCAGAACAATATAGCTCTCTTTATTTATTAAAACAGGATGTTTTGGCTATGGCCCTTCATCGGAGGTACACACATTTTTTTGAAATAACTTTGGGCTCTGCTGCTTTGGGGCGCAGCTGGAATACTCATAATTTCCTCGCTGCAGTGTACCAGCAGTAAATTAGAACTGTAGAGAGTGTAATGCAGAAAACAGACATTTGTATGTGCATTCAGTAGTTGCTTTGCTCTTTTTGTATGCACAAGTAAGGTCAAGCCCTCATGCACTCGTATACATGCCCTTCTGAACGAGTGATCTTGGATTAGGGCAAAACCAGCTTTGTCCATTCAGATTTTGTCTGCTTGTGCATCTGCATCTGCAAAAAGTTTTGAAGTGCAGAGGCCCTCGCCGCTGCCCCCTGGGTTCCTGTGATTGTGCAAAGGCGGAACACTGTGTCCAGCGAGCAGCCGCTCTGAGGAAGTCTCTCCTTCGTCTTCTACAAACAGGAAACTGCCTCCCAGAGACATGCTTTCTAGAGAACAGGAGAGAGAAATTTGTGGAGATTGATGTGGAGAGAGAGAGAGGGAGTGAAACGGAGGGAAAAACAGCATGTGACTCATACCAGGGATCATGACGAGGATTTTTATATATCCATTGTAGAAGCTTATTTGTTTGCTATCTTTGAGCTCTCTGGACATACCCCATGCATGTTTGCTGCAGGTTGACGTGGTCAGATAGTGACACATTTTAAAGGAGATAACGTATGAACAGGGTGTTGTAGGCTATGACCACAATCTGCATAAAGATAAACTAACAATGATGCTCCACAGACCCAGAATGAGGTCAATATTCTGCACTGTACATGTGATGTTTAAGTTTGCATTTCCTCTGTTTTGCTTGTGATGATGACATCACCCCCCCGACTGTCAGGAAAACAGCCTTAGATAAGTTTTATCAGTGGCTGAGGAAGGAGTTTGATAATCACCAGTTCACATGATGTGGTCCAATCAAGGCGTGTGTGGACAGAGCGTTGGTTCAAAGGTAAAAGGCACAGTCAGGTGAAGGAAGTGTCCTTAAATCTGTCAGACCTGAGACATACACAGGTGAACTAGCAAACACATATCTGAGCTGTTAGAAATTGGCCTTCAAACTTGGTTCATTATCTCAGTCTACTCAAGTGATTTTAGCTACTAGCAGCCAGCTAGTATAAGTCACTCTGGTTTGATCAGAAACATTTCTGGGTGACATTTGTCACATATGCAGGGAGCCCTATAAAATACTGGAGGTGCCCTGCCTCGCCTGAAATAAGGAGTGCCTGCCAACGTCAGTTGAAATGATTACATTTCATTAGATATACAGTATTATTACGGTTATTAAAGCAATAGTTTGATGTTTTCGGAGATACGCTTATTTGCTTTCTGGCGGAGAGTTGGATGAGCAGATCGATACCACTCGCTTATCTGTCGGTTAAAGGGATATTTTGGGTATTTTGAAGTTGGTTTGTATGAGGTACTTATCCATAGTCAGTGTATTACTTTAGATGACGGTCAGCATGCCCCCAGTTTGGAGAAGACTAACCGATCGAGGCAGCGGTAGACCAGCAAGTCCCGTGTTCTGCAAGGCAAAATTAGTTTTTTTCGATGGAGACTGGTTCCATTGGCGAGAGCATAGGTAATGGCTTCAGTTCCCTGTTGGAAACATAGACTGTATAGCTGTCTCATGGCAAGGTAAACTGCCGAAAATATTCTGAATATAATTTTTAACTGATATTGACTTTTTTATTTGGACCTTTCTTTTAGGTGGCTAAAATACGTTTTGCTGCCAGCCCCGTCCAAAGCAGTACATTGCTTTGCTTCCATGCAGTAACTCCTGTCAAACAAGGGGCGTGCCGACATTAACATGCTTGTTTTGTTTTCATCCTGAGTCAGCTCAGCATGTGACATTGATTGATCGATCACATTATACGCTCACAATGGAGTAAATAATCAGAGTAGCGTGTCGCAATGGGACAAACAGCCCAACCCTTAACACCTACGCTAACCAATGTGCTGGCGGAAAACCGGATATGTCACCAAATTAGTGTAATTGCTGCATCACTTTAAGTTTATCTGGGTTGGTGAGGTACTTCTTTTTACACCATATCTTAACAGCAACAATCTTCTTACTAACACAGTGTTGTGCAATCTAACGTGGACCTATTGTGTTTTGGAAGTCCTCGATTCACTCGAGAGGGACTCGTGTTGAAAAGACGCTTTTCCTCCACAGGAATCTGCAAAATGTCACTGTTGAATTAACAAGGATAGGTGACTCTGGACGTTCCCCCTGCCTCGAGGACAAAGAGGTGTGTCAGCTGGGATCCCTTTGTGGCGCTGCTAGTGATAGACAGTATGAGGCTAGGCTAAAATGTGGCACGACAATGGCGAGAATGAGGATGATACTTATTTTAATCATGATAATCACAATCATTTGTCTGTTACTTAAGGGATAATGTACAGCAAGCTGGTCATTATATCGAAATAAACCCATTGGGGTCCACAGAGTCCTGCATCGCACTGAAGGGGTTTATTTCACCTTCAATGCAATCTACTTACATAAGAAATCAATAATTTGACACAAAATTGTTCTTCCAGAGTCCGAGAAAAGAAATCTGTCCATAGCAGCAGTCTGCTATAAAGAAATAACAGAATGTAGAATTTTTTTTAATTACACATTTATTAATTGTTACAACATTGTGCCACGAAGGAAGCACCCTGCTTAGCCTCGTTTTACCTTCAGTTTTTACCACCATGTTTGGCTCATTCTGCTCAGGTCTAATGTCAGCGTAACAGCTCCCATAATAAGCCACATTACGGAGGTTGTATGAGCTGACTCACTCAATTATTCTCCCAGTTCCTTTCATCCCGGTCCAGTGTCCATTACCTTGTGCCTTAAGCTGCCAACTGTTGCGGCCGACCCTCCCTGCTCCTCAGCCCGCTGATTGTGTCGAGTGGCCGCTAACAGCCGCTCTATTGTGCTTACGACTGCAGTATTCACTTACTCCCCTTTCCACTTTAATAGTTGATCGCCATGGTTACCATTCTGATGTAGTGGCCACGGCTCTGCAGCGATGATCTCGGGGTTGTTAAGAAGTCACATGCAGCGCACGGTGACACACTTTCTCTTTTTAAAGGCTGCAGCCTCTGCGAGGCACGGTGGGGTCAGCTCTTTTGGCTCGAGGTCAGCTGATGCCGGCAAAACAATTGTTGTTTTGTTTGTTGTTGCTTGTCATCCCGGCCTATTGCCTCTGTGACACAGCGCTTTTTTTGGGGGGTTGGTTCACACAAAGTGTTGCTTTTATTATGCTATAAGTGTCTTCACGTGTTCTGATCATTCAGTTATTCATATTTTACTGTCATGTTGGGGCAATATGTCATGGAGACACCCTCACCAGGTTTTCTTGCTCACCTTAAAGGGATAGTTTGGGTGTTTTGATGTGGGGTTGGATGAGGTAATTATAGTCAGTGTATCACCTACAGTAGATGACGGTCGACACGCCCCCAGTTTGGAAAAGCAGACAGGAGTTATCGCACGGAACCAAAGCAATGTACTGCTGTGGATGGGGCCGGCAGCAAAACATATTTTAGCCACCTAAACGAAAGGCCCACCTAAAGAAATCAATATCAGTTTAAGTGTACACTATATTTAGAATATTTTCACCGGGTTACCTTGCCGTGAGAACGCTATACAGTCTATGTTTCTGATGGGGAACTGAAGCCGTTATCTTTGCTCTCGCCAAAGCAACCAGACTCCATTGGGAAAAAAACAGTAATTTTAGCTTGCAGAACATTGGAGTTGCTGGTCTACCGCTGCCTCGATGGGTAACTTTGTTTATGTTATTATGTGACTTTGGTTAGTTCAGACTCACCCAAGTCACACTCAATAGTGCAAACAAACTAACCGATCGAGGCAGCAGTAGACCAGCAACCCTTGTGTTCTGCAAGGTAAAATTACAGTTTTTTCAATGGAGTCTGGTGGCTTTGGCGAGGGCATAGATGGGTCCCGTCGGAAATGGCTTTCTGATGGTAAGGTAAAGTGGTGAACATATTCTAAACATAGCGTACACTTAACCTTTTTTAAGGTGGCTAAAATACATTTTGCTGCTGGCTCTGTCCACAGCAGTACATTGCTTTGCTTCCACACGGTAACTCCTGTCTGTTTCTCCAAGCCGGGGGCGGGCTGACCGTCGTCCACTGTAGGTAGTACACTGAGCTCAATTAATAGTGAATAGCCAGTTATGGTAGCTCCATTTTTCCAGTAAATTCCTTGTTGCATTTATCCTGTAGTCTGCCAAAAATCCCCCTAGACATAAGGTTAGATAGAACCTAGATAAAGTCAAGTTCTTTGTGTGCATATTAACATACTGAGTGGCCAGTTTGCACAGGCGGTGTGTGATCCATTGATGTGCATCCATGACAGGATAAGTCTGCTTGATGAATACACTGGTTTTTAAGATTAGGCCGCCTCGACAGGACCACATAAAGAGCTCTCCATCATGTGGACTACACCAGAACATGGATTCCATATTGTGGCTTTGTAATCACACTCTATGTGCATGCATTGTAATGTGTGCATGTGGCTTGGCTATCGCTCTCCTCCAGAGAGAAAATCTTTCCATTCATCCCCAGCCTCTAGATTATTCTGGTTTGGCACTTTTAGGAGTCCCCCCCCCCTCCACCCCTAAAATCTCTGTATTTGTATTTCTTTCCTCCGAACCCCCAAAACTATCATCCCTTCCTTCTCTGTCAGTCTCGCTCAGTTTCTCCCTGCTCCCTGCCTCTGTGTTGTAATTGAAAGCAGCTGTGACGAGGTTACTATAGTTCATAGAGAGCCCTTTTTTGGAGGAGGGCCCGTGCAGGCTGCGTTTTTGAGCTCCAGTTACCCAAAATGCAGGCGAGTCACCATCTACACGTCACTTCAGTCAGATGGCTGAACTTGCACTTGGAAAAGTTTGCACATTAGTTCGATAAAACAATACCTGCACAGTGTTCATTGTGCTTAACAGTAAAGTTACTGTATAATAGAGTCACGTGAGAGAAAGTGTTTTTACCGGAGGTCTGCTCATTAGCTCTATTTCTTATAGGTAGTATTATGCGATTCACATTAGATCAGTTACGCTTCCTGCTTTACTGAGAATAATGTTCATGAGGTTACATCTATAAATGCTGCAGTAGTTTTATATTAGCACTAATAATATTAGAGGCTACTAGGAACTTTATGTGCAGAATCTAAATGGACTTGAAGCTTATCGTTTCCCTAATATTCTGCTTTAAATGCTCATAAATGTTATGATATTGTACATCGTTTCTTTGCACTGTTTGGTGGTTTTTCTGTTATTTTATTGTTTTTTCTTCTTATTTACAAATGAATTAGGGCCGTCAAAGTTAACGTGATAATGATGCGTTAACGACGCAAATAAAGCTAGAGTGAAGTTACAGAGTGAAGTTACAGATATCATATGAAATTACAAAACCTAAGGAATCCATTTTTATCATGCCAGCTTGTCGTGAAGGAGGCTAAATAACGCTCCAAACTTAACAAAAACTTGTATGGCCATTTTCAAAGGGGTCCCTTGACCTCTGACCTCAAGATATGTGGATGAAAATGGGTTCTATGGGTACCCACGAGTCTCCCCTTTACTTTATGATAATCACATGCAGTTTTGGGGCAAGTCATAGTCAAGTCAGCACACTGACACACTGACAGCTGTTGTTGCCTGTTGGGCTGCAGTTTTTATGCTAAATGCAGTACCTGTGAGGGTTTCTGGACAATATTTGTCATTGTTTTGTGTTGTTATTTGATTTCCAATCATAAATATATACATACATTTGTATAAATTTGCATATTTGCCCACTCCCATGTTGATAAGAGTATTAAATACTTGACAAATCTGCTTTTAAGATACATTTTGAACAGTTAAAAATGTGCGATTAATCGTGATTAACTATGAACAACCATGCGATTAATCATGATTAAATATTCTAATTGATTGATGGCCCTAAAATGAATATAATTATTACATGGAACACTTGACTAACTCTCCTCTCCAGGTAATTACAAAAAAACAAATGTATTCAATTCTTGTTTCTTACACTGATGAGTCGTGTTCGGGAAATTATTCTGATAAGCCATCTTTAAATCTGTGTTTTGCTATATAATTCAAAAGTTTAGTCATGATGAAATTAGTAGGGATGAACCGTGATTCGCCGTTGGCTAAGCTGAGCCGGAGTTAAAGTATCAGAATTGGTATATCAATAGAGTAAAAGTTGGATCGGTGCATCAATTCACTGATAAACAGGCAGATAAAATAAGTTGATTAATGCACTAGTTGCATGTATTTGCTTCATAATATAACATCTGTACCTGCAAAAAATAACAACACAACAGGTGTTATAGTATCCATTTGCAACTATACTGCAATCTAGACATTGCTTTTTTGCTAAATGAGTCTATTTCACAGTAAACCATAGCATTCAGATTGTCTCCACTGCATTGTTGCCCCCCAGTAGCCACAGAAGCCATCAGCAGCTTGTGTGAAGGTGTTGATAAGCAGTATGAGCTGAGACGCTGTTTCCCAGGCTTCTCCCTTTAAGTGAATAATCTGTCTGACCTTTTCAAGTCCAACTATTAGTTTACTATTAATAGGCTCAGGCAGTGCACGCCACTGTGAGCCTTGCTAGCTGCGGCTTAAAGAAATCAAGACATGTTGAGCAGCAGAAACATGCCTTCCGTGTGATATAGTTTAACTGAGTCTTCGTAATGTTTTATCAGATATAATTCAAGCTTCAAGTCACAGTTCATGACTTTTGGGGAAAATAGCATGGTGATGAGGCGTTCAGCTGCAGCAGTGTAGTCATGGGAGACATGTTTTGCCTCCAGCCTGTCACTTGGCTGGTTGAGCCAGATATTTTCTCACAGTAACTACACACTCACATTGTGTGTTGAAGTACAGCTACTTATCTGCTCTGGTTGTCTGTCAGCGCTAATCTGTGTGTTCTCTGTTGTCTTTTCTCACCCACAGAGCGGAGAAAACAGAAGTCCTCAGCGATGACCTCTTACAGGTAAATCATTAACCTGACTGGAGAGCTCCGACCAGCTCTCGACACTGGAATGGCTGCATCTGTTTGGTAGTGGCTGCAGTATTGCAAAGTGCAAAGTATTTCTATGAAATTAAAGAGGACCTATTATGCTCATATTCAAGTTCATACTTGTATTTTGGGTTTTCTACTAGAATATGTTTACATGCTTTAATGTTCAAAAAAACACTTTATTTTTCCTCATACCGGCTGTACAGCAGCACCTCTTTTCACCCTCCGTCTGAATCACTCCGTTTTAGCTCCTCCCCCTCCCCAAAAAGCCCAGTTTGCTCTGATTGGTCAGCTGTCCCACTCTGTTGTGATTGGTCAACCAAACAAAACTCTTCAGACTCCGCTCCAGCTCCACTCTAACTAGCTTTGTTTCATGGCATGCCAAACTAGCTGCTAGGCAGGTAATTAGGCAAATGTGTTACTTGGTGACATCACCACATTACGGAAGAAAAGGCAGTTCAGGCAGTTCAGGAGCAGTGTTTCTGTGGGGGAGAGTAACTCCCTTTGGTGTTGACTTTAGGCTTTGTAACATTGCAGACCTTTTACGCGCACAAAAAATGATATAACACACTAGAGGAAAGGGAGAAAGCACAAAAGCCTAATAGGTCCTTTTTTAAATAACTGGAAAAGGTCAACTGTTTACAAGCTCGGCATGCTCTGTTTATCTCCATGCCTGTGTTTTTACTGCGTGTAGTTTTTTTTTGTTTTCAACACCTGTTGAGTTTTCGTCTTTCCCAGGGAACTCTGCTACACCTGTGCATGTATTGACTTATCTTACTGTTACAATATGACAGGCCAATATTGGATGCAGATTGCAGAACAAACAAAGTACTTCTTATAAACATGCAACCGAATATGCAACATCTAGTTTAGGTTTCTTTGACAGGAAAGAGTCTGATTGAAGCTTAACGAGCAGCTGGACCATGTGCTGACTGAGCCTTAACAAAAGTATGCAGGTTTTCATGCCAACCTAACAGCAGCTGATACCACTTATTAGATCCTCCTCTCTGGTTGAGTACTCCTAATCAGTGGGTGTAGCGTTTGTATGATATTAAGCCCTTCGGTTAGTGACAATAAGGGCTCAACAAGCTGCAAAGAAGTCAGTGAATCTGTGGATATATCTATATAAGCTACATATATCTATATAGCTATATGTGCGCCGTGTGAAAAGCCACCGGTGCAGGGATTTGCCCCGGGGAAAATCTGCCCCTCTGAGGCAGACAGCAGGTGGCGGCTGGAACAGAATATTGGCCGCTCAGCAAAGACATTCCAGGAATGAAGATCATCTTTTGTGTTCGAACGGGAGGTGTCATAGATGTTAAAACAAACCCAGCTGGCTTTGCGTTGCTGTTTGAGAAGCAGCCAAGGCCGCGATGTCAGACACCCTTTGTTGTTATTGTTCTTCTCACCCACCCTCTTTTGTAGCCGGTGCATAAACAAACAGCTCTGACAAAACTTTCCCTCTCTCAGGTGGTGTGAATATGGGGCCTTATACGGGCACAAATGTGTTTGAGTGACAGCATCAGAGTTAGTTAGCGTGAGTGGCTGTAATGCAAGTGGACAAACGAACAGCGGTGACTAACCGCCCTAGGGTGCTTTCCATCGAAGAGAGGACGTCATATTATGACTGACTTGACTTTCACGGTTCCTCAAAGACAAAGTTGTTCTGCCTCTGTCTGGAAATCAGCTTTTTGAGACTCTTTGGGCTCCATCTCTCACATCATAGGAACATTGCTGTCTGATATAGGAAAAAGGGAGGATGGAGAGATAGAAATCACTCAACCTCTTAATTCTTGAGATGGCTGTGTTGCTCCTCAAACAAAACACTGTTTATCTCCAGGAAATAAACCTATCCTGGAACATTTGTGCAGTGTTTATGAGCTATTTTGGGACTTTTAGTTTAAATTTGGTGCGCTCAAGTTTTGCTCAGCCTCCCCCCTTCTTTTCCTACTTGTTCTACTACACTCCACAACAAAATATATCTGGTTTTACCAGAATTTTCACAGTGTAATCTTCCTTTAATCACTTCCGTCTACAAAGTCTTGTGAAGAAATGAAAGTGAGCATAAAAAGTGACCATTAGAAGCAACATCTGAGATTCACTTTAGACGTTTTTGGACCAGCTCTGGGGACTTCCTGAGAGGAACTACCCACTGGGGAGCTCACCCCGAGAACTACATACCTTTTTTCTGTTTGCGTTCACACCGCCAATAGGAACGCTGAAGTGACTTAAGCCGGCTCTCACTCGTTCTTTGGCTCAGTGGGTGTGATTTATGCTACTGGGTTAGCGTTTGTGATACTGGGTTAGCTCGCTGAGCAGTGGCTTTCACTTATTCTTTGGCTCAGTGGGTGTGTGCTCATGAACGCATTGACTTCTGAACCATTGTCGGTCCATTTGTCCGTGTCTTCTTCTATTTATTTTGTTACGAGATGTCGTCTGTGTTTTGCGTTGTCTGTTGTTTACACGGCTAACGGGTTTTTAAAAATGGTGATGCATTGGCTCAAGTGTTCGACCAATCACCGTACACTTACATCACTCACGGTTTCTCTTGTGCTGGGACAGTACTTAAAACAGCGTTCTACAAAGTCCCTCAAAACTTGTTTCTAAGAACTGCGATCGTTCCTAGTTCTTGCGTTGTGGACACAATAAAAAGGGGGCTTCCTAGAACTAATTTCCTAAAACTATGAAAAAGTTCCTGTGATCTGAAAACACCTTTGTCCCTTCATTGGATCTCATTCATATCTCAGGTGCAAATCCTTATTCTTAGCCCCTGCATCTTAAGACCTTTTTTGTAAATGGTCCTCCAGGGTGCCAAAGAGCCACCAAGCAATCTTGTACCAGCTGTCCATTCCTCAACATAGCAGCTCATCCACGCACAGAAATGCTCTAGAAATACCAGAGTGCCTGCTTCTGCACACACCCTTGTAGTTGGGTGTAGCATTTTATAAGGTAGCATTAGCAACCAGCTGTTGTTAACACTTCTGTCATACAAACCCAAATGCAAACAAAGAGTATGTTGTCTTTTTGCCCCTGCGTAATTCCACCCTTAATGCGTCACGTTGTGTTATTTTTGCTCATTCTGTACTAGTCCAGACATGTTAACATCCTCTCTTAGGAACCAATAAACAAACACAGGCACACAGACAGACACCCTCTCTGTCTGTCTGCCTTCTCCCGGTCTATCCTAGTTAGCAATGGGATTCCCTGCTCGGTGACGCATCGTGGGGATTGACCAAGTGTTGACCTCATCACATAGCGGGGAGGAAAAAACACACCCTGCCGCCTGCTGTGTGGACTTCTTGACTCCTCCGCATTTTTTTGACTGTACGGTGTTGTTGTACGTCTAACCCCCGTTTCATTACAATGAGAGGAAGAAGAATACTCCCAGCTCCAAGTAACCCAAACATTTCCAATACACCCACACGGGAACTTGGTCCCTCTTTAGAGCACAGGGAAGGGGAATCCCCTGCTTGTTTTGTGCCAGGTACTAACTAGGCTCAGTCTACGAAGTGTTCCCATGCCTATAGCTCATTGAAGTGTGTGTGTGCAGTGCATGTGTTTGTATTTGAGCCAGCTGTTTTTGGGAATGCCGGGGGCCACCATGGGTCGGGAATGACGTAAGAGCGCGAGAACAGAGGGAGGGGAAAAGGCAGCGGCGTACAGAGGCCCATATCTGCTGTGGAATTCCTTGCGATTCTGTTTTTGGAACACAATTGTCTGGTATTCGGTTGATCCTCCCCGTGTATTTCTGCTCGTTTTGCCCTCTCAGACCTCAGTGTTCCCATTTATATTTGGAATGTTGTTTGTCCCAACTCTTGAGTACATGTTTGTTGTCCCTTTTGAGACACTATTAGACTCCTAATTTGTCTTTTTTTGTTTAAAAAAAAAAAATGGAAGACACACCTGTTCTGTTTGGAGCCGGTGCATGCAACCTGCTTTCTCACAAGCGCTGCCAACTTAAACCACATTTTGCATAGTCAGACTTTTAAGTAGACTCAAACAGTAACAGTGCAATCATCAGTTCTATTCATGGGGTGGTGACAGCCAGCCTAATGTTGACACTGACTGTCCCATTCAAGCACCTGGCAAGACAAGGACAGTGAATAGTCATCCTGCAGAGCTTCAGTTGGCCTCTGTCTTTAAAGCCAGAATAGCTGTTGACTCCCATCAATGACAGTATTATATCTCATCAGGCTAAAAGCACAGAGTGGATCTGTGTAGCTAGGCTAGCAGACAGGAGAAAGCCTGTGTAATCAAAAAAGGCCTTTTTTTTTTTCTTTTTTTTTTTAAAGCCAAAGAGCCCCTCGCTCTCGGTCACAGCCCAGTGGCCGTTGCTATGGAGACACTTCCGATGAGTCATGTGTTTCAAAGACAACATTCCAGCCTCGTCCCGCGAGGACAAGCCTTATCAATCATGCATGAACTTTGACCCCACGACTCCCTTCGAAGCAGCTACAAATCAAACGGCTGCGTGGAACTGGACCTCGTCAGACATCAACACCGCGGACACACTGTTGTGATGGTTTATAGAGACACGTCGTGGTGATAAAGTGTGTGTTTTTGTCTACTTGTGCTGGAACAAACACGGCAGGATGTAGTCCAAACCAAGTACTTAGGGTTATCAAAATAAAGCTCGGGTTGTGTTTTTAAAAAAAAGTTAAATATCTACAACAAAATGCTGAACTTTTAATGACATGAACGTGTCGTATATGTAACACGCAGCTTATAAATCTGTACTTGCATGTCTTTTGTCTTCTGCACAGATTGAGCGGCGCATGGAGTTGGTGCGCGTGGTGTCCCACAACACACACAAGAGGATGGTGTCCTGTCTACAGGGACACATCGGTGCAGAAGCAGAGAAGAGACATGTAAGACATTGAGCGTGTTGCAATAAAAACCTTTTGTCAAAGCTGTCAGTTTACCTTTTTAAAGGGGATAGTTCAGGTGTTTTGAAGTGAGGTCATATGTATTGCCTACAGTAGATTACGGCCTACAAGTCTACAAGCTACCTCATACAACCCCACTTCCAGACACCCAAACTATCCATTTTAATAAATAAACTAACCGTATCAATCAATTGTTCCAGGATGTGTAGTAACTTCATTTTTTGATATCACCTCCCACACAATTTTTTTGAGATGTTTTTCATTGAAAGTGTCCACAGTAGGCCTTACAGTCCATGATTTGTCTTTTGTGTTTTCTACCCCCCCCACACCACCCAAAAAACGCAACACAGTCCGTACCACGCCTCTATACAGGAAATGGTCAGGTAAAAAAAACACGTGATTACTACCTCTCTGGTTCTCAGCACCGCTCTCGCTCCATTTCCCATTCAGACATCTGTCATTCTCACAATGCATGACACTTTTGCCTTTGGGGAAGCTCTGGTGAAAAACAGGATGTTGTACTCTCATAAATGTTTTGCACAGATGTAGAAACGAGCTCCAGTGTTGTCGTTTTTTGATAGATGTCTCACTTCCGTAGTTTTGTGTCTTCAATCCCATTTAACACCTTGTATTTTCCTCCTTTGCTCAGAAAGCTCTCTTCCTCTTCCTGACTTGTGAATTTACCCTTCAATGGAAAAGTCCTTGATGAATTTTCCATTGGTTTGAACATCAAATACCAAAGCTATAGAAATGGGTATTTCTTGTGAATATTTTGAAGTAGTTTATGTCTCGATATTAGTCTAATCATTGTCTTCTCTTCTACACAGAAAAAACTCCCTCTGACTGCACTGTCCCAGGCGATGGTGGAAGGAGGAAACCAGTTGGGAGAAGACTCCTTGATAGGGTGAGTTTGTGATTGAATGACAGGCCGGATAGCCAATTGCACCTCCTTGGCAACTGTCACTAACGGAGCAGATGCACCCCAGAGAGCGTGAAATATGAGGCCAATGCATCCAGGGCAAGCAATCTGCCCGGTTTTTCTGTTGACGGGACTTTTCAGTAGTTCCCCTTATATGATGAGAGACGTGACCGAGAGAAACACGTAAAACAGGAGCAGACAGTTTGTAGTTGAGGATGTAGAAAGTGAATGTCTCCAGCAACCATGTGTCTTTCTGGAAGTAATGAGGAAGGGAAAGCACGTCTGCTGGTAAATGCGATGCATCCGTGTCCACCGTCAGCTTAAGATTATGTTGTTCTTTTTTGTATTTCAAGGCTTTGGGGTTTCATTGCTGGAAAAACACTAGTGGCCCAAAACCCCGATTCATGATGAGATAAGCTGTCACTAGGCCGCTGCGCTCCAGGCTTTGGGCAGCTGGAAATGATGACATCACAGTAACCCGGTTTTGCTTACAGTTATTGACTGGGAACAGAGGAAAAGCTGGAACAGATTGTCATCCTTCTGTGTGATGACACTGGATATCACATCCTCACCTTATGATGTGATAATGAGGCATAAATGACTAGGTTGTGATTTTTAACACCCTTTTTTCTCTCTTTGTTGCTGATATGTGTGTGTGTTAACAGGAAAATGATGGAAGTGTGCGGCGAAGCAGAGAATCGCCTGGCGTCAGAGTTGATGCAACATGAGCTGCAGATGGAGAAGGACGTTCTGGATCCCCTCAGCCAGCTAGCAGAGGTGAGAGACCGCACACCTTCTGGACATGACGGCAACTAAACATCAATTATTTCATGGCTCTTGGCTAGTTTTTTCCAAGTACAGTCACACCCATACTATTTGCTTTCTTTGGTCTATTCATAGTGGAATAGATTATTTAATAGCATTTTTGTATTAGTCACGTAGACTCACTTTGGCCTCTTGTGGTAATGTGATCTTGTGAGGTGGGAGAAGGAGAAGTCAAAACAAAACTGATTCTGATTCTTGGGAACATGAGCTAAACATGGGGACTTTTTCTCATTGTCATTACAGACCAAACTTTAGTTACTATAGTAACAAAACAGTTATAGTAATAGTAATAAAAAGTAATAGTTACTTTAGTAACTGTTGGCTATCAGACATGTGTATCTTTGTATCCATAAGCCTTGTATTTTGGGTTGTTTCTTGAACAACTGCTACAGTCGTTGCTCCTAACAAGACACCTTAATTTCATTGTCTATCGTGATCGCCAGGTGATGTGGTGGTTCACTTTTACACTGTGATCTGTCGGCTTTAGCTTCTGTTTTTATCTTTTTAACCTGTTTTCGCTGCTGAATCAGTTTGACATTGTGATATATCCTTCAAAGGCATATTGTAGAGCTTTCTGTCTGCTTCTCTCTGAAATCAATTTTAGCTTGGGGGGGCTAAGCGAAGGGTCAATTGTCAGATCTTTGTCATTCTCACTCCTCCGGTTAATTCAACCTGTGTGTGTTTTGGATATAATTTGTTTTAGGTGGACATTCCCAACATCCTGAAGCAGAGGAAACAGCTGGCCAAACTGGTGCTGGACTATGATTCTGCCAGAGCAAGGTTTGTCTGTCTACGGCTCTCTCTCTCTCTCATCAAGGTATAATCTGTTTGATTTTGATATTGTGTTTTCCATATCCCAATGCTCCCTTGTCTTTCTGAACTCAGATGGTTGCAGGCAACCAAGTCGATAATCTCAGGAACAAACACTCAAGCACTGACGGCCAAGGCTGACCTACTCAAGGAGGAGATGGATGAGGCCATGAACAAAATGGAGCTTTGCAAGGTAACCAGCATGAATATTGATGACTCATTATGGATCCAGCAGGCCACAGCAAAGGTCATTTATAGAGTTAGAGTAACTGGAATCGGATCTTATCAGACGTTGAAACCGGGAAAAGAATAACCACAGCAACAACTGGACTTCCCAAGACCCTCGGGACCCTCTGACCTAGTTTGCTGACGCACACACTGATAATTGCCCCGTCAGCTAAGCATGTGTGTGTGTGTGTGTGTGTTTGCATCTATTGACCTGAATCACTGGTGACTTTTTAGTGTTTAGAGGCTGCGTTGATGCGTCAGGATTTCTATCCAGGAAGCGCACAGCCTTGTGTTTCCCCTTCAAAAGTTCTCCCTCCCAGTCTCACCGAGTCCTGCCAACAAGAGCAGGAGGATTTATGACTCACGGAGTTCACAGTCCAGCAGCTTAGCTGACCGCTGACGTCTGTCCTTCTGCCACCTGAGATACACATTAATTTGATGGATGACGCGGCGTAGCGGAGATGGAAGATCTTTAATAGATTAATAAGAGTTTCCCTGACTTTCGTTTCTTATTGCAAAAGCATATTGTGACTGTGATTAGGATCATCTTTCAGTGCTCTAACTGTTTAAATCCCTGTCTTTATCACCCAGGATCAACTCGCTGCAGACATGTACAGTTTCTTCTCAAAAGAAGGGGACTACGCTCGCTACTTCGTAACAGTGAGTACCATCGTGTCATCAGCGAGGCCCAAAAAAAAATGTGTGTTTGCATGTGTGAGAAAACTCACAGCTGCAGAGTAACTAGGGGAACACAGACTTGGCTGGCCATTTTATTATTTACTTTGCTGTCAAGTCTTTTCCTGCTTGTCTTATTCGACTCACCCCTAATCTATTTCTCCCTGTGTTTTTTTTGTTTATGTAGCTATTAGAAGCTCAAGCTGATTACCACAGAAAGTCTCTCACTGTGTTGGAGTGCGTCTTGCCAACTATCCAGGCTCAGCAAGGTATGATACGTGCAGCAATTTAACACAGCGTTGTTACAAAACATGACATACAAGCAGGCTCTGTGCGGCACATAACACGAGACCTCTTTACGTGTTTTCCTGAAACAAGAATGCACCTTTTTTCCGAGTGTTTTTCTTTGGTTCCTGTGTTGTTTTGGTGCCCTTTTTAAACAAACCTTTTCCTGTGAGGCACTGCCCAAAGGTGTGTACCGACAAGTAGTTGCTAGGAGGAGAAACACATTCTTATTCACTTCATTCCAACCGGCTAGAGAAATGAAACCAGCTACTGTACCTTCCAATTACATCACCCTGCTCTGTTTTTCTAACTACCAGAGGTTGCGGTCGAGGTTCCAGATATTAAAGAATAGCCTTTTGTTTTTTACCGCCCTGCTCACCTAAAATAATCAAATTTTCCATTTTACAAACACAGTGTCTCCTCTCAGAGGTCCGTCACTATTTTTTTTTGTCTTATTCAAGGGAGCTTGTTTTTTTTCTGTATTAAACACATGTGGTTTAAACCAGACGAGCCTGGTCTCCCAGCATGTGGCGATGACTCACGAACTCCACACACACACCCCCATCACTTCTCACATCACACCCACCTGGGTTTTGCAAGCTCGCCCTCCTCCCCCTCTCCTCCTCGCTCCTCTGCCTCTGTGTTCACTAGCACGTCAGCTCACACACACACACACATAAGGAGCATGTGGTTATTATTTGACAGCTCCCTGTACAGGGAGTGAGGACTGGTTAGGAACTGGCCTGAGGGAGAGGTGTTGACCTAGAAATCTGCCATCCAGACCAGCAACATGCCTGTTCACACTGAGTCCTGGACCAGTGATGATTTTTAAAAAAATGTTTTTATTGCATATCAGCGTGACAGACGGGTCATTCTGCAACAGCGTCACTTGACTTATATCCACAACAACACTAAATGCAACAAAACTTGATTTATGTCTTTTCATATTTGAAACAATGCGAATGAACTTAGTCTAGCATCGCGGCCTCTCCCTCATCACCATTAATTGCTCTCTTTGTGTTTTAGACTCGTGGACAGAGAAGCCTGCATTTGGCACCGGGCTGGATGAACACCTGAAAAGGAGTGGAAGGGAGATCGCACTGCCATTAGAGGCCTGCGTCATGATGCTCCTGGAGACTGGCATGAAGGAAGAGGTAAGGAGGTTAAACCTGCCCTGTTCGTAGCATCCTACATGATTATTGTTCTGTATGGATAGAAAGGCGGAGGCATTGATCTGCTGAGTGAAATCAAGTGCTATAAGAGACAGAAAAAAGAAGTGCCCTGGTTGCGGGAAATTACTGTCATGTGGGTGTAAGGAGCAGTACGGGCTTTAAGGATGCATTCACACCAAATCAGGCATTGCAGCGAAAACGCCATTCCTCCCATTCATTTGAATGTGGGTGATGCATTTAGACTGCAGCGGTGGCGACCGCAGGGGATGCCGGGAAAAAAAAAAGCAGCCTGTGACGAAAAATTGAAACAGAATCAACTTTTGGAGAAACGCAGCCTGACGTCATGCTACCGTGGCCAATCACGTAACCAGAAGACGCCCAGGGGAAGAAGACCAGTATAAATGACCAAAACAAATTGAAGTGTGACGTTATGTTTCACGTGTAGTCACTCAATTTGTCTGTTTAAAAAACACAATTTTTGATGGGACGGCGCATTGTTCCAAAAAATACACACTCTCCTTTCAACAAACAGAAGCACATGGCTAATTATTTTGCAGAATGACATCATCGGACCTTCCTGTCTCATTTTCTTCATTTGTTGGGTTGGTTGGCTAGGTTTAGGCTAGGAATATCAGAGTATAAGCCAACCAGAGGCAGAGTAGGGCAGTCATGCCTGCGCCATAGTAGGAAAAAAAAAATACTAGGACCAGGAAGGTCAGATGACGTCATATTGCATGATAATTAGCCATGTGCTTCTGTTCGGGATAACGGGCTGTCGGGACATTTTTCAGACTATTAGGGTTACGGAATAATGGGCAATCAGAACAATGGCATGATAGGCCTCACATCCTGGTTAGTTATTGAAAGTAAATATGTTTTTTTTGTAATCTGTTGATGTGGACAGACAATCACTCATAGGATCCAGCATACTAGCAGCATGGCGTCACACAAATGGGCCATTTAAGTGACATTCCCAAACCGCCGCACAACCCCACGCTGATCGCCGCAACGCCTGATTTAGGTTGAAATCTTGTAATTGTAGCTTTGGCCGACTAAATATACATGATGCTGTATTGTCTGTTGTCCCGTGTAGTACTGTACTGTAGCTCACTGTTTTGGTTTTACGGCACGCGTATTTACTCAGTTGAGTCTCAGTTACTGTTATGGAGTCTGTTTTTAGCAGCAGCAGTCAGCCGTTCTCAGCAAGCAAGCTCTGATAAACCCTCTGTTTGTTACCAGCCCAGCACCGAAATCTGATGAACAAAAGCTGCTAGCAAACATAAGCTCTAGATATTTCTCTCAGAAGTTGGTGGAGATGAAAACAGAGCTCAAAGGAAGGTGGATTTTGAACTTAGATCAATCAGTTTGCCAGAGACACAACAACAGCTGTTTGCTAACACGTTATAGCTGTGTGCTTTGATATTTGGTTTGCTTGACTGCTCTTTTGTTTTCCTTGTTTTTACCATGTCAGTAAAAGAAGTGCTGGCGTAGCTCATTAAAAGTCACATGGAGCTGTGGCTGTGATTAGCGGCTCCGCTGGTCATCGGAATAATTGAAACCAAGCTCCAAACTTGTTTGTTCTCATGAACTTAAACCCACTGAGATGGGCGGATAGACGAACTGTAAACAGGGGAAACTGCATCTCTGCAACGCCGTTCCAAAGAAACTGTCACCCGCTATGCTGCGGTGAAGAATTATGAGATGTTTGTGATGTCCCTCCCCGATACAAATTTAGAAGACAATAGAGTCGACTTGTCTCCTGTTCATAAATCACATGTGTGTACGTGTCTGTGCAAAAAAAAAAAGAGCTAGAGAGAGTGCAAGTGTTAACTGCAAAGCGCATAATTTGTCGACCTTTTCATTCCCGGGTGAGTCCGGTCTGTGTCATTATGGTGTGAAGACGGCTTTTGTTTATATGTCAAAGTAAAGAGCTTGCTGTGCTGTGAGTGTTTGCTTGCTTTAAGGTTTCATTATGTGCAGCTGGCGGGGGGAGTTTATGTCGTGGATTTAAACAGAGTCTAGCTGTAATTTGAGTTTGTAGGTTTCCGTGAAAGCACAGGGTTTCTTGTGTGCACATTGAATGCCTGCTTGTATCTTTGTTGTTGTTTTGCTTGCAATGCTACTGTGGTTTATTTGTCTTGTGTGTGTGTTTGCGTGTCAGGGTCTATTCAGAATCGCAGCAGGGGCGTCCAAGCTAAAGAAGCTAAAAGCAGCGCTGGACTGTTCCACTTCACAACTGGAGGAGTTCTACTCTGACCCCCACGCTGTCGCTGGTACGCCCCAAACTGAAATCATTTTTTGAATTTCATTGTTTCTCGGTATATCGCTTGGACCAATTCTCTAATTTTTATTAAAGTTAAAATCCAGACACGAGCAAGGTTGTGTTACTTAGGGCATTTGAAATTTATTTAAAGGTACAGTGTGTAGGATTTGGCGGCATCTGGTGGTGTGGTTGCAGATTGCAACCAACTGAGTACCCCTCCGCTCACTCCTCCCTTTCCAAGACTGAGGTAACTTGAGCCGCCAAGTGCAAAACCGTGGTAACGCCGTTGGCATCACTCAGAGGCCATCCTTACCATAATAACACTACTTTAGGAGCAACAGAAGTCAGACGGTGGCTGACGGTACCACGGTTTTGCACTCTGCGCCTCACGTTACCGCAGTTTCACGAGCGTGTTGGAGGAATACGGTGGCCTTCAGATAACGTAAAAACGTGTAAGACTCTCTCTAGAGCCAGTGTTTGGTTTGTCCGTTCTGGGCTACTGTAGAAACATGGGCGGAGCAACATGGCGGACTCTGTGAAGAGGACCTGCTCCCTATGTAGATATGAAGGGCTCATTCTAAGCTAATGAAAAAAACAACAATTCTTAGTTTCAGGTGATAATACACTAATGAAAACATAGTTATGAATATTACATTCCATTTCTGCTGATAGATCCCCCGAAATGTTACACACTGTTCCTTTAAACCATAACAGTTTGAATGATATCACCCAGGGGAAGCTTCATTATGTTTGTTTTGCCTGGAAAAGTGACTTTAAATATTAAATATATCCGTGGATGTGTGGTTTTAGGAGCACTGAAGTCCTACCTGAGGGAACTACCTGAACCTCTAATGTCGTACCAGCTTTACGAGGAATGGATCCAGGCATCCAGGCAAGGCTCATAACATTATCACTGGGAATAAAATGTACCAATATTGAATTGTTCTATCACTTGTACAGCGATGACTAAATGATAGGATGATTAATCTAGAGACTGGACTAATAACATGCTCTGCTTTCTCTTTTTTATCTTCTCCAGTGTGTCAGACCCAGACAAGAGGCTCCAGGCACTCTGGGTTGTTTGTGATCAGCTACCAAAGAACAACAAAACCAACATGAGGTTATTTTTTTTTTAAACCTATAGAGTGAGAATAGTCACGACAGCAATGCTTTAATTTCTTCTGTTGTATGAGACAATGTTTACACTTGTGCTCACTATGTTTTCCTGCAGGTATCTGGTGAAGTTTCTAGCCAAACTGGCTCAGGACAGCGAGGTGAACAAAATGACTCCTAGCAACATCGCCATCGTCCTCGGACCCAACCTGCTGTGGACCAAGACTGAGGGGTGAGAGTGGGGGTTACATGTTTAAAACAAGGGCGGAGAGAGGATAGCCTGTTATTTGAGCTTATTTAAGCCCTTCATTATGTTAGAAAGCGTCTCATTTGTGCTCATCTGTATGTGTTCCTCCCAGGAGTCTGGCTGAGATGGCTGCAGCTACCTCCGTGCACGTGGTGGCCATCATTGAGCCCATCATCCAGCATGCTGACTGGTTCTTTCCTGAGGGTAGGGTTCTGAGTTTTCCTCTGCAGCAGTCTGTCTGACCTTTTCTTTTTTTTTTTTCTTTGTAGCCAATCAGGGCCTATTTTACACCAGGCATTCACGGTGAATACGATTGATATTAACTGCCTGGTAAGAAAGAAAGAAAGAGTCAGCAGTAAAACATTCAAATCACTGCTGTGTCTGTCTGTTCTGGCTCAAATTGTGGTTTGTACTTTGGAGGTCAGCCCAAAGGCTACAATGAAAACGTACAAAACAGATGTCGTATATTCCCCCTTAATTCAGCTTGTGTTTTTGAAGAAGTCGGTCAAGTACCACAATGGTAAGCTAAGCTGCCTTTTTCAAGATATCTTCCATAAATCAATTTGTTTGTAACCACCATTATTGGAGAAAGACTTTTTACAGTTATTATTTCTCCTCTGTACATTTGTCTTTTTGGGATGCAAGTCAAAGCTAAACTTATTTGGTCCAAACATTTTGCGTTATTGTCATGGTTTATCTAGCAGGCAAATCAAAGCCAGTGGGCCTTTAGTCTCTGTATGTTAGGCCAAGATTATGAAGGACCATCTCTGGTGCTCATACAGAGTAGGGATGGGCAATATATATCGATATTATATCGATATCGTGCTATGAAACTAGATATCGTTAGATTTTGGATATCGTAATATGGCTGCAGTGTTGTCTTTTGCTGATTTTAAAGGCTGCATTTAGTGCATTACAGTAAAGTGATGGAATTTCCTGAATTTACCAGACTGTTCTAGCAGTACTTAGTCAT
Organism: Sebastes umbrosus; assembly: GCF_015220745.1. Lineage (NCBI taxonomy): Eukaryota > Metazoa > Chordata > Actinopteri > Perciformes > Sebastidae > Sebastes > Sebastes umbrosus. The sequence goes on from NC_051288.1 coordinate 9,458,479, forward strand.
TATATCCACATTACTGATGATTATTTATCAAAAATCAACCGTGGTTAATTACTGGTTATTTCTGTGGGAGATTCTTTCACAGTCTTTAGACAATCTAAGGTTGTGAGACTTGTAATTGCACATTGGTATGAATGAATCTAAGCATGACTGTGTCTCTCTTCTGTGGTATACTGTTGACCTGTGAAGGGTGTTTGCAAACTATACGCTAGGTAGGCAAGGTGCCACAAACAAGGATAAAGGAAAATGAAGGCATGAACAGTGTCCATGCCAGCTAAAGAACAAAGCTGATCATGAGCATCTGTTCAGATCATGACTTGAGTTTTCCTTTCAGTTTTTAACTTTAACTGGCTGTCTTGTCTTCTCTGTTTCCCACAGATGTGGAGTTCAATGTGTCCGGCATGTTTGCGATGCCTACGCCCGCGTCCAACCACAACAATCATCTTGATTACGACAGTGGCACCATTGAGAGGAAGAGGCCTGGCAGTATGGTGGGACCGGAGAATGACACAACACGCAAAGACAAGTAATCAAACCTGGAGTTGCTTAGTACAGTTACCATAAAACCTCCTTGTTTCCAAAGGCTTCTCTGTGTCCCACAACATTCATTACTTACTCCAATTAATTGGAAATAATTCTGCCTTTAATCCAGTTGCTTTTTCCGATCACTTTCTTTTGCTTCTCGCACATAGATTTTGGTAGAATCCGTTTAATATGAACCATAACACTGTTTTTTAATGACTTCTGTCCTGTGTGCTCTGGGGTTATGGTGATTCTCTCTCTCCTCGTCTAATCTGTGACTTTTGTGATCAAAACGTTGGTGTTTTTTCTCTCCTTCACTGTCTCCCCCTGCTCTCCCCCCCGGTGTAGCACCCCTAACAAGCACTCGGACCACACCCTCCGTAGAGGCAGTAACACCTTAGGTAGAAAGCAGCACACTTCACCTGCCTTCCAGCCGCCTTTACCCCCTGTGGAGGCTCCGGGGCAGGGGCCCTCGGCCGAGCCCCAGCCGCAAGCTCCATCAGGGGGTTCGGGGCCGGACGCTTCCCAGCAAAGCTTGGCACAGAGTCTGGCCGCTCTCGCAGCCGCTCAGCAGCTTCTAGCCCAGCACACAGAGGAGCTGAGGTAAGGGCTGCCTCTCTGCATCTCTGCTGCTGGCGGAGAACGACACAGCATGCCACACACACTTTTTATACTTTGATGTTATAGGAAGACTAGTGCTTCTTGAGGTATTATTAATGCATGATTTACTGGCACCTCCTCCTCTCTTGGTCACTACGGTGCAGCTTGTTGTTCCTCCTGCAAAACCACAAGTTTTCTTACACCACCACCAGTTCCAGCTATGCAGACTCGTCTGTAGTTCATCCCACAGACGCAGCGCAACAATGGCTGCTGTCATTCTGCTAAACGGTCACTCTCAGGGCCTCTCGACTTCCCATCCCTCTGCTTTCTCTCCCCGAATCACTGGAATCAGCAGCAGCCTCACACTAACTGGCCCAAACTGCTTTGAAAAAGCCTTGGACATTGGTGCCTGTTATGCAACGGCTGAAGGGTGTCTTTGATTTAGCTGGTGAAAGGACAACCTTCATATCCAGACAGATGGCACTATTCAGTTCAGCATTCTTTCGGTCCTACAGACTAGATTTCGATGAGACACCCAGATTAGATTTGTGAGATTTGTGATCATTTGCAGCACTTTAAGATTGTGCTTATCTATTTCTAATAGCCCTAACCTTCAATAAAAAAGCGGTGGATGTTGTTGTACAAAGCAACACCCAGCATTTCAGAAAGCTTGCAGGTTTAAAAGTCTTTCTTTTTTCTTTTTCTCTAAAGCAACCCAAAGCTACGTGACTCCAGTGCTGCCCCGACCCCTCTGCTCCAGAGGAACGGCTCTGGAGGAGGGGGCCACGCTGCAGGGCAGCTGGGCACTGGGACCCCCGGGGCTGGATCCATGGGGCCCAGTCCGCATATGATGCGCAGAGGTAAGAGTCTGTATGATAATCTGGTTCAAATGTTTCTTTAAAGCTAGTCAGTCTTACAGGTCATAAGAAGTTTTAAGGCAACTGGACATGAGGACATTCAAAAAACTTCCATTTTGGGAAACCAAAACCAAAACCAAAGAATGCTAATCCATCCTTTTGAGTTAATCTCAGATGTTCTGCTCACAGCTAGTCCAGCACGTACAGTAGTAACCGCTCAGATTTTCACTTCACTGTCACGAGCACTTGCTTCCTCTTTAAAACGGAGAATTGATTCTAAAGCCTTTTTGATCACTGACAATGCTCTGCTATTGTATAGCCGCAGCCCACATTCATGAACTCATACGACCTTATGAACTCAACAGTTTATCCCCTTTGTCGAGATGTGTATTGATCCCTAATAGAGCTGCAACGATTAGTTGGTAGGTCTATTCAATTAATCAGCAACTATTTAGATAATTGATTAATTGGTTTGAGTAATTTTTTAAGACAAAAAGTAAAAATTCTCTGATTCCAGCTTCTTAAATGTGAAGATTTTCTGTTTTCTTTCCTCCTCTGTGACAGTAAACTGAATATCTTTGAGTTGTGGACAAAACAAGACATTTGAGAATGTCATCTTGGGCTTTGGGAAACACTGATCGCCATTTTTCAGCGACATTTTCTGACATTTAATAGACCAAAAAACAAATCGATTAATCGAGAAAATAATAAACATTAATTTAAAAAAAGTGATCATTAGTTGCCGCCCTAATTCCTAAGTTCAGACTGAAGTCAAAGGTAGACCCAGCTTGCAGGGACACTGTTTATTTTACCATTTATTGATTCACATTTTTGTCTTTTTTAGCTTCAGGTTTTGTACGGATTAAACAAACGAGATATATAGTGTTATAATAAGTGAGCTTTAGAGGTGTTGGTAGGCAGATTTAGTTTCATTTGGACAAAGCTCTATTGGTTGGACAGGCTAGCTGTTTCCCTCTGTTTTCAGTCTTTATGCTTAGCTAAGCTAACTGGCTCCTGATGGTAGCTTCATATTTACCACACAGACATGTAGATTTTTGGATTGTATATTTGTTATTCTTTTCCACCAATAATCACAAGATTCACCATCAAATTCCAGGTACCAAGAAGCAGGCCCCTGCTCCCCCTAAGCCGACGAACCCTCCACCCAGCCAGCCCTGTAATCCAGCGAACCACGCCTCCTTCTCCTCCTCCTCAGCGCCGTCCCAGTCCCTCAGCCCGACTCCCAGACCCCTTTCCAGCCACTCGCCCACCTCGCCCAACTCCCCCAACTCGCAGCCGTGCGCCACGCCCAGACGCCACTCCAACAACCAGACCCCGATCCAAGCGCCCAGCCATCCGCCTCCGGAGCCTCCGTCGCAGGCCAGCCCTCCGACGCAGCCCGCGTCGCACGGCCAGCCCGGCGGGGACCAGCACAGCGCGGACCCCTCGCCTCCGGGCACCCCGACCCCTCCGGACACCCCTCCGCCCTCCGCCACAACCCAGGATGTAGCTCCTCCGTCCCCGTCTCCCTACCAGTCGGGCTCCCTTCCCCGGCCACGACCCGTCCCCAAACCCCGGAACAGACCCAGCATCCCGCCGCCGCCCCAGCCCACCACACTGGCCGGTGACACCAATGGGATCTGTGCCACCGCGTACAAGATGATGGGTGAGTGTGTTGTCTCTTATGTAGTTTATTGCATCTAAACTTTGAATTCACTGCTGAATGTGCTCTCTTTTTCTAATAGTGTTGCATTGTAATACCTCCACAGGTTAAAGAGGCTCTTGTGAGAGGTTTGTTGTTTTTCAGTAGCAGCACCTGCACTTTTTTGTTTGCCTCTTGGTATCATACATCACCACCACAGTCATTTTGTTCTGCCTGCTGCCTCTGTCAGATATCATGTACATATAGCCCTGATGCATGACTGTCACACTGTGTATCACAGTGCTGGATGGCTATTAAGTAAGCAACCCATTTCTGATGTTTAATACGGCTCAAAATGTTCATAAAACAGAACTTCATATTAAATGCTAGAAATGGGCGCTTGAGTTGATAATGACTATAAAAGACCACCATATGCAATATGACACGTCTTCCATCAGGGCTATCATTTCTCATGAGTCACTCATCTTCATTCACAGTCAGTGAAATGTTATATATCATCAAGTTAATACCATAAGGATTTGAAAGTGGCCAAATAAACGTTTCACATGTGAAATTTACAAATTGGTCATTTTCAAACCCTCAACTGTCAGCGGGGAGATTCTGTTTTTTGTTGTGTTTTTATGCCTCTGTGCCGGCGACAGCTGTGGCCAGAGGCATCATGTTTTTCGGGGTGTACATCCATTCAGTCTGTCCCGTTCTTGTGAACGCAATATGTCATGAATGCCAGGAGGGGATTTCTTCAAATTTGGCACAAACATCCACTTGGACTCAAGGATGAACTGATTACAATTTGCTGGTCAAAGGTCAAGGTCAAGGTCATTGTGACCTCACAAAATATGTTTTTGGCCATAACTCAATAATGTATATGGCAACTTTGACAATTTCACACAAATGACTAACAGGATAAAATGATGGATGATGATGGACAGACATGGATGTGAACTGCAACTTGACTGGTTGGGGGGGTATACAACTGTGACGCAGTAATTCTAGTTTATGACATAATATATTAGGATTTTTTTATGGCATTCTATACTTTGACTTTTTTATAACATTTCTTATGACATACTATACTATGACTTTTTTATGACATACCATACTATAACGTTTTCTTTGGCATACTATACTATGATTTTTTTTATGGCATTTGTTATGACATACTATACTATGACTGTTTTATCACTTTTTTTCAACATGCTACGCAATGACTTTTTTCATGATTTTTTTTCGACATACTAAACTATGACTTTTCTTTATCACTTTTGTTGACATACTATACTATGACCTTTTTATAATTTTTTTTGACATATTATACTATGACCTTTTTATCACTTTTTCGACATATTATACTATGACCTTTTTATCACTGCTTCTTGACATACTATACTATGACCTTTTTCAACACACTATACAATGACTTTTTTTAATCACTTTTTTTTCAACATGCTACACAATGACTTTTTTTCATGTTTTTTTCCGACACACTACGACTTTTTTTATCACTTTTTTTCCATATACTGTGCTATGACTTTTTATGACTATTACATTTTTTATGACATGCTATACTGTAACTTTAATTCTAGTTTTTTTAACGTGAAGCATTTTATACTGTCAGTCATTCTATGTAATGATTTGTGAGTTTTAAAACCAGCGCCCCTGTTTCATGCATGTGTTACACTTACATGCATGTTCTTGTCTTGTCACTAATGTCCCAGCTGAATATAATGCATTGCACATATTCAGAATGTACAATCAGCATGTATCTTACATACACATTTAAGGCTTTAGTTCTTTTGTCAAACCGTATGTTCAGATGTAAACTGGGGCTTTCCAGCACCATTTTCTGTCCAGTTCTGATCACACAGCTGATGAATTCTAAGCTGCTTCACCCATACTTCAAATTTCACCACACTTGACATTTTCCATCCACTTTTTCACTGCTTGTTGCTCCGCTGCTGACAGTCTCTGGCCTAACACCGCCACCTGCTGTTCTATCCATTCACCCCGACTGAGCTGCTTGTTTCACTGCTGAGCCCCTGCTGCTGTGTAAGCTATGGAAACTATTACACAGCTGCATTGGATGGCATAATTACAACAGCTTTAAATGTTTTTCATATAAAGCTGAATCTGCACATGTTTGTGATTATGGCCATTGTTCATATAACGTGAGCTTAAAAATGGTGTGTTTATCTTTTTGAGGATGTTTATGTTTCTGTGTGAATTCCAGCTTGCATGAAAAAGATATTACTTACTAACACAAAAAGAAACTGAAACAATCTTTTTAATTTTATTAAAAAAAAAAGATGTTTACCATAGTTGTCATTGTTTATTCAATTTTTGTTTTTCCTCATCTTTTGTCATCCAGACCCGGCGATGTCTTTCAAAGGGCTGAGTCGAGCTTTGGTCCCTGAGCTCGCTGTAGACCAGCAGCCAGCGCCGGCCTCTTCCTCCTCCTTCTCCTACCTGCCTCCTCCCAAAGACTGTGACCTGGACTCTGAGAGCACTGTCCTATAAAGGAGGAAACAACGACACGCTCCGGTCCAGCACCCCTCACGCAATCCCTCCTCTCACATTACACACACAGCTCATTTAGTCTGCTCGTGTTTCGTCCCAGCCCATATCAGCAGCCCTCCTCTGCCGTCATGTCCTCCTCTGTCCAACCCCTGTATGAAGGACTTTAAATGTGACATAAAATGCACCTCCCTGGCAACCATGTTGGAGGTCCACAGCTCTTTGTAAACAATGGCTATGATAGTAGATTATGTTATTTGTAGCAGCTCATATTAAGATCACTCAGTTGGATTCCAAAGTAAAAAAAAAAACATACTTATTTCAGGTTATCTATGTATTATATATGTTAAATAACTTGTAATATTTCATAGTTAGAGTTGAAAATCAATTAATCGATTGATAGATAATTAATCATCAACAATTAGGTATATTTTTATTTACGCAAAAATACCAAAAAAAACAAGCTAATTGAATATGTAAACTTGTGTTTTGGGATATTGTGATTGGCATTTTTCACTATTTTGATTAATCAAATGATTAATTGAGAAAATAATCAGCAGATTAATTGTTAATTGCGACCTTTAAAACACCATATTAGACCACTTACTTTGACCTCCAGCCACAATCTTCTTCAGGTATCTCTCTGTTACAAGCCATTATTTACTTAGAGTCCTCTTGACCTCCCACAATTGGGTGCCAGATGTGGTCATGAGGAGACTTTGTGACGCAAATCCTCTACTGTATACTGCAACACACCCACGCCACCGCCATCGCCATCGCCATCCTTATACTGCGCCTCCCTACAGATCAAGCTCCAGACAATCAAACAGCAGAGGACCGCCGATTCACGTCAGACAACGATGAGCAATATATAAAGCATGGGTACTGACCGGGGGAATGCCAAAATACGGACTGACGAGACTCGTTTGGAATTTGGTGTGAGGTTTTGTATTATTTTTTTTTATGTTTAAAAAAAATGGCCTTAGAACAAGAAATAAAAAATAGAGGTATTTCTACAGCACAGGGGGGTTGAGGGAAGAGGTCAGCAGGTGATGTAGAAACCAAAAACTGTTGCTTAAAGTGTAGCTGGTGACTGCAGGTTTCCAGTCGACTCAAACACTTGATTTTTGTATGGAAACCCCGTCTTTTTTTCCCCCCTCTCTCACTCCTGTATTTATTTACCGATTTAAAAAAAAAAGAAGAAAAAGAAACACATTCCCTGTGGCTTGACGTAATTAATGCAGTCTTTAAATGTAAATCATGCCTTATGGGTTCCTCCCAGAACCATGTAATAAGCATTATATATTTACTGTATGGAGGATATACTTGGCTCCTAGTACTACAGTATTTTCCAAGAAGCTGTCTTGGCAACAAGTATGTTTCAGGGACGTAAAGGAAGGTAATTTGACCCTCTGCAATAGAAGTCTTGTATTTGTTTCCGCAAAAAAGGTTGTATATTTAAACTTGTGTTGGTTGATTTCTTTGGGTTTTTATAAGCAGAAGTAGCAGGGGTTAACCACCCGCCCAGCCTGAACACAGTCAGTATTTTGCCTTTCTGTTTTTCCATCGATCTTTTGTGCATTAAACGCAACAGGCTGCGTGTGAGCGAATGTAGTGAAAGGACAATTCTTACCAGCCTTGAACAGAAAGACGCATAAACAAGCTGATGTTGCACTTGAGCGCAGGCCAACGGAGTGGTTTCCTAGTGAACTGGTTTAGAGGATTTTTATTTTTTGTTTCAGTCTTTCCTACTGAGCTGAGGGCACGCAGCGCTGCGAAGCCTCAGTTGTGATGTGGTGTTAGATTTCGCAAAGGTCAAAAGATTTTAAAAATGCTTTGTTGTATTTTTCTGTGTAAAGCTTTTTGCTGTTTTGGCCTCCGATGTAATATGCAGGTTCCCAGAGAAACTGACCACGATATGGTACCAATGGAGAAAGTCTTGGATGCTGCAAGTTGCCCTGAAAATGTTTTGTTTTTCAGAGACAATCGAGCATTATAATCCCCTCCTCCTCCTCCTCCTCTCTCTGCTCCTGTACCTCGCTGCCTTATCCCCCCCCAACGCATCAAGAGAGCTCGCTATCTCGATGGCTCTGGAAGACAAAACAAAACGCCATTAAACTAGAAAATGATAATGCTGCATTTTTAAGCTCCATAGTTTTGTATGTATGCCGTCTGGTGAGCTTAAAATATGGAATAAAAAACATGTAATATGAATGCTTGGTTATACCCCCCTTTCCAAAGAAAAATAAAGTATATGAAGAAACTATTTAAATCTACTCATGGTTCATATTCTTGTGTACAAATAATACAATACTTTCAAGCATAATATTTTTTATAGATCAAAAACATTTGAAAGCATTGAACAAAACATAAAAGGTCAAACAATCTCGAGCGACTTCCCATGAAAACATATAAAACGATTATAAAAGGGAGCCTTGAAGGCAACCAATAAATAAAACTAGACCAACAGAACTGTATTTATTTTAAACCTAAATATCCAGGGAGAGGAAATGCTACCAGCTGCACACCTTAATACATTAACTGCACCAACATGCAATTGATTTCGGACAAGAAACACCGAGTTACCACACTAGTAGCAGCTAGGGTTGCATTTTTACGAGATGCCTCGTAAGCCTGACTAAAGCTGCGCGTAAAGAATAAATAAAACGGTACATTTTCCTGATGACACTCTTGAATAAGAAAATAAAACGAGGACACATGAGTGTACAATACAAAATGAAAAAATGATGAGCAAGTGCATAGCAAAAAACTGTAAATTTACAACCTCAACAATAGTTCATCGACATAAATACAACACAGCTACAGGTACACTGTACTGTAGATGAGTCAGGAGATCACCATGACGACCAGAATAAGCAGGAAATGACCATTTACAGTAGGATGTTTTTCTTTCTACATGCGTTCATTCAGCAGCAGCCACCCACTTTGTTGAAGCCGGTCTGCGTTCTACAACACTCGAGAGATGCTTGACAAAGTGCAGATCTATTAAGCGGCCCTCTCTGAGCCAGGAGCGCATAACTCAGCCTTTTTTCACATTAAAGCTGCCTCTCATCTTTCTCTGCTGACGAAAACAAGACATTTCACCCACACGTTCAGACGATTTTGGAGCCAGATTTCACCATGTGCTGATGTAGTCAGCGTTTGCCTCGCTGTGAAAGGTGTTCTGAGTGATGTTTTTCGCAAATAAATGTGTTGTTGAATGAATTTGGAATCGTCGAAAGGCTGACAAATCACGATGCTGAATGGCTGATAACAAAGCACTCCAACCTATTGTTTTTAGAGGCTTCAAACTGGCCTGATTGGACAGATTTCAGTGGCTGATTATGATCAAGATTGTGTCCAGTCGGGATTACTGCGGTCTAAAAACTCCATCTGTGATGATGACTAAAAGTCTAGACCACAAATGTGGATACATGATGTTGGAAAAACTAATCTAAATCTATTTCTAAATCAAATCATGCTGTATGGGAGGCAGTGAGTGCATCATCGCTGTGTGAACTGTCTGGCTCTGTACACGCTAACTAAACTACATCACCTTGCTTCTAGATAACTGTCGTCAGCCTACATCTACGCTTAGTCTTTACAGTTTTCAAATATGATCTGATAGAAAATATAAACTTTATATAGTCATGTATTAAACATAGCAAGTAACCTAAATATCCAGACCAGTTGTTTTCATTACTTACATCTCGTTTTGGAATGCAGCATCGAGATGCAAACTTGCAAATGTGCACGGATGGTTTCCGTAATGTATCTTTTTACCATCTGCAATGTAATGTTAAAAAGATGTAAATAATGTAAAAGACTGGTTTGAGTCGTCAGTGTGCGGTGAGTTCTTGTTGACCTGTTGGACACCTGAATGTTCCTGCTTTACCCAGCACCTGAAATAACAGTAATGTAGCACACGGGGGCACTCATTATCCGTTGTGATTATCTACAGATAAATACAGTGTATTTCCATTCTGTTTGCTATAGATGACGTGGTCTCTGTTCCCGTTGGTTTGAGTGTCTCTGTGTGTGTGTGATCTTGGCACTTTGGTTGTGGAGAGCAGAGTGAAAAATGGAGCCGACCGGCCTGTCGGTTTGGCCCCGACATCCGCCCGCATTAATTGCTTCTACCAGGCCAGAGGGGAAGACAGTCTGGGGCTTCTGGGGTTTTCTGGAGACTGGGTCTCACTGAGAGCTCTCTGCAAAGGCAAAACCCATAATCTCATGTGATTTATTCTTATTTTTAACCATATTATTTTCAGATTTGGAGCACATTTGGTTTATTCCACGGCCAGCAGCACTTTGCAGCTTAATCACTTTATAGCTAATATCTCATAAAGAAAATGTTGTAGTATAGTATGCCATAAAAATGTCATGAAAAATGTTTAGTATGACATAGAGAATGTCATAGTATAATATGCCATAAAAAAGTCATAGTATAGCATGTCGAAAAAAAAAATCATGGTATGTCAAAAAGTCATAGTATAGTATGACAAAAAAAATCATATAGTGTGTAAAAAAAGCCATATAATAGTATGTCGAAAAAAGTGGTAAAAAGTCATAGCATAGTATGTCAAAACAAATCATATTAAATTGTGTCAAAAAAGTCATAGTATAGCATGTCGAACAAAGTTGTATTATAGTATGTCGAAAAAATTGATAAAAAGGTCAGAATTGCATGTTGAAAAATACGATAAGAAAGTCATAGTCAAAAAAGTGATAAAAAAGTGATAGGATTGTATGTGGGAAAAAAATCATAATTGTTTCAAAATAGTCATAGTAGAGTATGTCGGAAAACGTCATACTATAATATGCCATAAAAATGTCACAGTATAGTATGTAATAAAAAATATCAAATTAAAAGTCATATTATATTATGCCAAAAAAAAGTCATAACAAAGTCAAAGCACAGTATGTTGAAAAAGGACTATAGTAGTAGTCATACATAGTGATAGTACAGTATGTTGAAAAAACATAAAAAGTCAAGGTATATTACGCCATAAAAATGTCATAAAAAAAATTCATAGTATAGTATGCTATGAAAAAATGTCATTAAAAGTCATGATATAGTGTGCCATAAAAATGTCAGACAAAAATGTCATAGTATAGTATGACATAAAACAAACGTCAAAAAAGTCATGGTATCGTTTGCCATAAAAATATCATTAAAAAATATTACAGTATAGTTTACCACAAAAATGTCAAGTCTGTGTGAGAGCACCAGCTGAATGACTATCTGTTCTGGAGGTTTGAATCTGTCAAACACCTGCTGCATTTATCAAAATATGAGCTGCTCACCTGCAGGAACAAGTCAAATTTATCTTAGCTGCTTTCTATCGACACAGCAGAAGAAATACAGTATAAGCTTACCTCAAACTTGCACACGAACTCTGCAAAGATGCCGAAGAAGGACTCTGAGTTGGCGGACTTGCTGTCCTCTCCGAAGAAGGAGGCCACCTTGGAGAACTCCTCCATCGCTCGGGTCTGCAGGGACTCCAGAGACTGGATTGCAGGGTGGCTGTTCTCCAAAAAGCTCTGTGGGTGCAAAAGGTCACACATTAAAGAGGCACACCGCCGATTTATACACATCAAAGTCAGTTTACTTGTCAAGAGGAGTTCTACTCAGCCTGTGTAAACAGTATAATGTGTTTTATGGCTCTGAAGGAGCTTTCTAAAGTCTGAGAAAATAACCCTGATGATGTCATCAGGGTTATTTCATCTCAGCTTTGGTTAGCAGACCACACATTTATAAAATACAGCCTGCATTACAAACTGGAGGTGTTTCAAAGATGTGTGCTTTTACCATGCATGGAGATCTAACAAAAGATGTTATTGTGTTGTATTATGGGAAATGTAGTATCCTGAGTTTTGGGGGCATGGCTCATAAAAGGGATTAAGAGTCAGGATATCTCGGCGTCTGTTTCTTTGATTCATACCATTCTTCTTTCAAATACGTCTCTTGTGATTCCCTCAACTTTAAGGAAGTGCAATAGAATATTGCAGAAGGACGCCTTTAAAAGAGTGGTATTGGTCTTCTCATTTAACCCTCTGTGAGAAAGTGAACCATATATCCCAAAAATGTCAAATAATTCCTTAGATGACACAAAATGTCAGCAATCAGTAACTTCCATGAAAAAGTATATGTAGTGTTTTGATGTAGCTGTTGGCGTACGCTCATGACGGAGGCGAAGTGGTCCTCGGAGGTGGGCGGGATCTTCAGACAGGCCTTCCTGATGTCCAGGATGGTGGTGTGAAGGTCACTCAGCTCTGCTGTGATGACCCTCTGGTTCACTGAACAAGATACATGGAAATATTAGGTGATGAGTTACCAAAACAGTAGCAGTAATGAAACACCCGTAAGTTTAATGATTGTAAATCAAATCAAATCAGACTTTTAACAACCAGGTTATTATAAGAGATACATTAAAGGGGACCTGTTATGCTTTCCTTTAGTGTGTTATATATTTTTTTTGTGCATGTTAAAGGTCTGCAAAGTTACAAAGTCCAAAGAGCGGGCGGAGTTACTCTCCCGCACAGAAACACTGCTCCTGAACTGCCGGAAACGCCTTGATTGAAGTCCCGCCTTTTCTTCCGTAACGTGGTGATGTCACCAAGTAACACACTTGCATAGCAGCTTATTTGGCACGCCCTCAAACAAAGCTAGTTAGAGCGGAGCTGGAGTGGAGACCAAAGAGTTTGGTTCGGTTGACCATTCACAACAGAGTGGGCCAGCTGACCAATCAGAGCAGACTGGGCTTTTCGGGAGGAAGGGGGTGGAGCTCAAACAGAGCGTTTTAGACAGAGGGTGAAAAGAAGTGCTGCAGAACAGCCGGTATGAGAAAAATACAGCGTTTTTTGAACATTAAAGCATGTAAACATGTTTTAGTAGAAACCCAAAATACAAGTATGCACATGAAAATAAGCACAATAGGTCCTCTTTAAAACAGTCATTTGAACAAACAGCATAATTCTACATTAAATCAGGTGCAACTACATTCTGCTACTAAATGATTTTCAGGAAGGAAAGCAGAGTCAAAGAGCTCTGCTGCTGTAACATCATCGTACCCTTGGCTGCCAGAGGCACTGTTGTCAGGTCTCTGGAAAAGTTGAGCAGCTCAGGGAAGTGTTGGCACAGAGACTTGGCCAGAATGTGGAGGAAGGTGGATTTCCCGTCTACTGTTTTGGTTGTGCTTAGCTGCGAGATAGATAGAAAGGAAAGAATGAATGACTTAAAAAAAACAAAATTAGGATGAGCATAACGTGGTTGAAGCACAGGTTGTTCTTACTGTACCTCAGTTAGGAAGTTGATCTTAAAGCTGGTTGTCCTGCTGCTCTTGGGCTGGCCATTATTCAGGTAATTCCCCATTGCAAGTACAAACTGTGAGCAAAAAACAACACTTAATGACCACTGTTCATAATCTAACAACTGATTGCTTCACATTCCCTGCTCTGGGTGTTTACCTCCAGGATTTTGGCCAGTTTCTTGCTGCTCTTCAGCTCCACTGAAGCCTTGTAGATGTAATCGTACGCTACCTTCATCTCCTCCGTCCTCTCCTGCAGGGTGGTCTTGAAGTGGAGGCTCCGCAGACGTGTTTTATACTCGGGCACCATCAGCATCTGAAAAACAAACTTATTCACTCAAATCATTCCTTCTTTTTTTCTTTTCCAATTTGGTTGAGTGTTTTTCTGTTGGCGTACCTGGAATATGAACTGGTCGGGGTCGCTCAGTTTGGCCAGGTCCTGTTCATAACGCTCGTACTGTTTGACCTCGTCGTCGTCCGGGGCGTAGAGCAGCAGCTGCTTGATGTGAGCCGGCTCCAGCCTGTCGGTGGTCATGTTCATCAAGATCTGACGCAGCTCGCCGGTGGAGAGCTTCAGGTGGGCGATGAGGATGGCTGCAGAGAGGAGGAGACGTGGAGGATTTATGTCACTGTTTATGTCATTTATGCCAACTGCAGACAGAACCTTAACACACCTCTGATGATGTGGTATTTCTCACTGTGTATTATTCATATTTCTTACTATGTTATATGGTGTCAGATTGATTATTAAATCCAAAATCCCAGCATAAACCTGGTAATTAACAGTAGAAAATTAGAAAAAAAAATCCTTCTTACACAAAAAAATGAACCCATCATCCACAGTATAATTTAGTTTAGTCTGCATAATATAACAGGGTCACATCTGATTATCTTGACTTTGTAAACAAAATGTTTTTTGCCAAAATGAGCAATTACTACTACTTTTATGTTTTGTTATATACAGTATGCTATTTACACTTGTTGTATACCAGGCAGTCAAGATATTACCATGAAGAAATAAATCCTAATAATACACAACTCACACTGTTAACATCTGAAACCTAAATATATGTAAAAAGAAAATACCTTTTCACTTGAATTACAGTATTTTACTGTTGCTTTGGCATATATATATATATATATATATATATATTTATCAATTCCTCATGTTTATTACTCAATTTTAATCATTGTTACATTTTAAAATAGAGTGGTCTGCAGTGGTTATTTCCTCAAATATCATACAAATAGTGTAGCAGAATTAATGATTCCACTTGCTATTACTGTTAAATTAATGTTTTATTCACTGCTATGTTTTAACGTTATGTTATGTTTTGTGAATAATGTATTTATATTAGCATCCCACCTGGGCCCTGGTCTACAAATGTGTCTTAACTAACTCAGGCTAACATGCTGTTATCAGGCTAAAATAATCTTATCAAGCTAATTTGGGGGCTGATTTATTAATCCTGGAATAACGGTGCGCTCTTATTTTGAAACAAAGGCTAAATGAGGAGAGTTGACACCATGATCAGCGTTTATGACTGGCTGCGTGCTGATGATGATGTGATTGCAGTTACATGAGGTACAGTAGGTGTGTTAGGAAGCTTCCCAGCATGCATTGGGGCAATAGATTCATTCATGTCATTTCATATGTTCCTGCATTGTTACTGGTATATTGTTGTTTTACATTGTGCAGCACAATGTTTCCACACTTTCATCACTGTCAGTCAGACTATGAGACTATGAGTGATGTTGGTGCATGATTGGTCCCATGGATGTATTAAGAGAGAGAGAGAGCCAGGTGCAATTTTTTTTAATGAAGAATAATAATAAATCAAGTGGAACCTGTTGTTCCTCTCACTTTTGGATCACGAAGTGAAGACACGTTTTTCAAGAGAACATGATTATTTATTCTCTTAATCACAGGAAGAAGAAGGCGAGGATGACAGCAGGCAGGAGGGCATCACCGTTCTTAATGTGGAATTGAAGAAACACGGCAGCAAGAAAAACATTTTTACAGAAGAGCGAGAGAAACTGAAACAGCAGGTCGACCAGTATCACAAACAAAAAGTACAGGATTACTGACAGTTATCTGGATCATGATCAGGAACTAATTTTTCAGATACAAATGGCTCTCTGTCTTAGATTCATAATGAAAGAGTGTTGATATAATTTTAGATGAGGACATGCGGCTTATTGAGAAATCATTATGATCTGTTGTTGAATTCTCACAATTATTTATTTGTATAATAAAAGAGTTACCTATACGTATACATGATACAATATACAGAAGTATAATAAACAATATATAACAAAATATAGTTTAAGATACTGAGAGCAAAAAATACATCAACTGAAAGATTCTGACAGACAGAACATGTCATTTAATTAGACATTAAAATTGGAATTTGTACACTAAGTTATTAAATAATTAACTGCAGAACTGAAAATAGCTGCTGCAATTAAAGCTGCTTTTTAAGAGATTTTGATAATGTTTCATTTTCATAACAGGATTCTGATCATCACTGAAAGGTCTCTTTCATGTTCATTGGAATATCATGCACCAACATCACCCGTAGTTTTCCTAACTGTTCCCTAACAGTCTTAACAGTGATGAAAGTGTGGAAACATTGTGCAGCACAATGTCGAACAAAATAACACCAGTAACAACGCAGGAACACATAAATGTAAGCCCCAGTGCATGCTTGGAGGGTTCCCCAACACACTTACCTCATGCCTCGTGGTACTGCGATCACATGATCAGCACTCAACAAATCATATTAACACCGATCACGGTTTCAACGCTGAATCATTTGGCCTTTATTTCAAAATTAGAGCGTTTATTCAAGATAACGATTAACAAATCAGTCCTTAAACGGAGCTCAAAGAACCAAATTAGCAGGATTATTTTTAGCCTGATAACAGCATGTTTAGCCTGGATTAGTTAAGACACATTTGAAGAACAGGGTTTAAAAAAAATACTGCAATAAAAAATCCCCCTAAGTAAAGACAGCAAAACAACAATCAACCTTCTTTTCCAACACAGTGCATCGAGTTTAAAACTGTAGTCATTTAATAGTGATGAACATTATATAATTAACAAAATACTTTCTATCCACATCACGCCCACTGTAATATGATTCCTGTACAAATCCGATCATGTCATGACTGCAGTGATGTCACTACTAGCCATGACCTCTGAGTGTAACCTGAATTGGAAATTGCATAGTGTTTGTAAATTTCCCAAACTGACAAAAAAAAGTCTCAATTTCATTGAGTAAAAGAAGCCGTTGTTGCTGTAGTTGTTGTTGTTGTTGTTGGATGGGCTTCGAGGCTCTCCTGACATGCTGCACTTCACTCTGATGGAACCTCACATTATCCAGTATAACAACTGTTGTCCTTTTCATTGGGATTGAGAATATTGTGAGCAGACCTGACACTGAGTTCAGGGTCTGTCTGTACTTGTGTTCAGTGTTTTGAAAAACATGTTTCTATGTGATAGTTGTGTGAAAAGTATGGAAGCCCATTTCTGCCGCTATGATGAAAAAAAAAAGATCCTTTAAGTCATTATAATGAGTTTGTATCTCAAATTAATGACTTAATATCTCAAAATAATGAGAAACATTCTCAATATTTTGAATTAGAATCTCAAAATACTGACTTAGTATCTCAATATTTTGATTTAGTATCCCAAAATAATGACTTTGTATCTCAATATTTTGACTTAGTATACCAAAACATTGACATAGTATCCCAAAATAATGACTTTGTATCTCAATATTTTGACTTAGAATATCAAAATAATGAGAAACGTTCTCAATATTTTGACTTAGTATCTGAATATTTTGACTTCGAATCTCAAAATAATGAATTTGTATCTCAATATTTTGACTTAGTATCTCAAAATAATGAGAAATATTCTCAATATTTTGACTTCGTACCCCAAAATAATGACATAGTATCCCAAAATAATGACAAAGTATCTCAAAATAATGAATTTGTATCTCAATATTTTGACTTAGTATCTCAAAATAATGAGAAACATTCTCAATATTTTGACTTAGTATCTGAATATTTTGACTTCGAATCTCAAAATAATGACTTTGTATCTCAATATTTTGACTTAGTATCTCAAAATAATGAGAAACTTTCTCAATATTTTGACTTAGTATCCCAAAATAATGACTTAGTATCTCAATATTTTGATTTAGTATCCCAAAATAATGACTTTGTATCTCAATATTTTGACTTAGTATACCAAAACATTGACATAGTATCCCAAAATAATGTCTTTGTATCTCAATATTTTGACTTAGTATCTGAATATTTTGACTTCGAATCTCAAAATAATGAATTTGTATCTCAATATTTTGACTTAGTATCTCAAAATAATGAGAAATGTTCTCAATATTTTGACTTAGTATCTCAAAATAATGAGAAATATTCTCAATATTTTGACTTAGTACCCCAAAATAATGACATAGTATCCCAAAATAATGACAAAGTATCTCAAAATAATGAATTTGTATCTCAATATTTTGACTTAGTATCTCAAAATAATGAGAAACGTTCTCAATATTTTGACTTAGTATCTGAATATTTTGACTTCGAATCTCAAAATAATGACTTTGTATCTCAATATTTTGACTTAGTATCCCAAAATAATGACTTACTATCTCAATTTTTTGACTTTCTATCAAAATAATGACTCAGTGATACTAAGTCAAAATATTGATTTGTCATTTCTCATTATATATAAAGGATTTTTTTTTCATCACAGTGGCAGAAATGAGCTTCCATAAAAAAAGACACGAGAACTGTGTGAGCATTGCAAGTCAAGTGAATGCATTTGAACTTGTGATCATTTGTAGTCTTAAAAACAAAGCTGGCAGAAGTGCATCAAGTCAAATGGAGAAAAACTGTATTAGTTATTTTGCACTTTAATATTTTAGTGAGTCCGTTCCGCTCTTTAAAGCAATCGTAAAACACTGTAATACGTGTAATTTTCGCCGTCGTTTCACAGACTCGAGCCTCGACCTTTCAGGTGTGACCTGCTGCCATGTTGTTTTTGTGGTACTCACAGGCGTTGTAGGCTTTCTTATGAGACAGAATCTCCACCACGTCTTTCTTTTTCAAGTTCTCTGGCAAGAAGGCTGGCTCTGGAGGAGAGACTGATCATATTAACAACAGTGTGAGGATGTGTTCTCCAGGCACCGGGGGGGTCAACACACACACACACACACACACACACACACACACACACACATACACACAAACACACAGTGGCTACATGTGGCAGGTTGATGGGTTAATAACACAGCTCTGCCATTTGAGTCGCTAGAGGCCAAAATGTCTGGGAGATCTACTATAAATAAAGGTAAGGTGCCTGTTTCTGTGGCAGAGCTGTGTTATTACTGAGCTCTATCAGTCAGACAGGAGAGGAGTTTGGAGAGGTTATGGTGCCTTATGGAGAATGGATTTGATGAACAGGTGAATGGAGCAGCTCCAAAACAGGTTATGGAGAACATCAAAACTGTAAAAGGTACAAACAAAACAAGAGATGTCAATAGATAAACATCACTTTTACTGCAAACTAGTCCTTTAAGAATCAATTTGATGGAATATTATCACTGACATTAAGCACAGTGAACATAAAGATATGAAGAAGCACAACTACACAACAAAACTACTTACTGGATCGGCGTTGAGTCCCGAAGTGCAGATCAAGGTCCAAATACTTCACCATGTCAGTGAGCTTGTCGTAGTCTGAGTCTTCTCCGAGCTAAACATAGACAAGAACACACTCTGTACTCTCCGAAGACAGTCAAGGCTTTGTGACCTACAAGTAGCTGTTGAAATGTTCTTTTTTTTTTAATACACAGATATCAGATTTTATCCACGTCTGATAGGGTTGTAAAGATCCACCATGTACTCTATTTACAAAAAGAGGATTTGTGCGTCGATGCTGCCGTGACTCATCAGAGACACAACAGACTAGATGAGTAAGCCTTTCCAAATATGAGAAATGGAGGAGTGAGAAAATTCACAGCCAAGGTGGGAAGATTCACAAGTTACTGTTTACTGTATTTACTGTATTAAAGATTTATTTTTCCAGCCAGAGCCATGCATGTTGTTTCTTTTTTTTTTAAATCACACCTTATCAAAGACTAATGTAATTCAAGTTCAAGTTTATTGTCATGCGTGTTAAATACAATGAGATGCGTGGACTCACCTGACCCCATATGGTTCCCTCAGAGTTCTCCACCTGCTCCCAGCGCAGCCTCTTCACGCTCATGTGGTTGGTGTCGGAGGCGTGGCCGGGTTTGGGCAACGGAGGAGGGTCGCAGGGAGGGGGCAGGGGTGGAGGCGGGGGCGGCTGGGCCTTGGAGATCAAAAAACATGTTTTTAATATATGTACAATTTATTTTAACAAGGCAAAAGTGAGCTTGGTCCACATACCCCCACTCACTGCTTGACCCCTACTAAAGTAGGGCCAAAGGTTTTGCAATTTTGGGACTAATGGCACGAGTTCTACTCCAGAAACGAAATTGAAATAAAAAACAAATCACAGTTTTTGGCCAAAATTTCAAACATTTTGGGCACTCTGGACTTCTAACCCCCAAAAGGCACAACTATACCACACTGTCAACCATCATACCAAATTTGAAGTTTCTAAGTTAAGTAGTTTCCGAGTTCTACTCCGGAAACGAAAGTTTGACCCGCGAACGGACGGAAGGACGGACGGTTTGGACACGCGGAGCGCTACATACCCCCGACTACGCTGTCGCGGGGGTATAATCAGTAAATATTGTTGTTACTTGTGTAGCACATATTAACAGTTCACAACTTCAGCATTCAATAAGAGAGTTGGAGCATTTTGTTCAAAAGGTGTTTGAATCATTTCCTCACTACGCGCCAAAACGTCTGAGGATGCAGTGCACTCACAGGTTGTTTTGATACTCTCAATCAGTGGCAGTAAGCAACATTCATATCCAAGGTGTGATGTGATCACACTCAATACTACACACTGATGTTTAAAGGGACAGTGTGTAACATTTCGGGGGGATCTATCAGCAGAAATGGAATATAATATTCAGAACTATGTTTTCATTAGTGTACAATCACCTAAAACTAAGAATCATTTTGTTTTCGTTAGCTTAGAATGAGTCGTTCATATCTATATCTTCACGGAGTCCACCATGTTGCTCTTGTTCTTCAATTCTTGTTTCTTTTTTTTCTGTGACACTTCTGTTGCTAGGCTGCATTGCTGCACACATGCGATAATTATATATCCATCATCATGTTTTACCGTAGATGCAGATGTTACCTGCTGTGTCTGGTGTTCCTGCCGTGGGGTTTCATAGGTTTTAGTGTGACTGGGGAGGGTGGAGTGAGAGGCCGGAGTCTTGGAGACCGCGGGGCTGTGCTCCTGGAGGGACGGCGGCAGCGGGCCCTGGTAGCTGTGTTGGTGGTGGAGCTGGTGGTGCCTCTGGAGGACGAGCTGGCTCGGTCTCAGCGGTTGAGGGGAGGGCTGCGGGGACGTCTGGAGGATGGGCTGGGGCTGGCTGAGCTGCCGGGGGAGGTAGCAGGGGCGAGACGGCTGGGAGGAGCGTAGGGTGGTGGAGCCCAGGGCGGTGTGGCCGTGGATGTGGCGGGTGGAGATGGTGGTGGTGGTCTGGAAGCGCTGGTGAGGTTTCTCCGCTTCTTCTCTGGTGGGGAGCACTTTGTTTAGAGGAGAGCGGCTGGACAGGAGGGTCCTGGGTGGCGGCGGCGGAGGAGGGATGATGGGGTGGTGCGGCTGAAAGGGCATCCGGCTGCGCGGGATGTGCTCGGGGGAGAAGCGGACCGGCGGCAGGGGGTCGGTGAACTGAACAGGGGGCGGTATCAGAGCCTGGAAAGGCGGGGGAGGCGGGGGGCTCTGGGTGGGAGGTGGCGGGATGGGTTCGGATCCCGAGGAGTAGGAGGGAGAGGAGGCCTCGTCGCTGCTACTGTGGTCCTCGCTGCTGCCGCTGCTGAGCCGCCGAGGCATGAAGCCCATATCCTGGTCCTCCTGGAAACTCATCTGGGTGGGAGGAGAGGAGCACCATCAAGACCTGATAATCACAACTTTCACCTCAACATACTCAGCTACAAAATAAAAAAAAATTTAAAAAAATGCATTGTGGCTCTTTAAGTTTCACACTCTTGCTTATCAATCTGCTTTTTTATCTACTTATGGGACAGAAAAAACATATAAAATACTAAATAATTAACACACTAATTTTAAAACACATGCACTTAAATATTATAAATACCCATCAATTTATGGAACACTAGAAATGTAATGTAATAGTGTGAAGTTTAACGTAAAAATACTGACAGCAATACTAAATAGAGATCAGTTTTATGTGCAATATGCTGTTCTCCCGTCAGCCAGCATCTTTAAGATAAAAACTGAACCTTAGATAAAATTAGACTCTACTGAGTATCATTTTTTACTTACAGGCACCCCTCTTCTTCTGAAACCATGACAACCACCTTCATATATCTGTTCATGTGACACAAGTGTTCATTGTAGCGCACATTAGAGCTGCTCTAATGTTAACATGCAACACTACAACTTCATTCAAAATGTGAATGTGCTTATTATTTGATAATAAGCACATTCACAACAGTATTATTATTATCTGTAAAGTGATGCTACATGTCATATTTTAGCATTAAAAAATAAACTATGAGACAAAACCATTACAGTAATTGCTTCTACAGTGCATCGTACATTGTGTGGGTCAGACTGCATGGCAGAACCAGAGTATCGCTCTACAGCACACAACAGTCAAGTAATGACTGTTTTTTTGGCCCGAACAATATTAAGAATGTCAAAGTTTGTGGCAGTGAAGCTAGAAATAATATTACTGGCATGAGATACAGCCAGTAATCAATCATTTTATTCACAATTGTTTACAGCAGTTGTAGGTATCACATCCAATTTTAAAAATGACTTATTTGTATTTATAAATAAAGATAATAATTTGTATCCACAATAATCCTAGCCTTGCATGAACCAGAGGTGGGACCAAGTCATTGTTTTGCGAGTCTCAATCTTTGCACTCAAGTCCAGAGTCAAGTCCCAAGACCTAATCTTTGTGTTTCGAGTCCTAAACAAGTCATAATGTCACCAAATGTAATGCCGCTCAGGTAGTTCTTCGTGTTTTTTTCTCCTGCTACTCGATTGGATGCTTTCGGATTGATTCAAACAAAATGGATCTGGGGAATTAAGTGTAAGATAATCAAATGCAAGTCCCGATAATATTCACCAAAAATAAAGAGTCCAGAGTTCAACAAAAAAAATTCAGGGATTCAGCTGTTTGTTCAGGTTCAATTCTTTTTTTTCCACCACGAGTAAATCCTCTTTCTAAACAAATCAATAAAGGATCTTTCAAAAAGTAAATAAACCCAATATCTCTGACGTTGTCCCGGTCTACCGGGCAGTTCATCGCCTTCGTGCACATACTTTTTAATTATTGGGCTTGGGGGAGGTATAAAGTACTTTCAAGTCAAAAGGCTCGAGTTCAAGTGAAGTCATGAGTCACTGGTGTTAAAGTCGAAGTAGAGTTGCATTGTAGACTTTTATTTTGTCAAATCAAGTCATCAAATTCATGGAAAAATCAAGTCATGTGACTCACACCGCTGGAAGTCGCACCCATAATTCGTGCAAGGTTTCAAGGAGACCTTAATATAAAAACAAAGCATGTGCTCTATGTGTACTATGTGTATGTGCATGATTACAGCTGATGATGATGCAGTAGATTGGCGGCAGGTCTTCCTCACCTCCTCGTAGTCGTTCTCCCCGTGCACGAAGTCGTCCACCAGAGTGACCCGGTGGCCCAGCTGCTCGCTCAGAGCGTCTAGGAACTTGTCCGTGTCCCGGCTGCGCGGCGGACGCGAGAAGGTGAACAGCTTCTTGCGGCGCGTCAGCGTGTTGGGACCGCTGTCGGAGTGCTGAGGGGAGGCGGGGGGGCTCTCCAGGCTGACGTAAGGGTTGGAGTCCACGCTGCTCTGGTGGTGGATCTCGTACACGGGGGTGGGGAGGGGCTCCTTCCAGGACAGGGACAGGCCGGATTTACGGCTTCCTGTAAAGAAGGGGAAATCAAAGACGGTTGCCGTCAGCATGGCGCGCTACATTTGACGCTGCAGATGTTTCAACCAGAGAATCGTTAATTGGATGACTTATATATTATGCTACTTATTCCCTCAGGAAATAATGTGTGACATTCTTGGCCCGCCTTGAGGATCTTTTCCTCCGAGAGGTTACCATGGCAACAAAAAAGATAAACCCCAGGCACATATGCACACAAATTGATTGTAGAAATTGAATGAATTCTCTCACTTAATCACATTCAGTGGTTCTCATGCCATGTTCACCTCAGATTGGTAAAACCAACATCCCAAAACGATGTTATCAATGTTAAATCACAAGGCTGCTGATAAGGGGGAGACATATTTTAGTAACATGGACTTAATTCATGTGAACATTACTAATATATGTTACATTTTTAGAAGGTCACTGGATCTTATGCCCATGTTTGTCACCTTTCACCCATTCAGCAGCTTGTATTCACAGCAAATCTAATGTGACTTGAACGTGGCATCAGTCATGTGCCATTGAGGCTCAAATTTACAAATATCTGAATTCAATTACTGATTCCGCAAATGCATCAAACCTACACAGCACATGGTTGTGAACCATTGATGAAAGCATGTGTTTGAAAGCGTGTACACATTGTGTGTGTGTGTGTGTGTGTGTGTGTGTGTGTGTGTGTTTGGGCTTGTGTGTGTCAGCCCCAGAGTACCTGTGAGAGGGGGGAGCGTGAGGGGGGAGAGAGAGCGCCCGTAGGCCTCAGTCTGTCCCGGTCCCTCGGGCTCTGCTGAGGAGCCGCCCTGCAGCGGCGACACACTCTTCCCCGCGTACACGTTCTCCAGCTCCGTGTACACCCCTGTCATCTACGGGGGGGGGGGGCGGAGGCATGATCAGCTGGTTAGCACACAATCGCTGCGACACATTCGCTTTGAAGGTCTGCTGCTGCCTTTTTTTTTTAAAAAGCGTTTTTTAGGAGCCACAGGTTAACTGCAGACACAAATTTAATACCACGCGTTGAATTGCGGTAATTTTCGAGCACGACCTTCAAATGATGTGAGGCCACAGAGAGCACAGATAACATTAACTAGCATTCATTATGCCAGTTGCTGAGTAGCAAGGCGGTGAAAAAGCTGCAGTTGTACCTACATGATTGAGGTCAGGGGACTCGGGGAAGGAGGTTCCATCTCCTGACTGCCTCTCCTCCGGGCTCCCAGATTCATCCACATGAATTCCTAAAGCACAACAAGGCATGAACAGTGACACATGGACATACAGTAAGCCTCCTCCTTCCATCCACCCCCCCCACCCCCTAGTCAAGAGGGGAGAAAGGATGAAGAAGAGAGGAACAAGCATGGAGACGCAAAAGACAAAAGCTTGGCTCCTGGAACAGGAGTTAGCGATGGAGATGAATCTGCTGGAAATAAACACTGTGTGTGCTTCCAACCTGATAGATTCGGGACATTATCAAAAGCTGAGATATGGAGTTAATGTATGAATGTATGAATGTCCATTTTTTTGTCTTATGTAACCTTTAAATATTCACAGAGGATTTGCTGAGCACACATCTTTTTCAGCAACAATTACAGACATTCCCACCCGGGAGCTGACCAGTGCAAACACAGCCTTATTACAGAGCTCTGAGCTGTTCAACTGGAGCGACTGGGGGGTTCAATGCCTTGCCCATGGGAACATAAATAGTACAGTAACTGCTGAGGAAGCTCATTTACCGCCTCTACCCAGATTTCCCTTGTATGTCCAGGGATTTCAACTCAAAACAAGATGCAATAATACTGACTGTTGAATTAATAATAAAGGGGAGATTTCATAATAAAACAAAATAACCCACTCACTTTACAGTTGTTGTGAAAGAGGACAGCTCCGTTCTAACTAGCTTTGCTTGAGAGCGTGCCAAACTAGCCGCTAGGTAGGAATTATGCAAATGTGTCACATGGTGACATCACCACGTTACGTATGAAAAAGCAGGATTTCAAGCAAGGTGTTTCAGGCGGATCAGGAGCAGTGTTTCTGTCGGGGAGAGTAACTCCCTTTGGTGTGGACTTTGGGTTTTGTAACTTTGCAGACCTTTTACATGAACAAAAACTATATAACACACTAAAGGGAAAGGGAAAAAGCACAAAAGCATAATAGGTCCTCTTTAAACCTGTAATACTTGATTTATTTATTGGCCACTTGGGGGCAGTGTAAACAAGTTGTGAACACAACACTGACTTATCATCCTCACCTTTTAATAAGTTCACATGGTGGGATTGTTTGAATCAGGAGTGCTAGTCGGCGAGGTTTAAGAGAAACTGATAATTACATAGAAATAGAATAGGAGTAGAACGGACATTGAACTGTTTTCCGTGGTCACTTGACTAGTTAAAAAGAAAATGGCGATTGTTGATAGTTGTTATGGTGACAACAGAACACACGTCAGTGGGGCCATAAAGTGTGGTCGCAGTTTGCCGGGTAGAGAGCGAACGCAGCTCCGAGATGGATGGCTGGCTAGTTAGCTAGGTCACCAGCCCACTGTTTGGCTCATTTTCTATTATTTTCTATCATTTCTATTATTTCTTGCTAATTCCACCATGCTTTAATGCCACACTGGTTACAGAAAATGAGCCGATCAAAGTTGACTCATCTGGCGATAGCGATGTGCTTTCCTACGCTGTAACAAGAGTTTGTGGATGAAGCATTATGTTGTTAAATTTGACTCATTTACTCTGGCTCTCTATGCATCGTAACGTTACTACTCAACTGATCGTTTTAGCCGTAAATGCAAAAAAACTTGCCGTAAGTTGGTTTAGTTTATACAGAAGTTAGCCCGCTACAAACAGTCACAATGGCAACGGTTCTCATAAAAAAGCCCGCCACTCTGAAGCATCCTGCTACGTTGATATGAATGGGAATGTCTGTTCTACTCCTATTCTATTTCTATGGATAATTATGATGCCTCTGTTCAGTTCAATGTCTATAAATTCTCATTTGGGTGAGAAGTGTTTGATCCAGAATGGAGCTGGAAAGCGTTTGAAACCTTGGTATACCCCTCTGGAGATTACACTGATTTAGTGCTTCAGGGCAGTAAATCCTTGTTGCTGTTTGTCATGTGCGGCGTACCCATTCCCAGGTGAGTCCCGATGATGCAGTCGTCGGAGCTCCTCTCTCGGACGATGCCGCGGTACGACGTCCCCGTCACGCGCATGGAGCTGCTCCGCCGGTGCTGCTGCTCCGGGCCTACGTCAGGCTCCAACACTGCTGCAAAGCACACATACAGTATACACACACACATATTCAGCATTGCGTTTTTGTTATTCACAAACTAATCATGTACAGCTGCTCCTTTGTTGCTGTGTTAATTATAAAGAAACAGCCTTACAGAACATCTAACACCAGGTGGTGGATAATAAAAGTTAGAATTTTCAATTTCATCAGCTATTTTTTTTTTAATTATATACTTATTGATTGTCTGCCTGGTATGATATGTGTATAATTTCCACGTTGTGTTCTTTGGCTCACCGCTGCTCTTGAAGCCCAGGAAGCGTGACAGCTTCCCCTGGCAGCGCTCCTGTTCGTCGTACGTCAGCAGCTGGTAGATGAACTGCCAGATCAGCTGTTTGGCCGGCGTGTCCAACACCGGAAACACGTCTACTATCAGAGTGTCCACATTCCTAGAAACACACAATGCATTCTTACACATCGTTATGTAACCAACCCGTGTTTACTGCTGGGTAATTTATTGCCATACGATGTGTTGGATTTAGCTTTGATTTATAGTGTTTGCATCTGTAATGACACGTGGAGCTGAGAATGAGATACAGGATAAAAGCAGATTATGAAAAGGTGGGAGGATAACAGGGTACGTCAGTTATGCCTTCGGGTGTTTATACTGTATGCGCATACTGTAGAATTCAATCGGTGTTTTGCTTACAATCCTGCAGCATCACATGTTCGCATCATCTGCAGAGCTCCATCCGTCTCTTGTGCTCTCAGCCTTGAGAAAATGAAAGTCTAATGGGAAGAATAAAACTTCCTGCTTAGCTATGTGCATTTTGTTTCTTCACTGCTTCTCCTCTCACTGTCCTGTCACCATCATTTCCTGTATCTCTCTCTTTCACCTGCATTTAGAGCATCCTTGAGTATGGCAAAAAAAAAAAAAACACTGTTTCCCGGGCAACAGCTAGATTTCTGTCAATGTAAGCTCGCTCGTTAATAGAGTCTTGCCACCGAGACAGTTTGACAAATACTGAAAAACTGAATGTTAAGCTACATTATTTCCGGCTGTCTCTTGCTACCATTTTGGAGCTGCCAACCTGATATACTGATGTACCAGAGTGGAGCTGTGAGTATTTTAAAGAATCCTTCCAAAATCTCTGTAACAACTCCAGCAGCTGCTTCATCCCTCAGCTCTCTTCTGTCTGTTTAATATTGCATTGTTGCAGACTGCAGACCTACGGATTGCTTACTCCTCATACATTCTTCCATGATGCTTTCTGTCTACTACTCCCACTTATATTGACCCTTTCTATCCCTCCATCCCACTGACCTGTGCTGGAAGAAGGTCTCCAGGGACTTGCAGACCGTGTACCTCTCCTGGATGGTCAGCAGGTGCTCCAGCTGCTGGCTGAAGGTCCGCCCGTGGACTTTGATGCTCGGCGGAAGGATCTCTGCCACCCACTGCAGAGAACTGAGGGCTGGAGACCTGCACAGCAGGCACAGAGGAAGATATTCTCATTATTGTTTAATTCATACATGTATACTCACTAAAGTATCGTTTCTCCTTCTCAAATGTGAATCCAAATTTGGTGTGTTCTGACCTGGAGCGCGGTACCGTGGTGGGGGCCAGGCTTGGAGACTCCTCTGGGTCGGTTTGGTCTGAGGAGTACTCAGACGGACCCTCCTCCACCACCAGAGTGGGATTCGCCCCGCTGCCCTGCAGCATGGACACCACCTTCTCATGGGAACAGTTCCTACAAAGAGAGAGAGAGAGAGAGAGTTGATGGACTTTGAGCTATAAAGCAGATGGATTGGAGTAATGAAATCTATCGCAACAATGATAACATTTTCTGGCCTGTGACCCCTTTGTTGAAATTCTCATTACATCCCAACAACATCAATAATGCTATAACAAAAAAAAAAGAAAAAATCTGGCATCTTTGGATGTCGCAGGACTGTAATAAGCCCGTCCAATCATTTTATTATGAATTATGTAACAATTACATAATGATTGGACGGCCTACCTGCACTCTGCCCGTGCACTCATTGCGCGTCACCGGAATCTTCCATAAGCTGCTGGCTTGACAGCTGTGAGTATTAGTAATATCCATTTTCATTGTTTAGGTTCATAATGATAATACTGGGGGAGTGGCTTTGGAGGGAGGCTTGAACGGACGGACTGTCAGTGCTGCCGACTTGGCGACCTTCTCACAAAATTTAGAAACTTTTGGAGCTAGTGCTGTTAGCTACTTTCATTGGAAAACAGTTGTCAACACTGGGCTGGGTTTTTCAGTTGGATCATTTTTTTAAATCTAGTGTACTCTTTCTAGTTTCTCAGCATTACCGACCCTACCTTTAAAACAAAGATATTTCTCTAGTTGCAAAGGTCTAACAGTTGTAACCCCTTCTTATACAGTATCAGAATATGTTTTAGCATTGTAAAGAAGTAGAATTATCCAACAAGTTTAACAAAAATATTACAGAAAGTATGGAAAAATAAACATAACTTTGTGTAGCAGAAATATTTTTCTCCGGCGACCCCTCACATTTATTTGCCGACTCCTTGTGGGGGTCCCAACCCTCAGGTTGGAAAAAGTTATATCGTCTCACTGAAAGCTTTGCTATAGCTCCCATGCCCTATAATAATATAATATAAAAATATTTATGGTTCCAAGTGTATAATTGTGATCAAGTCCCACATTTCACACGGTAACACCTGAGCCAGTTGCATTCACTGATGAAGACTGTGATAAAAATCTAGTAAAAATCTAGTAAGAGGATCTTTAAGTTTAAATAATTTGTGCTACAACTAAAAATTATTTTATGCATATAAATAGATAAAAAAGAAGGTAGTATTTACTATATAAGACTGTTCATTTAAGTGATGAGAAAATAATAATTTTTCAGAGAAAATTGTAAAATCATGTGTAACATAACACATAATCACTTGCCATAACCGATCGCTAAGAAATCAAATTAGAATCGAAATTTTCCAGAGAAATTCATATCAAGCCACTAAAAAAAAATATATATGAATAGTTACACTGTGAAATGTATTGATTGTTGGCACTGAATCTGCCCAGCAACAGGGCGACTCCTCTACGAGTCCTTGTAAGACTTAATCCACTTGTTGTATTATGGTGCAAAAAGTGAAAACATCCTATTCTTTTACATGAGATACTGTACTGACAAGGGAGTTTCAATACACCTGAGATGAGGATTCTACAAACAAATATACATATTACAAGTGTCTTATTTCCCACATTTTCGTATACACCATATGCCTACTTTGTAAACACGACACTGAGCGATCCGACACATCCTGCACTTTATTTTCTTTCCCTCTCTCTGGTGAAGAACTCCCACTGTTTTTGCTGATCGCCTCCCACTGCTGCGGCACCGTGTTATCAGGGAGAGCAGCGAAATTATACGGCGCCAATCAAATCAGCACATCAGGCAGCCATGGGAACGGCTCTGCGATCAGGGTGGCAAAATGAGTAATGCGGTTTCTTCACACAGCACTGGTTACATGGCTGGTATATCGCTTGATATATTGTATTTGCTGAGCTCGTATGCGTACAATTTCAATTTCATCCACGCTGGATTTCTTATCTGCACTCCCACACCCACTCTCTGAAAAACTCAAGAGGCAGAAGGTCAAGAAGTTTTTAAAGTCCACACAAGAACGAGGACTACTCCCACAAGAAAAGTTTACAGGCTGTGTTCACGTGCATCGGCGCATTCATACTGTACCTGCACAGACACACATGCCAACGTTAAAGGAGAATACAGTGGCATTTAGAGTCAAAAGAATAGTTTGACATTTTAGGAAATACGCTTATTCACTTTCTTTTTGGGAGTTAGATGAGAAAATCGATAGCACTCACAAACACGGAGATTGGTTTTGATCTTCTCATCTAAGGCTGCAGTCACACCAAATCAGGCATTGTGTCGAAAACGGCAGTCCTCCCATTCATTTCAATGTGGGTAGTGCGTTTAACCTGCGGCGGTGGGGACCGGAGGGAGTGCTGGGAAAAAAAAGTATCTAAAACTGAATGAACTTTTAGAGAAACGCAACCCGGCGTCACCCTGCGGTGGCAAATCATGTAACCAGTGATCCAGAGCTGTACAACCCTGCCACGAGGGAACAAAAGATGTTAATCGTTGTGCAGTCGCTTGGTGTTAATGGGGCCATTTAAGTGACAATCCCACACCGCCGTACAAAACTGCGTTAATCGCCGCAACGCCTGATTTGGTATGAATGCAGCCCAACTCTCGGCAAGAAAGTTTGATGTTTGATTTTTCCCAAATTATTTTCCAATTAGGCTTATGATGTAATTAGGTTTGTTTGTTTGTTTGTTTCTAGGGGTGTAGGAAAATATCAATACATATGAGTATCATGATATTTTATGTTGTGATACTGTATCGATTCTCCAAAACACTGTATTGATTTAATTAACATCTTAAAACCCAATGGCTCGTCATCGTTCCCGGCCAATATTCAGTATTTTGAGGGTTGTGGCAGACTCAGTTTTAAAGCTAGAGTGAAGGTACTGGCATCATATGAAACTAGAAAAACCAACCATGTCATGCTAGCTTGTCATGAAGGAGGTTAAATAATGCTCCAAATTTGCGCTATATTTTGGCAAGGAAAAACTGGCATGGCCATTTTCAAAGGGGTCCCTTGACCTCTGACCTCAAGATATGTGAATGTAAATGGGTTCTATGGGTACCCACGAGTCTCCCCTTTACAGACATGCCCACTTTATGATAACCACATGCAGGTTTTTTTTGCATGTAGTAGAAATGTGTTATTTAAAATGATGTATTTCTGGTGTGTTCTTTTATACAATAATATGTATATTATAGTATAAAGAACCTAAAGAACGTTATACTATAATATGTATATATTGAATTATATTGAATTATCCCTGTATTATGATATGTATCGTATCGGCAGATACTTTATACATTAAATTCTCCCATCCATTCTGGCTCATTCCTCTGGATCACAAACACTTCCCGAAACAGGGGAGACATTTTTTTATAAAGCTACATATTTTTGAGGGTTTATTGCATAGCTGAGACTTTAATTTTCTCCCGAGAATGACTGACCCTGAAGCAGACACAATGCAGCTCATAATGGAAAAATGATTAAAAGGAAACTACAACAAAACCAAATCATTCATGTGCTCTGTGATGGATTATCTGGCACAGTGTAAGATGGTTTTCATACTAGCAGCAGATGGTGGAGGAAAAACAAGCCATCTCTAAATATACTGCCCAAGTTCAAGAACTTGGACGGTAGGTAAAGTCAAAATACTACTACAACTACTGCTGCTGCTAATAATAATAATAATGTTATCCATTAAAAGACAAACCTCATGTCCAGTCCATTGAGGAAGAGGATACGGTCGCCTGTTCTCAGTCCACATTCCTCAGCAGGGCTATCTGAGAGGGAGACAAGAGATGGCAGGAAATCAAAACATCAATCAGAGATTGGGAAGGGATCCTTGCGCAACCTCGCCGGCTAACAAGGTGCACCGAACAGACGGGCAGAGCAGGGAAAAGATGGTGACTAATGTGATGCTGTCAATCTGACATTCAAATAAAAAGCCCGTCAACGAGCGGAGATGATCTCCGTGCTAAATTCTTATTACGTAAGGAAACAGCGCTGTCAAAACAATCCCCGGTGGAATCCGTTCAGCCTGCACTGTACCCATCTGCCACCGCCTCCTCATCTGTCAACTCACTGCTAAATCTGTCATGTCATTGTTTTTTTTAACCAAAGTTTGGATACAACAGACTCTCCATGTGATAACGTAGTGTTGTGCACATTCACGGGCCACGAGACTTTACATCACAGAGTGCGTGTGTTCTGTGTTCAGATCACGATGAGAGACATGCTATCCACCCCCACTATCTCCATATCAACCTCCATAAGGCCCACTGAGTCAGCCCCGCACTGGCCGCTTCAGCACATGATGGTGGGAGATGATGGTGGGCGGGGAACAGTGCAGTCATCATCAAACACACACACATACATAACACACACACACACCTCCCTCTTCGTCGAGGAACCTGGCAAATTCCCTCAGCAGCAACTTCACAGCCTCTATTGTCTGCAACTTTTGTTCAGGAAAGCAATAACACTTAATTAAATAACCTTTTACTGCTGGAAATTTACATAAAATGCTCTTACCCAGACAAATATTTAACAGTGCGTTTCATTTTCGTGCCAATAATCTCTCTGGCAAAGAAACAGCTAGTGTTGTTTTATCCAGAAACTCATTTAGCAGTGGAAATAGCCCAACTGAGGCTAAACCGACTCTACTGATTAAAAGAATAAACAATAAAAAACTCTGCATTGCTGACCTGAGGTCAGGGTCTGATGTCAATAAATCTATAAAGAAAAGCTATTTGAATCAACACCAGATGATAGAAATGATCTCTAGAAACACCAGACAATAAAAACAATTCAATAACCTGCATTCGCCTTCTTGATGGAAGTTAGATGAGAACACTGACACCGATCTCGAATCTGTCCGGGAAACAACGAGCCTGGCTCTGTCCAAAGTTAACAAAATAAAACCACAAATGGTCGTTTTTACACTCAAGATGTAAAAAATACTGATTAACAAGATACAACATGTTGTTAGTGAGCTTTGGACAGGCGGCAACCTCCGGGTCTGAAAAGTGAAGCCAGTGCAGAAGTGCCTTAAACTTGCATTCTCTCTAACAGCCAGCAGGGGGCGACTCCTCTGGTTGCAAAAAGAAGTCTGATTGTATAGAAGTCTATGAGAAAATAAGCCTACTTCTCACTTGATTTATTACCTCAGTAAACATTGTAAACATGAGTTTATGGTCTCAATCGCTAGTTTCAAGTCTTCTTCAATACAGCATGATGTTCATTTAGTAAATTATGGTCCCATTTAGGGTAAAATAGACCATAAAGCAGGGGATGCTTTAGGGCGTGGCTACCTTGTGATTGACAACATGGCTTTGTCTAGTTTGCGTGTTGTCCGTGTTTTTGTCTCACAACTTTAACCCTTTCACAGTGTGTTTTCAGTTTATGAAAGTTATTAGTGACATATTGGTCGCCTAAAATTGTCTTATTCAGCGTTCGGTTGTACTTAGCTCCACCCTCTCGTGTCACCGTGGTTGCAAAAAACCAAGATGGCGACGGCCAAAATGCCGAACTCAACGCTTCAAAACGGTAGTCCACAAACCAGTGGGTGACATCACGGTGGCTGCGTCCACTTCTTACTGTATATACAGTCTATGGTTTTGGAGGTGTTGGTAGGTGGATTTTGTTACCTCCGAACTGAGCCAGAGACTGTTTCCAGTCTTTATGCTAAGCTAAGCTAACCAGCTGCTGGCTGTAGCTTCATCTTTAGCACACAGACTTGAGAGTGGTATCGATGTTCTCATCTAACTCTCGGCAAGAAAGCGAATAAGCGTATTTCCCAAAATGTCTATTTATTGAAGAAATGATTTTGATATCTCTCTAAAAGGTATTATCTATGAAAGCATGATAAAAATTATGTGATGTTTATATAACATCTAATTTATTTTATACGTCATTTGTAAGAGGTTTGAATTTGCCTTTCTAAAGCTTCCATTTCTACAAAACAATATTGCCTCAAACATGAATGTAAGTAATGTAAAATGTGAGTGTGGCCCTGACTGACAGCTTTGAGTGTCTGTTACTGCACAGAACAACCTGTTCTGAGTGTTTTCCTCTTAACGCTTCATTGGTGAGTCAGACTTTTCCGTTTCCTTTGTACACTCATAGTCACACACACAAACACCTCCTGATCACCTGTAACCTGCCAGCGGCTGGCACCACAACAAGCTCACCCACATAAAAGACATCCGCCCAACCCCTCCCCTTCGCCAGCCAACAGAGAACAACGTTTGGGTCAAACCACCACACACAGAGAGAGGAGGGATTTATCAGGACGGTAACTGTACGGGTTTTAAGATAGAAGTGGTACCTGAGATAACGGAGTCGATGCAGACGGGGGCGTGACCTCGCAGCGTGAAGCCAAAGCTCTTCTTCCCCCGGTAGACACGAACGATCCTGAGGAACGGCAGGAAGTGAGATGAAACAGAAGATTTACACACAGAGTCAAAATAATTCTTGATTTATTATATCAATGACATAAAACAGTTGAGAGCAAAATTTCATTATATATATATAAAAACAATTTTTTTAACTCTAGCTGACACACAATATCATGAAGTCTGTTTTTTGCGGCATTAAAGCTACAGTTGGTAACTTTGAGCAAATATGATAAAAAAATATTTTCATAAAACCGTCACTATATCCTGACAGTAGTTCATTAGACTGATAATCTGTGAAAAAATATATTGTTCCTCTGTGTCCTCCTAGTGCTCCTAATGGCGTTTGCAATATTTCACCGCGCCCGGACAAAAACAACCAATCGGAGCCGAGGAGCCTCTTAGTAGCTGTCAATCACTGCTCGCTAAGCTTGTGAGCTTCAATCAAACGGTCAAACTAGGCAGCGCTGATCAAATGTGAATCAATATTCTGTTACTGTAATGCCTATTTCTCTCCTCAAATATCAGAAACTTCTTCTAAACACACATCCCTCCCTCCACCAACAGCCATTATTTGTCTCATTTCGTTCAAATTGCCCCGTCCTGTTAATCCTGTCATGTCACCCGATGTATCTTATTTATTTATTTATGTATTTTTTGTCTTGTCAAATATCACCCGTCTTATCTAGCTTCACTAAATAGAAAAAATAAAAAAATAAACATCTTGTAGTTTACTGTTTAGCTGTAAAATGAGAAAATGTGCTCCGGCCGGTGCTTGGTTTTGGCTAAACTGTTTTTAACACGGCAGCCGGGTTGCAAAGTTTTATAAAAAGTGAAAGTGAGTTTGATATTTGCTCAAAGTTACGAACTGCAGCATTATTACCAAAAGTTTTGCAGATTTCTTTTAGTTTTGTAAAATCATTAAGGCTGTCAATCGATTCAAATATTTAATGGTGATTAATCGCACATTTCTTACCTGTTCAAAATGTACCTTAAAGGGAGATTTGTCAAGTATTTAATACTCTTATCAACATGGGAGTGGGCAATTATGCTTGCTTTATGCAAATGTATGTATATATTATACATATTGTCCAGAAACCCTCACAGGTACTGCATTTAGCATAAAAATTAAATATACTGAAATCATAACATGGCAAACTGCAGCCCAACAGGCAGCAACAGCTGTCAGTGTGTCAGTGTGCTGACTTGACTATGACTTGCCCCAAACTGCATGAGATTATCATAATGTGGGCATGTCTGTAAAGGGGAGACTCGTGGGTACCCATAGAACCCATTTTCATTCACATATCTTGAGGTCAGAGGTTCAAGGGACCCCTTTAAAAAGTATTTCCTCGCCAAAATTTAGCGCAAGTTTGGAGCGTTATTTAGAGAACATGGTTGGTACCAATAGATTCCTTAGGTTTTGTAGTTTCATATGATAGCAGTATCTTCAATTTAGCTTTAACTCTGAGCCCGCTACAACCTAAAAATCGCAAGTTTCGTTAATGCGTTAAAGAAATTAGTGGCGTTAAAACAAATTTGCGTTAACGCGTTATTGCAGTTAACTTTGACAGCCCTAAAAATCATACTACTTTTTTGGGGGGAGAAATCGTTTGACCAATAAAACGTCAAAAAAGAGTGAAAATGCCAATCAAAATGTCTTCAAATTGCTGGATTTGTCCGACTAACAGTCCAAAACCTAAAGATATTCAGAATGCTCGAATCATAAAAAACAAAGACATTTTAGAAGCTGGAGCCAGAGACAATTAATCAGTTATTCCAATTGTTGTCATGAATGGTTTCAGCATTAACTGTGACATCATTTAACTGTGAATGGACGGGGAGCCCAGCTGCCTCTGGCTGATGGCGGATTCACACACTGCTGTTTACAAGTCTGTTTGAGCCTCACTTTGGTTTCCATTTGTCACTTCCTGTAGGTGGGCGTCTGACGCGGGGGCATGACGCTCATCTTTACTGCAATCCAACTTTAGGCTTTTTCTTTTAATACATAACAATCCCAACTGGTGCAGCCTGGACTCCATATATCACTCCACACATGTTTCTGTGCATTTTATTCTCTGGGAGACACTTGACATAGAAAAAAAAAAAGCTTTGGCATTCTGCTGATGGTGGTGCTTTGCTCTCATTAACCCCGGTGGACGAACCTCCCGATGCATCAAAGATGAGACACTTGTGGTGTCTATCCGCCAGTGCGTTGCCATGGAAACGACTCAAGGCAACACTGCCTTGATATGTAAACAGGGGGGGAAGACAAAAAAAAAACAGGACGAAGGGAAGGGAAAGAAAAGAGACGAATCTGTTCTTTGATAGCCGCGGTTACTGGCTGTTATGTAAGACGAGCTAAATGCAGATGGGCGCATTGGGCGCTGCATGTGGCGTGTGTGTGTGTGTGTGTGTGAGCCTTGAACACACTGAGAGGCTGCTCAAGGCCTCTCCTGATTCCCATCATTCGACACTAGCTGCACTTTTTACTTTTACATGATTTCAAATGAATTAGTCACTACTTAAAAGGTCTTAATGACGAATATTTTTTCAAAAACTAATACATCCACAGAGCTTTTAGAAAAAGTGCCGAATAAAAGTATGGCTTTTCTTAAAGAAAATTATGATTGTGAATTAATGATTTTAAAAATTTTGGTCGGGTCCAAAAAGAATGTTTTGTTTATCTCTGTGGAAGACGTTTGGTTCGCACTTAAACAACGTTGTTATCATGTGGTATCTCTGGGTCGTCGGCGATCAAGTTGCCAGTTAGTGTGGAAAATTGATGGTAAGTGCCTGGCAACCACTTGTTGTGAAGTGAATGCAATAGAACGGGGGAGAGAGACTGCAACGTCCAGTGGCTGAATGTTATCAATTTCATCAATAGCACCTTTAATGAAACCACTGGCTCATTGTGCAGCAGCTCCGATGTTGGCCACAATTGCCAATCTACAGTGATTGATTTTGAGTATCTGTATCAATGGTCCATTTTGTAAACACACTATAGTAAATGACCACCCAGTAAAACACCACTTTAAACACATCTGGGGGTGGATTCATTCAAAAAATGTTATACCACTATTTTGAAAATGAGTAAATGTTATGATCTATCTATCTATCTATCCTTATTTTATGTATCTGTCAATCTTTATCTTTTAACCTCTTTATCTTTGTTTAGTTATTTATCACTATCTCTATCTGTGTCACTCTATCTATGTGTCTAGTTTGTTACTGTGAAGACACAACAGTGTTACACAACGCTCTCGAGTGGTATTATTCAGTTCAGGGAAGGCACCAGGCAGGCAGCATGCGGCACAACTTCTTATTGTGACTGTGCCACTTACACCGCATGACGTAACCTCCTCCATTTAACACAATCAGCTCGCCTCCTATTGTTGTGTGACCTGCCAATAAGATCACACTTGACATATTCTGCCACACATTTTTCACTCCCATGTGGATTGGAGACGGGGATTTAGTTGGTTAGCTTGTGTGGGAGTGTGGGAGTGCACTGCCCACCTCTGTAATCCTACACTCAAGTCCACTGTGGTGTTATTAATTGGACATGGTCGTGTAATCGGCATGTTCGTGGGTGGAGGTTGAACGGTCAGGGGGCTCTGCAACAGTGCAGGATTAACATGCTGAATAGATGAGGAGATACACACAAGTAGAGGGTAGTTTCATGTTTTTAAGGAGACAAGGGTATTTTTGCGCCTGAGCACTTTCTAACTTATATTGTAGGGTGTAAAAACACCTTCTCATATACACAGATTTGGGGATTTGTAATCTTCATGACGAGACTTTAGGGATGGAAGAATCTGGAGATGACAGGAAAACAGCAAGGAAGGAAAAAGAGACGCACTGTCCTCTGTTTCAGATACATTTTCACAACATCCTGCCTGTAAATGTCTGAATAATTAATCAATCTTTGGCTGCTGCATTATGTGTTGAACCTGTTGGTAGCCTGGTTTCCAACAGTAACCAACACTTAAATAGGAGCCAAAGAGACTCAGCATCATAACAACAACATCTCATAGATGTGTGCTCACCTCTGATTGGGTCCGATGGGGGGATGTGCGGGTATCCCAGACACGGACTTCCTTAAGCCCCTCTCTCTCTCCGTCTCCCTCCCCCCGGGTTCTCCATCTCTGGGCACCGAGCTGGCCCGTTTGGACCCGTGGTGGCGATCGGAGTGATCCTCGCTCCGACTGCGCCGGATCCTGCCATGCGGCTCGCTGATGCTCTTACTGCGGCAGAGCCGGTTGATCACGTTCTGGGACACGGCCTCGTCGAAGCGCTGCCGGTGCTTCTTGGGAATGAAGATTCTGGCGAACATGGTGGCATGTGAGGGGAAATAAAGGGGGGGCGATGTTAATTTTTTTTTTGGTCCACAACAGTTGCCTCAGAGAAAAAAGAAAAAGAGTAGGATCTACATCACAGATCCATTTTGAGTCCAGAACCAAAAACCTTGGATTTCCAGTGAAATAACAGCAGCAAATCAAACACCCAGCAGGAGCAAAGATTAAAAAGTGATGATCAACTCAAACGCGGTATTCTTCACAATCCAAGTCCAAACTAATTCAAATCAACAGGCTCCCTCCTTCAAAGACTCAAAGAAAAAAGGTGAGGGGTCTTTCCCCCTTGGAAGTGACTGCTGTCCCCAGAGACGAGAATAAAAGAGAAGCCGATCAAGAAGCCAGAGAGAAAAGATCTTTCTCTGAGGAGAGAGACAGTGAGGAAAATCTTGGCGTCACTCGCTGCTTGCTGGAGTCTCACTGCAGCAGCGTGCAGTACCAGAGCCAGAATACAGCACGAGAAAAAAGGTGTGGGAGTGAGCGAGCATGGGATTTCTCCTCCTGCTATCTCTCTCTCTCTCTCTCTCCATCTACACAGTATGTCATTCTCACTCTCACGCCCTCCTACACTTCCGTCCACGCTTCACCTCCATGTCACTCTGTCAGTGTAAGCGTAGAGCAGGAAGCTGTCATCATCTTATTGACCTTAGACCTTACCGTTTTTGACAAAGACACTCAACGCCCAACATTGTTTGGGGCTTTATGAGGTCAAAGACAAGCACAATTAAGATAATCAAAAGCAGCACTCCGTAGGTGGATAGGATTTAATTAAATTAAATCATTCCATTTAGATGTGAGTGCTGCTGGGATGACATACTGTCTGTAGGCCAACTAGGAAGTAAGCATCGCACCGGTTCCCTCAACAAAAACCCAATGGGATTGTTCCATTGGGTTTTGGATTATTGCAGGAAAATAAGCTCTGTGGCAAACAAACATTTATGAGACTTGCACATTTTGTTCAGCAAGATAATATTCACAAATTAACACCACTTTTATGATTTTTGAAGCGTGAAATGCAATCGGCAGAAGTAAAAAGCTAACGTTAGGCTGTAAACGAACTACATCGTGGTCATGTGACTTCACGTCACCACCACTAAACTAAAGGCGGACCAGTGTTCTTCTTAAGCTTGTGTTAACCACAGATCTTATTTAAAGCATCAAACCAAAAACTAATTCAATAAACCCATTGACTTCGAGACGAGGGAACTGGAAGTGCTAAAATGGTAACTCATTTCCAGGTTTTAGGTCTCATTACTGCAGCACTCTAATGTCTTATCTTTTCTTAAAGGGGTAGTCCAGAGATTTAGTATTGCACTTCCATAAAGTTAGGGGACTTGCGAGAGACACATTTAAAAATGAAATGGTCCAAATTGGTACAGCAGAGGCCGAGATATGCTGACTTTTAGACCATAGTATGGGTCAAGCTTCAAAAATACAGGATCCTACAATTCCCATGATGCAACTTCATAAAATCTTTCATTAGACCCCCCTTGGCTTTCTTGACAATCTCTCCAAAGATTGATACCTCCCTCATGTCTGTCTGCTAAATATGAAGCTACAGCCAAGAGACAGTTGGCATAAAGGCTAGAAACACAGGGAAACAGCTAGCCTGGCTGTGTCCGACAGTAACAAAC
Organism: Sebastes umbrosus; assembly: GCF_015220745.1. Classification (NCBI taxonomy): domain Eukaryota; kingdom Metazoa; phylum Chordata; class Actinopteri; order Perciformes; family Sebastidae; genus Sebastes; species Sebastes umbrosus. Next base: position 9,499,328 of record NC_051288.1, read on the forward strand.
CCTAAAGCTCACTAATATGTCTTGTTTATTTAATCTATGTAAAAACTCAAGTATAAAAATGACGTTATGGTTTTACAGGGGGTTATGTTTCCAGTCATGGTGCTAAACACTTTTTGTATTAAACAATAAAATCAAGTTTCTAATGTTAAATTCTGTCTAAAAACACGAGCAGTCATGCGAGAAATTTACCAGAATAAAACTGTTTCAAATCAGCAAAGTTATTATTTTAAATACAAACTATCTGATTAAAGAATATGTAAACAAGACTAGAAATCAGACTTGAAATTGTTTGTGTTACGGATACATTCTGGTCAGTACATAAAAAATGATTGTGGTTCGATACCAAGCCCAGTAAACGGACCAAAACATGCATTTTGTGGCACAATAAACTAGCAAAATGTCAAAGAGGGGTTATAAGAGTGGACTGTACGTGCGGTTTCATATTGAGGTCTGGCTGTTTACCAAACACCAGTGCCTACAGTACTATGAGAACAAAACAAAATGAGACGTCCCCCCACACACAAGGACAACAGAGAACATTTCATTCAAGAGATTAGAACTGCTGCAAAGAGACAAGGCAACCACCCACACATGCCAGCACACACAGTTTTTATAACTTTACCTGTGAGGATATTCACACTCTACCCCTCGGACAGTAATTTGTTCTAAGGCTAAGTCTAACCTTAAAGGAAAAGTTCACCAGTTTTCATGGTGGGCACAAATAGAGATGTAACTGCATTTCTTCTGGGAAATTTGTTTTGTAGTCAGTAGCATAGTCAATAGACAATCTTGCATTGTAGATGAAGATATGATAGGATCCTTGGAGTAGTGAGTCTTTACTATCACAGACTGATGATAGACAGCGAATGAGAAGGCAAGCAGCTATTTACCTTTAACCTGAACTTCTTTCATATCATTTGCTTTAATGTCAAAGTTTGACATTTGCTCTTTCGCTCACTTGACAAGAGTTAGATGAGTGTCTGTACGGTAAATATGCAGCTACCACCAGTGCTGGTTATCTTATCTTAGCATAAAGACTGGAAACAGCTAGTGGCTTACTATCCTACTAAAAGTCAGGATGTCTCTGTCTCTGCTGCTTCTATTTTCACCAATCGTTTTTTCATCTGTCACTCACAAGCCACCCAAATATCATGGAAGTGGATTATTAAATCACTGGGATCCTTTAAAGAATAACACCAGGCTTAATGCCCTCAGTCTACTTTTTATCTTTTCACTGCAATAATCTAGTCAAAGGAGTTTAAAAGTTTTATGAAATATGAAAAATCTCCCATAATTCAATCACTGATCTTTTGCTGAGCTGACATCCATCCATCCAACCACACTCCTGGAGAGAGGCTGGACTCTCGCTATTTAACTAATGTTTCCTTATATATAGCTTGGCATGGTCCAGTTGCTGGTAGGTAGATTTTGTTCCCTTCGGACAGGGTTGTTTCTGAGTCTTTATACGCTAAGTAAGGGATAATGTACAGCGAGCCGATCGTTGTTGTGAAATAAACCTCCGCATCGCGTAGGGTTCCGCATCGTCCTGTTGGCTAGCTGCACATTATTCTGCTTAATACACCGCTACTTACTTAAGAAATCAATAATTTGACACAAAAATGGTCCTCCGAGTTCAGAACTGTGTCCATAGCAACGGTCTGTTATACATAGCAACGGTCTGCTATAAAGAAATAACAAACTGTAAAACGCTGTGATTAACCAATCACAATCAAGTATTCAACAAAGCCGTTTAATAAGCTAAACTAACTTCTGTCTGTAGCTTCATATTTACCGTACATATACTGCACAAGAGTGGTATCAATCTTCTCATCTAACTCTCGGCAAGAAAGGAAAAAAGCATATTTCCCAAAATGTCAAACTACTCCTTTAAGCCCATTAAAATAGCCCTTTAAAGGTGCAGTGTGTAGGATCTGGTGGCATCCAACGGTGAGGTTACAGATTGCAACCAACTGAGACTTTATTGAACTTCTCCCGTGTGCCAAGCGTGTCGGAGAACTACGGTGGCTATCGGGAATACGCCAATGGCTCTATCTAGAGACAGTGTTTGGTTTGTCTGTTCTGGGCTACTGTAGAAACATGGCGGCCAGCTCCGTTAAGAGGATCTGCTCCATATGTAGATATAAACGTCTCATTCGAAAGTAACAAAGACACAATGATTTGTATTTTCAGGTGATTATACACTAAAGAAAACATACTAAATAATAACGTAATCCATTTCTGCCTATAGATAACCATGAAATGTTACACACCTTTCCTTTAAAAGAAGTAGAAAAGAAAAAAAATCACCTAATTTTGGAGGATTTATTAAAACAAAATGTTCTCATAAAAAAGGGGACAACAAGAACTTACAGCGAGTTCAATATACGAACACCTTGTCTTTTTCAAACCAGGCCTAAATGAAATGTAAAAAAATTTACACTGCACTGGTTAATTTGAATTAAAGAGAACCAAAATCCCAGCTGACACATCAAGCGAGTGAGAAGTTAAGTGTTTGATTCCGCGTTTGTTAAATCACAGTGGCATTAACATCCAACTGAGAGCGGAGAGCCCCGACACAGATTTGCACAAACTGTTTTGATTCCCACCTACACCAGTCTGTTGTGTTCTGATCAGATGAATGAGCCATAAGCAGACCGGGTGTAGCGCGGCCGGTCTGTGAAAAACAGGCACCAGTGGAGTAATTAGCCACAAACGCTGATAGAGACAATAGAGAGACAAGCAGCTACCACTGTGCGTGTCCTCAAGAAGCTAATTAAGCTGCATAAAAACAACTTTGACGGCTAAATTAAGCAATTAGGGCACACTTATGGCACAGAGATGGAGAGAGACAAAGAGAAAACACTTCACAGCAAACATGAGGCCTGTTCACTGCTCATTTCATTATCCAGAGTTTCATTAAAAGGTATTCAGGTAAATATAGGACGCCTCCAGCCCGGTGAGGATCCTACCGTGTGGCGTATAATGAAGTCTCACTCACATGTGGAACTTAAAGGTCACAGCTTCTGTTATTAACACCTCTCGCCTGTATGAAGAGCTCATCTTCCCTCTTTATTAGCTGAACAGAAAGGCCTATAGAGATAGTAAGGATGTACTTAGAGCCTGAACAATTCTGAACAAAGTCTATTTTAGGCCGATACTGATTTTCACATCACTTTGTTTTGACCTTGAATGATAGTTTCCTATTTTATCAAACTAATCTCTTTATGAGATGAACGTAGATAATGCCCAAAGGTCAGAAATCTCCATAGATGATGGACTGTGGTCCATATTACAAACTGAATCAGATGCAAGTCTACTTTCATTATATGCTGAAGGTAATCATACACAGGAGATGCTACATTACAAATCTATTGAGTAAAAAAGTCTAATATTCCACATCTCAAAACAATACAGAATATACTGTAGACAGACATTTAGACATTTCTGACTTTGGGCCCCCCAGTGGTAATATCACAAAATACACCGAGGTGACAATGCATGCTGCTATACCCTCTTTACAGGAGCTCTCCATTCAGCACCACAACAACAGATAAAGACAAAAGACCAGCACTGCACTTTGTTTTGACATTAGTTTTCCCTCACCTGCTGCTTGAATTATGTGTATTTTCCCTGAGTTGTCATGGCTCACAGCAGCTCCAGTGTGTTGCAATATGATTAAAGGAGCCAATTAAATACGTACGAGGGGCACTTTAACATTTTTACACAGTAAGATCAGTTTAATTGTCATGAGGAGCACGACTCTTCATGTCGACATTTCTTTTTTTAAATCAGCCTCTCATAAGCCCCATAACTTTATGGAAGTGCAATTTTTAAAATCACTGGAATGCCCCTCTAAAGAGTAAATTAATATCAAACTGAATATGTATATATATATATATATATATATACGCCTCGCAGCGAAAGGAGAGGCCAGACACCCAGCCACCCGACGTTAAAGAGCAAAGTAAGCGCGCTGCACATATTGACCGTCATCTTTTCTTGGAAAATGTCTGGTGTAATCGGTAATCCCGGTGTTGTCAGAAGTTTATCAGCCGGTGGGAAAATGTCCTCACTGTCACATCCCAAGTAACAACTATCCCTTTAAAAAGGCACAATGAGTAGGAATTTCCTAAAAAAACAATGTATAGACAAATATAATCCCTCTCAATCATGATTTATGACCCACTAGAAGTGTCTGGCGGTGTTTGTATCTGCAAAGAGACCCTGCCCTCGTTTTGCTGTATTCAGGATATTTCTTGGCATGAACATAACGACCACGTGCCAGATCTTAAGCATGCATCCTAGAGGAAGCTACGAAAATGACGGACACAGCGCTGAAAAAAAACAACACAAATATAGCGAGGCGAGAAACACCAAGTGGACAAAGTTCGTGCCAAAACGAGAGTGAATCTGGTGTTGGCTTTCACCCGCTGGTGAGCACTGTAAACCTTGTTGAGCCGTTGGGAAGGGGCCAACTGAATGTTGTTTGAAAGGCATATACCATTTATTTTAATCTAATGCTAAGACTAGATTTAGAGTTGCTGCCACTTTAAGAAAAAATGGTGGGTATCACATTTTTGGAACAAATCTGTTGAGTTAAAGATAAGGGCCACATATTCTTAGCCTGCTGTCACCAGGTTCGAGGCGTTCATGTATGTGTGTCTGCAGCCTGAGACAGTACTGCTTGAGCACAGACTACTGGCTACAATGAGCAGACTCCTGAGATATAAATACATGTTCTGTAGTGATGTAGGTGTTGCAACCCACACAGTCCCTCTCTGTTTGCTATCTTTGCTTCCCTGCTATTTGTCATCTGCTCACATCACAGTACTATATGTCTCTGTCTCACACACAGATACAATGAGCTACCTGTCTGTGAAAGTGTGTGTGTGTGTGTGTAACTGCTGCTTTATGCTTTTATAAATGCAGATGTTCATCCACCTCGACATGAACAACCATCTGTTGAAACAGCCACCTCATCACAAAAAGTTTTCCCCGTCAACTCTTGGAAACTAAAATGAGTGCTCTGATTTGACCTCGTTTATAAAGAACAGAGATCTATAATTATCTGACGGAGGGTTGTGGAGGAGGAAGCAAGCAGGGAGGAAGGGACGGATTTCTCAACAGGGAAGAATGACAAGCAGAAAACTACAAAGAGGAGACCTCATTTCACTCCCAGTGTCCTGATGTGGCTTAAATGCGCAAAATGCCATGTCTTAACACACACGGAGAGAGAGAGAGGTGCATCGGAGACTGTGTTGGAAAGAATCTGTCTAATACGATCCATTTGTCCTGCTTCTCTTAAAACACTGCCAACACACAGTGGTTGGTCACACATTTAAGGATAAAGCCAGTGGAATTAAAAGATAATTATATGATTACAAATCCCTTGTGAGCATCGCTGACGCCGGGGTGCCTGGTCGGTGTCCAGGAACTTGTCAGCCATATCTGATCCACTGAATAAACATGAACATACTGGATTAATGATGTATGTGATTAAAAAAGAATGAAACAGACAATATGCTGAAGAAAAAAAAAAATCTGAAATATAAAAAGGAGTGTTACTTAGCATGCTAACATTTACATTTAGCAGCACAAAACACAATGCACACCTGGCAATCCATCCAATAGCTGTCGACTTATTTCAATAAAAGTCAAATGTGTCAATCCCATGATGGCACTAAATGAAAAGTCAACCAAGGATCAACCAAAGTCAGTAGGATTCATCCTCTGGGATCATGACTGTACAAAATGTAATGGCAATCCATTCAGTAGTCAAGATCTATCAGTCTGGACCAGTGGGCTACCTCCAAGTCTGATTGTATATTAGTCTATGAGAAAATGAGCCTACTTCTCACTTGATTAATTACCTCAGTAAACATTGTAAACATGAGTTTATGGTCTCAATTGCTCGTTTCAAGCCTTCTTCAATACAGCATGATGTTCATTTAGTAAATGATGGTCCCATTTAGAGTCAAATAGACCATAAAGCAGGGGATGCTTTAGGGCGTGGCTACCTTATGATTGACAGGTTGCTACCACGGCGTTGTCCGGTCTGTGAGTTGTCTGTGTTTTTCTTCTTAGAACTTTAAACCTTTCTCAGTGTGTTTTCAGTTCATGAAAGTTAATTATACCATTTTTTGGTTGCCTAAAAATGTCTTATTCAGTGTTCGGATGTACCTCCACCACCTTCTCGTGTCACTTCTGGTTGCAAAAAACAAGACGGCGACTACCGAAATGCTGAACTTGAGGCTTCAAAACAGCAGTCCACAAACCACTGGGTGACGTCACGGTGACTACGTCCACTTATATACAGATGATGGTCTATTATACTATAATATGTTCAATAATAAATTATAAATGTAAGCTTGATAAACCCCGTTTTATACTCAATATCATATCATTAACTGCTGTAAACTATCAACTGCTGCAATAAAAACATTTTTTTCTACCAAAAAATGTTTTCCACTGGTCAGGGGGTACCTGGCTGAAAAAATATTTCAAAAGGGGTATATTAATGAAAAAAGTTTGAGAACCACTGGTCTGGACCGCAGTGAAGGACCAATCTGACCGCCACTGCCATCCCTAGAGCCGCTAGCGTTGCAAAAAAAGCAATCTGGTTTTACTTCTTCCTTCAGCCTGAACAAGTTGTCACATAAAGCAGCATCTAATTCTTCCAACAGAGACAACTTGTTCCACTCCACCTTATGAATGTACTGGCTTTAGCACGGTTTGTGCTCATCACCCCAGCTTTAATAAAAACAGTTTGCGAGGCACTTGTGAGCTATCTTGAGCAGCGTAGCAGCTCAGCAGTAGTTGCAAACAAGCTCCACTGACTCCCGCAGTTAAAATTAAACACCATCATTATAGGCACTATTGAAGAAGAAAGCCTTTGTGCACACAGCATGCGCTGTAGGGTCAAGACCAGCTGATAAATGCAGATCATTCAGACTCACAATGATCATCCTCCAATCACTATTATTCTTATTATTATAGGGCACAACTATCACTGCAGTAATAAAGATGTTAGTTAACTAAAAAATAGACCTGCACCAGTTACTGTTAGACATCATGTGGTACACAACAGCCAAATGTGCCTTCAGAGAATACAGTCACATACTCAGTACAATACAAGCAGATGTAGTTTTTTTTAAAAAGGAATATTTATGTAATCTTTAAAATCAACATTCAGCTCAAAAGCATGCACAATCACACAATCACACACTCAAACACGTGGCAAGAGATTACATCCTAAAAGCAGAGCATCACTCAACCTAATGACTTCACTCACTTAAGAGGCAGGCACAATAGCAATATGCCTCTGTAGTGCCAACTGTGTCCATCCTAGTGTGGTCCCATCACATCAAACTACGTGAAAACACTACTACTTGAATTCATAAATTATAGATTTAAACCTGGAAATCGCCTTGAAGAAAGCTTAAAAAACATCTAGGTAATAGAGGAGCTGAAAACATCAGATATCATCAGCAGCCCCATCGTCTTGCGCTGTATCAGATTGCATTAAATATTCACTCACCTCCCGCTTCACATACATAATTACACCGATGGCAAAAACACTGCAGGTGCAGACCCAAAGAAGCTGCACAAATTCTCTCAAAAAAATCAACCTTAGAAAAGCATAAATTGAAAAAGAATGGAAAGCTGTACTCACCCCAGACAATTCATCGTTCTAGCTGTCACCCATAGCTCAGCAATAAACTAACCACTAAGTTACACCCTCTAATATCGAGCAGCACAATGGCAGACTGCTTCGGTGCTGCCTTTCTGAGGGGGGGATATAAAGATATGGTGGGACTTTGGTGCGTGCGGGAGGCTGTCTTTACCAAGTGTCAGGGGAAAACGGTCACCACACGGAGAGAGCAGCCCGAGCGCTGAGTGGAATAATGAGAAGAAAATCCATCAGAGGAAAACACAAAAAAAAAAACTCAGAGAGAGGGAGAGAGAGAGGGAGAGTTGTGAGATGGGTGGGGGGGATGGAAAAACCACAAAGAGATGGCATTAATGTTATTATTGGTGCTCGTGAAAATAGGAGTGTCCTTCCTTGAACGGATACAAATGAGTAGTTGTCAGTGTTGCCAATTTAAGGTAGAAATATCCAACATCATTTCAGGTCACGAAACTACCTCGCACTGACCTCGCACTGCTGGAAACCCTTCTTACAGTGTATTAATACCACTAGAAAGAGTTCAAAGCGGTGTAGTAGTGGAGGGGAGCCAGTGTAGTAGCGTAGTGATTGGCTCTACTTGTGGAAGTGAAGTGCAATCTGTGGACAAACTGTCTGGGGGATTTAGAGGGAAGGCAGTGCTGGTCATTTTTGGCACCACATACCTGAGTGTTTTTTTCACATTTAGTTATCTGGCGTTATCCCACACACATCTTCAAAAAAAAAAACCTGTTGGGTGTAGCTCCAGTTTTTTTTTTTTTTTGAGCAGATACAGAGCAGCATGGCCACCGGTATTAAATTATGTTTTCCACAAAGCGAGCACTCATCTAAATCTGCCTGTGGCTCATCATCAGAGACACCTTCACGCTGTGAATTCTGCTTCACGTTGCCAATCCTCATTTACCGCTGAAAACTCTTAGCTTTGGGCCCCCCCCCCCCACCCACGTCAGTTTTCACTAACACTGATGACACTTGGAGAGGGGTCACTGTGGATTTACCCACCGGGTGGCAGATGGAACCCACCTAAACCTAAAGCGGTAGCTCTGAAACGGCTGGCAGCGGTTGAGACCCCCCTCCCTCTAATCCATCCTGCAGAATGAGCAACAGGAAAAGCTTGTTTAGGAGCTCATTATGACTTAAATCCCTGCAGATTATTTGACTTTTCATTGAGACCTGAAAATGACATGTGTGTGTGTGTGGGGGGGTACAATAACTGAACAACACAGGAAGCTTTGCAGAAGCACAAACTGTCCTTGGCTTTAATGGACAGTTTGGCAGCACAGAATGACATGAAACATGGGGAGAGACAGAGGGGGATTACATGCATGAAGGGTCCTCTGGCAATATTCAGACAAGGGATGTCTTGGTTACATTATATGCATCTCAGACTGCCCAGGATAATGCTTTTTATGGTCAACGATTGGCCACTTTGCTAAATTTCCACATGGTTTTAAAGGGTGGATTAGAGAGGCCAGGCCAGAAACAACATCGCAGCCATCTTTCAACTCTTTCCTCTACTTTGTACCAGCAATTTCTTCTATACTACGTCTGGCAATGGAAAACTGAATCGCCTGGCTCTTACCTGATGCTGGAGATGAGCTGTCGATGCTCGTCCGTGGTGAGGATGTCAGGCAGGACCGAGGCCAACCACTCGACTCTCTTCTCGGCCGCGTAGTGCTTCAGCACGGTGAAGAGTTTCTCTCTCACTTCAGGTTCGTCGCCTAGAATCTGGTCGACCTGACGAAGAAAGGACAACGATGTTAGAGGCTTCGGAGGAGTTTGAGAACACAAGTCGGTGAAATAACAAAACGGGGTCACCTCATAGGTTTACACAGTGCCACATTGTTGCCATAACAACACTTCATCTGCAGTTCAAAAGGGAATATAGCCTTACTCAGGGATGTATTACTTGAGTTTGTTGTCGTCTTTATATATTTGTATATAAATTGATTAATTGGTAATTTTGGTCTTAGTTGACTTAGTTAATTTTTTAATGCTTTTTTCATGCTAAATAACTTCTTTTCAAGAAACTTATGAGCACATCTCTGGTCGACACAAGATTTAAAGTGGTGCTTTTGTGTGATTCTTTGTGCAGTTTTACAGATCTGTTGATTAAATCAACTAATTGATTAGTCGACAAAAATCGCATAAGAATTTCTTTGGTGGCGGCCAGCCCTAATATTTTCCTATCCATCCAAAAAGTCTAAACTTTGTGGGCCTCTGTTTGTTTTTTTCCTTGCATTGTAAACTATTTAAAGTCTTACACCTGTGCATTGTATGTATATCTGCACATAAATCTGTTGGACGTTGAAGGATTTAGCAGAGCTACAGTATGCCCAATTATAAGGAAACTCCTTTAATATTGCTAGAACTTTTGTTTTTGGGTTAAATATTTATTTTGGTCTTAAAGCCTCTGAAAACCTGGGTTCAGAAACAGAATATCTTGTTTTATGTATTTTTTTAATTTTATTTATTTAATTAATTAATTAATATTTTTTTCTATTTTGTGCTGTCGCTGTATTCCGTTCTGTTTTTTTCTTGCCTTTTACTTTTGTTTTGTTGTTTTTGTGTACATGATTTGTCGCTGAATATGTCATGCAGTATTGTGCCACCAAAATCACAATAAGTAGTAAAGAAGATTAAATATCCATCACTAAATAACCAATAAATAAATGAGAAAAAAGCATTATTTGGTATTATTTGACAGTTTGATTGACAGTAGCATCTCACAGCAAACCCACAACACTTCAGCACATTCAAATACAGTACAGCTAAATTCTGATTGGTGCACTTATATCACCTTTTTCCAACTGAGCCCGCCCACTTCAAACAAGTAAGAAAAGCACAAAAAAAACACTTTGTGAAATAACCAAACTGCTCTAACTTTGGCAGAAATGGTTACGTTTATATAGGACTCCATTTCTCACAGTAAGGTAATTGAGGAAAATGCGTATTCAGGACCTTTAAACTGGACCAGACTCAGCTGTGACTGTGTATTCAAACGTACCCTCCTGTTGAACTCCAGAGCTTTGTGTTTACGGTCCAGTCTCGCTCCCTCTCCTCCCATCTGACTGTCCTCTATGCTGATGCTGCGCTTCTGCCTCGGTCCGAGACACAGCACCCCGAGACGGAGCGTCCTGCCCTGGGAGGCCTTGATCAGCGCCGCGGCCGTCTCGTGCTGCCTGACTGGGATGCCGTTGACCTCCATGACGTAATCCCCGGCTCTCAAACCGGCGCGGCCGGCTGGGGAGCAAGGCGAGCAGTCCTCAACCAGCAGGGGGCAGTCTCCCACGATGGTGAACCCGAAACGACCGTCCGGACCTGGTACGATGTCCATCTGTCAAATTAAAGAACATACCCCCAAAAGGCTCCGGATCAGTCTGGATGTACAGTTACTGCACTATGACATGTAACTCCACATATGCATTATTGTTGTGATGGATTCAAAAGCTGTAAAGTAAGACCTGCTGTATGCGGGACACCACTCCGATGCTGGGAGGGATGTTCTTCTGAGTCTGGGCGATGGCGACGACAGCTTGGGGACCCATCGTCGACACATTGTGGCCCTCGATCTCCAGGACCTGGTCCCCAGCCTGCAGCCCCGCCAAGTGGGCGCTGCTGCCCTCCTCCACGGACAGGATGTAGCTGGGTCCACCGCCGCCCAGCTGGAAGCCGAAATCATCGGGCCAGCCCTGGTTGGACGACGGCATGCTGAGGACTTAAGGGACGAAAGGATAAAATAGCTGAGGCGGAAAATAGAAAAGATTTGAGGATAGGGAACAAGTAACGACTTTGGAGCTTCACTGCGGACAGAAATCTGTGATGTTACGAGACAGCACACTGAAGAAAAGCACACAGAGAGACAATCAAACTTAAGCACTCACCCACTGTGGCCAATATATTCAAGTCTACCGACATTGCAAAAACACCTCTGGATCAAATAATCCTTTGCATGTTTTAAAGAGCTCCAATTCTCTACTTCTTCTTCTCCCTCCTGCTATGTCTCAAGTCGTACTGCCGAGTGCGGCTCTGTAACCCTCTACCCTGAACCGTGACACGCTCGGCGGTCCCTGACCTGGTTCACAAACGCCAAAGCAGCCAATGAAATGAAGGCATCGCAGAGATTGTGACCTTAATTAGCTTGAGAGACAAAAGTTCCTCCAGCATTTTTTTTTTTTTTTTCTACTCAGAGCACATGCAAGTCTACCCTGTTGAATGGTGATTATGCAACAGAGCACACCACTGGCTTCATTTCTAAGCAGGTAAGAGATACAAAGTGGTATCAAATAACAACCAAATATAGAGGCACTTGTAGGCCAAACTTTGGATTGAAATATTGAAATGAGAATGAACTAAGCCACACTTGACAGCTCTCACAAAAAACATCTCTAATATGACAAATACAGAATTACAAAAATGGACATGTTGCTAAATATAATCAAGTTATTAACCCTCTGGCTCAGCTGGGAGGTAATGATGTGCTCCACAGCCTCCAAAAAGCCCACAGCGCAGCAGGATTCACACAAGTGGACGAAGCCGATAAAAGACTTACAGAAATCTTTAGATGGATACCGAGAGCCCCGCCGGAAAGAGTATCTGCCTTTTTTGTTTTGCAAAAACTTCTTCATCTTGAATGTCAAACAGCAGGCGGCCTGCTAGCAGCCTGATATCCAATCTGTCTCGCTCAAATGTAATGTTTTAAAAAAAAAAAAGGACCAAGCCAAGGTCAAACAGAAAGGGTGACAAACTCAAAACATTGCCCCATTCCTTCACCCTGAAACCACACCAGCAGTGTCCTCGTGAGCAAAGGGGTGAGTGTGCACGAGCAAGCCAGCGCTGTCTCTCTGCGAGTGTGTCCTGCGTCTCATCCCTGATTCATCCTAGGGCCGGCCCGCTTGCACAGTGTTAATCAGAAAACTGGGACGCATGCACCCGCGCACCTCGGTTCCTTAATAATTCTCTCTCCAAAAAGGGTATTGTGAGGCCTCATTTTTCTATAAATACACCAATGTGTCTTTTTCCTCCTCCTCCCCTCTTGGCTAGGTGGCTCTCCGAGGGACCGCTCCTGGCCCAGAATCACTCTGCGTCGATGCAATGAAGCCTGATGAGTAGCATTAATTGGAGCGTCTGCATGCCTGGAATTCGGCGTGTCCATGTGTGTGTGTGAGCACGCTGAAACTGTAGAGTCCATTGAGAAGGAGCAGGGGCAATTTAAGATTTTAGCCTGTAGGATTAGTAGGATTATGAGCTGGATGTTCAGAGCTCCACCACCCCCCTTGTCATTAATACTGAAGGAACACATGCTCCCCTCCCTAATTAATGCATACAGACTATAATGGGACACCACAGGTACTGTGCATACCATATGACATGTATTATCTGGAGATAGTGTGAAGATACAGTCTGTATCAGAAGCTGAGTTCAGGTCAAAGACTGACAGCACAAAACAGGTGCAACAGTATCATAGGGTTAAAGCCACTATGTGTACGTTTTTTCAGGTAATAATAGCATCTTCCAGATTCTTTGTTTGTAGAAAAATGAGAAAACCCTGGTGAAAGTTGGTGTAGTCTATGCGTTGATTTCAGACCGTTTATTCTGTATCCCACGAGTTGGATTTAGGAACTGGTAGCAGGCTAGCAGCGTGCATTGCTGAGTGTCTTTTTTAACCCAAAGTTTTTCAAACATTTTCAAATCCTTGTGGCTTTAAAAGGTACAGTGTGTAGAATTTGACTGCATCTAGTGGTGTAGTAACGCCGTTTGCCTCGCTCAGAGGCCATCCTAACCATAGTAACACTACTTTAGGACCAAAAATGGAGGTTAGACGGTGGCTGGCGGTACCGCAGTTTCACAAGCATGTCGGAGAACTACGGTGGCCTTCAGGTAACTCTCTAAACAGCTTCTTTCCCACAGCAATCAGACTGCTCAATTAGAATATGTGAACTGCACTAAAGAGACTGTTCCTTTAATAATATTTTTAATTTTTAAATTGTAACTATTTATTCTATTCTATTTTTAGCATACTTTTAGCTTATTTATTAGTGCTCTTATTTATTAGTTATTACTTTATCGTTTTCACCAATTGTTTTGCACTGAATTTCTGAGTGGTGGATGTAAGAAACACAATTTTGTTTTTATGTGGAGCATAAAAATGACAAATAAAGGAATCTTGAATCTTGAAACTCTCAGTTAACGTAAAAATATGAAAGGCTCTCTCTGGAGCCAGTGTTTAGTTTGTCCATTCTGGGCTACTGTAGAAACATGGTGGAGCAACATGGCCGACTCCGCGAAGAGGACCCGCTCCCTATGTAGATATTGTGATGGAATTTTCCATCAATTCCTCTCTTATTGGTAGAAAGGTCAGAGTGTTTGTCAGAGTGTCCCTCTGTTGACATTATTGGGTTGGAGTCCTGTCTAGAGGAGCCACCGTTATCTGTACAGCTGTGCCTGTAGTGGAGACCGTAGAGCCAGTCGCTAGGGCAACCAAGGTCAGAGATGCCAGAGGAACGGAGTAAGTCATAACATGATAAGGGGTAAGACACTGAGCACCAGGGAGGAAGGACAGAGTTGTGAGGCCTTCACGCAGAGAGCATCTATTGTGGAGACCTGTCAATTCTCCTTGATCAAGCATCAATAAACCTTCTTTTGTAAGACATCATCAGCTCCGGACCTCTTCCTTCCAAAGATAACTTGTGTATCAATTATTCCATCACAGATATGAAGGGCTCATTGTAAGCTAACGAAAACACAACGATTCTTAGTCTCAGGTGATTATAAGCTAATGAGAACATAGTTATGAATATCATATTCCATTTCTACTAATAGATCCCCCGAAATATTGCACACTGTTCCTTTAATGTTGTAAATGAAAAATATTAAATGGAGCCAATAATTAGGAGTGGAAGCGTTAAAGCTCTAGAGCCCTCACAATGTCCCTGTGGCAGTAAAATCATCATGTAATAGAAAAAGGAATGAGTGAAAATGAGATGTTTGTTTATTTTGAGGTGGTGGTGGAACAAGGTCATAATGTCCTAGTCAGGCAGAATTGCTTTAACCTTACTGATGAGGTTGCAGATTGCAACCAACTGAAACTTCTCCGGTGTGCCAAGCGTGTAGGAGAACTATGGTGGCTGACGCAAATGGCCTTCTCTAGAGCCAGTGTTTGGTTTGTCTGTTCTGGGCTGCTGTAGAAACATGGCGACCGGCTCGGTGAAGAGGACTTTCTACGTATGTGGATATAAAGAGCTCATTCTAAGGTAACGAAAACACAACGATCCTTAGTTTCATGTGATTATACCCTAAAGAAAACAGACTTACTAATATTATATTCCATTTCTGCCAATAGATCTCCCTAAATGCTATGCATTGTTCCTTTAAAGCTGCAATAATCAATATTTTGATTCGTAATAACAATGGATCGAATGACTATGTGTAAAGGGGTGTGTCATAGTGACGAACCCACTGAGAATTGCACCTGTTTAATTCAGCTATATGGAGAATTTAGGGCCTTTCACTTTCACTACTATCTTTTAGCTCATTCTTTTGGTTTTACAACATTAGTGTTTTGGTTCACCCTCACTGTTCTCATAAACCCTTTTCCCGTCACTCAATACAGCTGTTTTCAACAACAACATCAAAAACATTATAAACCCACTGTGCCCTACCTGCTTGGCAACAAACGGCAAAGTTAGCAGCTAGCTGGTGAAGCTAGTGGAGCATTTAGCACCTTAAGACCCAGATATATTTCTCACGAGTTGGTGAAGACCAAAACAAAGCTAAAAAGAGTGAATACTGGACTTGTTTAAAGTCCCTACCCATCCATTGTACACCCATACAGCTGTTTTCACTTCTTCTGGCTTGCACCGCCTCACGTGACAATGTCGGATGTTGTGTGTACAGATTGTATTTGATTGATATCTCACTGACACTAATGGTAGTTTACACTTGTTGGTGTGGGACAACTTCCACCTTTATCCCTCTTAATAGGTCAAGAAGTTTGGTAAATGTGATGCAACTCCAAGTACAACTAAACCCGACTCTAACTGCAAAAAGCTGAGAGGATTTAGATCCCACAAAGTTGTTTTAAATTGACAATTAGTGCAGAATTAATAGAAAAAATACATAAAAGCTACAATAACTAATTAAATGTAATTAGTTACTTCCCTTGAATATGAGATTATATTATATTATGTTATTGTTAGGGCACCTCCGACACACTTATTATATGATGTTAAGTCAGTAGCAGGTTTGTCAATAACAGCAGTTGCAGTCAGTAATTAATTTAAATGAGCATTCATTACAGCTGAAGAGAAAGTTGTGAGGAAGCTTGCAGGTTATTGGAGCGCAAACTGTCATTAGTGGCAAAGCACGCAATAAGGAACAGGCAGTCCGGTATACGACTGAATTATTCATCACAAATGTCTGTTTTCTCCAACTACGGTAGATACTGCTCACTCCAATCAAACTCTCCTCTTACACTACAGCCAAGACAGTTACTCATGAGTGACAAGACGACAGACAGAAAACTGACATTTCACAGGGAGTTGAGTCTGACAAAACTGGCTCAGCCTTTTCCCTCAGTTACTGAAACTGTAATGAATTCTTCCTCAGAGAAACCATTCTTACATTATTCTTTAGATGTGTTTTTATATAATCTATCTTTCTAACAAGCAAACCCGGCACATTTTTAGCCATAAATGGGATGAAAAGTATAAGAAACACTTCTCAACCTCAAACTGCAACTGCAAATACATTCAATGCATTGTAACCGACCACATATCTAACATAAGAAACATCTAAAATGATCAACACAGCACATCCAATGCATCCTGTACCTTTTTAAGCAGCATCCGTAGATGTCCATGCAGAGTTCCCGAGTAATGCTCCCCTCTCCAGCACTGCGAGGTGTAATATGAGTGTTGGGCCATGATGTCGGCAACCAGATCCAACAGGTGTCTTGTGATGCCTTGTTGCATTGTGTGGAGCCCTAGATGGCAGCAGCAGAGAGAAAACAATACTAAGTAACTGGAGCCAAAATGTTGAAAACGGTGAAGTCTTGATAAATGGTTTGATTTTAAGTCTGACTTGGAGGAAGTGTTAGGTTATAAACTGTCCAGAATCATTGTAAATGGAATATATTGTATGGAAAGACTCACATTTATTTTAAGGCTTAAATTGGAAAAAAGTATTTAGTACTGGGAAAAATGGATTGTGTATTTACACCGTTGATTGAAGTGTGACATTGTATATTAAGATGTATTTACAAAAATGTACTGTGATCTGACATTGTTACACCCATGATGACCTCATGTTCTTTGTTCTCAAATGAAAAAAGAGTTTAAAAAAAGAAAGTGTGGAAAAATAAAGGGGTTTTCATCAGGAGAAAGGCATTCAAGACACTCTAAAAATGGGTGAAAACATTACAGTTACATTGTGAAAACTTATTTCCAAGCTTTACAAAGGATGCAGGATTATATAAATGTGGATATTATTAGCATTATGTATAAGGAAAACTATTCATATTTGTACAAACTTCACATTTATATCGACACGCAGCTAGATACAGACAGATCCTTCCACACCCATCCTCCTCCTGCAGCAGCAGCAGTTTCAGCAGCAGTGTGCTTTTGATTTTAAGTCTGACTTGGAGGAGGTGTTAGGTTATAAACTGCCCAAAATCATCAGAAATAACAAAAAATTCTGATAAACACATAGTAGACACTTTTGGCTGTGATGGTGAATACATGATAGTTATAGTTGAAAGTATTGAAAAAATAAAAGAGGTTTTCATCAGGAGAAAGGCATTAAAGACACTCTAAAAATGGGTGAAAACATTATAGTAACATTGTGAAAACTTATTTGTAAGCTTTGCAAAGGACTCAGGATTATGTAAATGTGGATATTATTAGATAGATAGATAGATAGATAGATAGATAGATAGATAGATAGTAACTTTATTGATCCTGGGGGAAATTTAAGTTTCCAGCATCACAGTTCCATAGTGCAAAACATGTTAGTAAAATGGCAGTAAAAAAGTTAGTAGTGCAAAGTACAAAAAAAATATACCAGATATAAAAATACAAGGAGATGAAGAAGAAAACTGTTAAAACTGAATATAGTGCAAGGTAACAGCTGAAATACAGGACTATTAAAAATGTGAATATAGTGCAGAAGAGACTGTTAAAACTGAATATAGTGCAGTGTAATAGCTGTGGTACAGGACTATTAAAGGTCCCATATTGTAAAAAGTGAGATTTTCAGGTCTTTTACATTATAAATAAGGTTTAAGTGCTATATAAATACTGTTAAACTATCAAAACGCTCGATATACGGAGAAATACACACAGCCCGTATTCAGAAATTGTGCGTTTTAAACAAGCCATTAGGATTTCTGTCCATTTGTGATGTCACAAATATACAATATTTAGACCATTACACGGTTTTAAACGTAAACATTCTAAATGTGTCCCAGTTTGTTTCCCGTTGCAGTGTATGTAAATAACATCAGCTGACAGGAAGTAAACATGGACCCAAACTGATGGCTAGCAATGCAATTCCGTCAAAATGCACTAAAACGGAGCGTTTCACACAGAGTGTAAATACAGGTATATTCAGGCAGACAGTATGAGGAAAATAAAGGTTTTTTTTTTTAACATTACAGCATGTAAACATGTTCTAGAAGAAACACAAAATACAAGTATGAACCTGAAAATGAGCACGATATGGGACCTTTAAAAAAAGTGAATATAGTGCAGAAGAGACTGTTAAAACTGAATATAGTGCAGGGTAACTCCAGTAGCTTAGTGTATGAAAGTGCACTGTGTGCATTATTATCTGTTAGCATTTTGTATAAAGAAAACTTCATATTTGTACAAACTTCACATGAATATAGACATGCATGCAGCTAGATACAGACAGACCCTTCCTCCTCCTCCTCCTCCTGCAGCAGCAGCAGCCTTTAGCTCAGCCCCTCAGCTGCTGGCTTGGAATGTAGCTACAGCGATGCTAAGGAAGTAGCTAACATTGTTTCCAGAGCAACCTAAAGTGCTGCTAGCGTGCACAGAGCTACCAAACCAAACCAGCTATGTTGACGTGAGATCAAACCCTCAGGCAGCTATGTGTGTTCTCGACTAGAAGGTAAAAGGGTGGATTAATGAGTAAGTGGCTTTAGTGAAGTAAAGAAAGTGGGAATAGGATATGCTAGGTGATATACTAGGTTAGCATGCTAAGGTAAACTTGTTCACCTGAGTGGTTTTAGGTAAGAAACACCCTACATTATGTCGTTTAAAAGCCTCCGTCGGGTTTAAACAAACAGAAAAACTTACAGTAACTATGGTAACTATGGCTTCTTGTTGAGTTTGCTACCCGTTAGTGGTGAGTTTGTACCTGTAAACCACCTGTTGTTGTGTCTCTCTGAAGCCTTCAGGTGAGACATGATGGACTTCCTCACGCTGTTCGCTGTCTACGTGCTGGTGGTGCTGACATGTATCGTCCTCGTGTGCAGATACTCAGGCCAGCAGCAAACCCCCTTTAGCATCCTCTTCAACTCTGTAGGAAAGGTAAGAAAAAGAGTGAAGCATTTTAAACTGTACTTCCACAAAGCGACACTGTGTGGTGCTGTTTATGGAAGTTTTTATTGGACTTTATTAGTTGTAATCCACAGAAGACAATCCACAAATGTGTACCATGATCTACAAATATTTCACTATCCGAAAACATGTATTTTTGTATTTGTGTTGTGTAAAGTCACATCCACAAAAATACAGGGCGATTTGCAAATAGGCATAACTTTTACATGTAAAGTGATATATATATACGCATTTGTGCATCTATTTCTACACGTGGAATGGTATTTGCGCATTTGCAGATCGCTTCCTGTGGATTTGTGGGCCACATGACATTTGTAACTTTCCTCCTGTTTGTTTACAGAATTTTGTCCGATTGGTACCGCAGCAGATCTGTAGATAATAGTTGTAATCCACAGAAGATAATTCACAAATATGTACCATGATCTGCAAATATTTCACTACCCACAAACATCTATTTTTGTATTTGTGTTGTGTAAAGTCACATCCACAAAAATACAGGGCGATTTGCAAATAGGCATAACTTTTACATGTAAAGTGATATATACATACGCATTTGTGCATCTATTTCTACACGTGGAATGGTATTTGCGCATTTGCAGATCGCTTCCTGTGGATTTGTGGGCCACATGACATTTGTAACTTTCATCCTGTTTGTTTACAGAATTTTGTCCGATTGGTACCGCAGCAGATCTGTAGATAATAGTTGTAATCCACAGAAGACAATTCACAAATATGTACCATGATCTGCAAATATTTCACTACCCACAAACATCTATTTTTGTATTTGTGTTGTGTAAAGTCACATCCACAAAAAATAAAGGGTGATTTGCAAATACGCATAACTTACTCTGTAAATACGTATTTTAAGGTTTACATGTAAAGTGATATATACGAATTTGTGCATCTATTTCTACACGTGGAATGATATTTGCGCATTTGCAGATCGCTTCCTGTGGATTTGTGGGCCACATGACATTTGTAACTTTCCTCCTGATTGTTTACGGAATTTTGTCCAATTGGTACCGCAGCAGATCTGTAGATAATAGTTGTAATCCACAGAAGACAATTCACAAATATGTACCATGATCTGCAAATATTTCACTACCCACAAACGTATTTTTGTA
The DNA here is from genome assembly GCF_015220745.1 of Sebastes umbrosus. Taxonomy (NCBI): domain Eukaryota; kingdom Metazoa; phylum Chordata; class Actinopteri; order Perciformes; family Sebastidae; genus Sebastes; species Sebastes umbrosus. Next base: position 9,519,721 of record NC_051288.1, read on the forward strand.
TTTGTGTACATAGCTGATGGGCTAATTTATCACAATACAAAGATGATTGCAATTAACGCTGCTGACACTTCTCTTCCCAGGTAGTTGCGCCACTTACGCCAAAATGGCTCACAAAGTTTTCACAGTGGACCTTGCACAGGCTGTTTCATCAAAGGTTTGTAGTTAAAAAGTGTTCACATACATTGTCATAATAAGCCTGTATCTCTAAAATAACAATTATAATCCTGTATATTGTGTTTTTCTTCTTTGTTATGCATTTTTTATTTACAGGAACAACATGTTCATCTATCTGCACATCCTGCTGGAGGGTGCAGTGTATGCAGAGTTCACCTACGAGGTGTTTGCCTTCTGCAGGGAGATGGAAACCACTCTGATCAGCCTGTCTGTGCCTTATGTCCTGCTGGCCGTCAAGACCGTCTTCTTCTACCTCTGCATCAAGAGAGATCCAGGTCAGTATTATTTTAGCTGAAGTATATTCAAACAAATTTGTTATTGGCTGCAATATTAGAATGAGAACACTTGGACACCTTGATTTGATATTCTTTGTCAGTGTGCTGCCATATTTTGGAGTCTTAAAAGTAATAACAAGGGATGTTGGTGATTACATATCACCAATGCTCATTAGTAATTTCATTTTGTCACCTGGAGGGTGAAACTATTTCCTGGGGCTGTATGGTAATCAAGGAGCAGGCTACACAGCATCACACATGGTACAGTAAAACTGGCCTCATGTGAGACCAATTTTCTTGGGAATGCCAGATGAAGTTACTGTGCTCATTTCCACTCTAGTGTGTGTTGTGTTCTGGGCACCAAACTCAATTTAAAGGGGACAAAGAACTCACATTGTCAGTGTTTGGGTACAAACTACATTTGGGTATCTGGCGTGCCTACCAACCCACATACAGTGACATAAGACAACCCAGTCAGTTTTCTGTGGGCTGCAGATTTGACTCCCCTTCCTATGTCACATGCAGGCTCATTAGAATATATTTTGAGCTTGAGAACTTCTTTTGCAAAGGTGCACCATATTTTTTTCGCGAGCCAATCAGAGACTGTGCTTTTTTAGGAGGGGCGCTTTTCAGACAGTGGGTGAATACAGGTATATTCAGACAGGCAGTATGAGAAAAGTAAGGTGTTTTTTGAACAATAAAGCATGTAAACATGTTCTAGAAGAAACCCAAAATACAAGTATGAAACTGAAAATTAACAAGATATTTCCTCTTTAAATGATCAGGCTTTTGCATATTAGAAATGTTCTGTTGTTTGCACAAATACGCCTGTTAGATTTGCTGCTAATTTCCCTACAAGGATCATTTAATTTAGTCTTAAAGAGTGATGCTGGTCTACGTCACTACTGGTTATAAGGTCAATGTAGTGTGTGGGCGTGCAGCAAAGCGGTATCTGTTCTTATAGACTTTAAATGATCCAGTTAATTCAGAGTAAAGTAGATAATTTCAGCTTGCGTTTTACAAGAATAACCAGAGAAAATCACTGACATGTTAGATCTAGACAGTGTTTTGAGTCATTACACGATAGTATTTTTTTTTTTTACTCTCTCCTCTCGACTCTGGCAGGCACGGTGACGAAGAAGAAAATCGCCGGCCAGCTACACATTTATCCGTACGACAGGAAGCTGTTTCACCCAGGAGTCTCCTGTGAAACCTGCCAGCTCGTCAAACCGGCTCGCTCCAAACACTGCAGTGAGTAAATAAATGTTAAATAGTAATAAATAAGCACCGTTGTAGTGAATTATTTCAGCATTGGAATACAGAATCATACTCACTGTAAACACTGTCTGTAATTTCAGGGGTCTGCAACAGGTGCGTCCAACGTTTTGACCACCACTGTGTCTGGGTGAACAACTGCATCGGTTCTCAGAACACGCGGTACTTCTTGCTTTACCTCTTCAGCGTGTGCGCCATGGCGGGCGACATTGCCGTGCTAACAGCAGACATGCTGTTTCATGCCGTACTGCGGTCGGGGCTTCTGAGGGCCAGTTATATAGATGAGTTCGGCCAGCAGCAGCCAGCGGGGCCTATGTTTGTTGCACAGGTGAGACTCAGTGACATGCTGTGTATCATATGCTGTAGTCACAATTCATTCCTGATTTAATTTTCTTTTTCCTCTCTGTCCCTCCAGCACCTGTTCCTGACCTTCCCCCGAATCATCTTCATGCTGGGATTCCTGGTCTTTGTCTTCTTTCTCCTGGCGGGTTACGCCCTTTTCCATTCCTTCCTGGCTGTCGTCAATCAGACCTCCAACGAGTGGTACAAAAGTCGAGGTTACACGTGTCAACACTGCCACCCAGCTGCAGACCACCTCTGTAGCCCAGCGCCAGACCACTCTAAAAGATACTACTACAGCAGAGGGCTGCTCCGAAACCTGGGAGAGATTTTCTTCCCTCCACAACCTGTTCAGAAAAAAGACAATTGAAAAAAAAAAGATACTGCCGTCTGTGTTGATATGCTGCATTTACTGTACATACTTGTACGGGGTTTACTGTCTCTGAGAACTACTGCTGACTGAAGAAATAAAGTTTATGTCAGTGCTTTCTTTATGGGCTCCGGTGTCTATCTCCCTCAAGGTGTCACATATGGGAAAGCTCTGACAACATTGGCAGCAAACACAAAAACAATTATTGTTGGAACAAATCATTGTCTATTAACTGCAAGCCTAGGACACCGTTTTTTATCCTTTTCCTGCCATCAACGAAAGCATGAACGCATCCAAAGCTCTATGTCCACCCATTGTAATTTTTTCAATACATGATCACAGACTTAGGACTACTTTATGTATTTTTTTATCAGGCGTGGGTATATTTTAATGGTAGGTAGGTAAATAAATAATTTAATGAAATCAATTCAGTGTCAGGGGGTCAATGAAGCCAGCAGGGGGAGCTGTACACTGACATTCATTACAATTCAATAGTGTTATAAAACACATCTGTGCTAGTTGGACAGCCCAGAAGCAAATATGGAACTTGTATTCACATGATATGGGATAGGTAAGGAGATGGATGTGTCACAAGTTCAATTGTGTTAGGGATAGTTTTTTCCTATATTATATATATATATATATATATAGCATCAAATAGCTTCCACTGGGTTTTGAACACTTGCCCTAAAGACTCATGGGAGCTGTAGTTTGATGCTTAGAAGATAACTTAAAATAACAGGATGCAACTGTGTTATTGATCATTTTTGTCCTACATATCTTTAGCATCAAAAATAGCTCCCATTGGGTTTTGAACACTTGCCCAAAAGATTCATTGGAGCTGTAGTTTGATGCTTAGAAGATAACTTAAACTAACAGAGTTTTTTTTAGTACCAGCTTTGTAGCTTAACCCCAATATTATGTATCCGTTTTTTTGGAAAGACAAACCAAACAGGTTGGGTGACCAGGTGTTCCACTTTATGAGGGACACAGCATTTGTATTCCTTATTGTCCCACATCCCACATATTGAGACGATGTCCCACATTTCCATTGGCTCTAGTTTTCAAATGTCAAACCACTGCAGGACAGAAGCAGGGGAGGCTGTTATCACAGCGCTAAGTTTGTTGTCAAACTGAACACACGTGGGTCAAGCACAGGTTAACATTCCACTGGCTTTGCTATGCTATGCCCAACGGAGGAAATTGTGAGTCAAAGCAAAGTCACAAGCTATGTAGACTTAGGTGGAATATGATGGAAACTACCTTAAAGAAAAGGAAGAGCAGCTAGAACAAAGACTGTGAAATTACATATAAGTATTTATAATCCGGTGGAAGGCGATTCTCAGAGTTTTTAGCGAAATTTTTCAATTTCACATGGGGAATTGACATAAAGTGACACAGTTCGTGTGAGTGTCAAGGTGCGGCTCAAAAAGAGATGTGCCAATTCTGTGGATGCATTCGGAAAGCATAGAGATGTTTATTATTTGAAGGTCCCACATTGTAAAAAAATGAGATTTTCATGTCTTTTATATTATAAAATGAAATATGGATGAAACAAAATGGAGAGCAAAAAATAAAAATAAAATAAACAAACAAATAAATAAAGAAATAAAGAAAACTTAAAAAAGAAAAAGCCAACATAACTGGCAAGATCAATATCATGTGACTGTGTGTGCGTGTGTGTGTGTGCGCTTGTGTGTTGACGTTCCTGTCACTTTAAGCCGATCAAGGCCTATAGAAAGGAGGCTAGGTCACTGGTCTTGGGATGTGGGGTATATAACGCATGCGCAGTGTAACTAAAGCAGGCCAGATTTTACTGCGCATGTGTCATACCCCCATATATGACGTATTGATGACGCATGTCCCATCCTCCTTTCTATAGTCCTTGAAGCCGGTGCGGAAGTAATGGCAGAATTGATGCAACACTCAGTGGAAGGTCAGGTTCTTCTCTCTCCGGTGGATTTCAACACTTAACACTTCTCAAACCCACAGAGAGGAAAAGACTGCTGTCTCCACATAGCAGCTGCTAACTTAACTGTATGACAGCCCTGACGTTGCTCGGTAGCGATAGCAGCGGTCAGACTGTGATGATGTCTGGGTCAAAGTGTACCCGGCTGAACGGAGCGCTGGTCAAACAAGTGCTGGACTCGGTGGACAGCGTCCTGTTTGACTGCGACGGGGTCATCTGGAGGGGGGACCAGGCCGTCCCCGGAGCCCCTCAGGTCGTCAACCTGCTCAAGGAGAAGGGCAAGAAGGTGTTCTTCGTCACCAACAACAGCACCAAGACGAGGAAGATGTACGTGGACAAGATGTCCACGTTGGGGTTCAACGCTAAAGAGGACGAGGTGTTCGGGACTGCGTACTGCTCCGCCGTGTACCTGAAGACTGTCTGTAAGCTGGAGGAGGGGAGGAAAGTCTACCTGGTTGGAAGCGACGCCATGAGACAGGAGCTGGAGGCGGTGGGGATCCAGCAGACCGGGTTGGGACCGGACCACGTCTCCGGGAAGCAGAAGGACTGGGCCAACGTGGCTCTGGACCCCGAGGTGACGGCGGTCGTGGTGGGCTTCGATGAGCACTTCAGCTACATGAAGGTGAACAGGGCCATGCAGTACCTGACCCAGCCGGGCTGCCTGTTCGTGGGGACCAACCGGGACACCAGGCTGCCCCTGGAGGGAGGCAAGGCCGTCCCAGGTAGGGAGACACACATTACAGTGGGTTTAGAGCAGGTTAAAGAGGACCTATTGTGTTCATTTTCAGGTGCATACTTGTATTTGGGGTTACTACTCGAACATGTTTACATGCTTTAATGTTCAAAAAACACTTCACTTTTCTTATACCAGCTGTGCTGCAGCACTTCATTTCACCCTCTGTCTGAAACGCTCTGTTTGAGCTCCTGAAAAAGAAAAGCCCAGTCTGCTCTAATTGGTCAGTTGGCCCACTGCTGTGATTGGTCAACCAAACCAAACTCTTCGGACTCCGCTCCAGCTCCGCTCCAGCTCCGCTCTAACTAGCTTTGTTTGAGGGCGTGCCAAACTAGCCGCTAGGCAGGTATTACGGAAATGTGTTACTTGGTGACATCACCACGTTACAGAAGAAAAGGCGTTTCAGGCAGTTCAGGAGCAGTGTTTCTGTGGGGGAGAGTAACTCCCTTTGGTGTGGACTTTGGGCTTTGTAACTTTGCGCAAAAAACGATATAACACAATAAAGAAAAGGAAAAAAACACAAAAGCATAATAGGTCCTCTTTAAAGTATTCTCTTTTATTGATGCCAATACAAAGTGAACCACACCCAAAAGTACATTCTCTTAATCACTACATGTACACACACTTTTTTATTTGACAGCCATAGTAACTTGGTACAATATGAGCATATAAAATACGATGCATTGATATACTAAACTACCCTATAGTATATGAAACAGTTGAGGCAAGGCCTATGAAAAGGAGGCTGGGTCACGGGCAGACATGGGTCTTGGGGTATGGGTTATAACACATGCGCAGTGTAACAGAAGCTGCGGTCGTGCGTTGTGATTGGCTCAATTTCGGCGAGTGCAGGCGAGATTTTACTGCGCATGTGTTATACGAGAGATACGACGCATGACCCAGCTTCCTTTATATAGGCCTTGGTTTGAGGGCATGCCAAGCTAGCCATTATGCAAATGTATTACTTGGTGACATCACCACATTCAGCCCTGAAAACACAGGAAATGAAATAAACTAGCAGGGATCTGTAGGGTAATCGAGTAAAAGCTCCACTCACCTTCTGCCCCTCACTCCTACTCCTCCTCCTCCTCCTCCTCCCAGGTACAGGCTGCCTGCTGCAGGCCGTGGAGATGGCGGCTCAGCGCCAGGCCCAGACGGTGGGCAAACCCAACCACTTCATGTTCGACTGCGTGGCCTCCAAGTTCGGCGTGGACCCCGACCGCTGCCTGATGGTGGGCGACCGCTTGGACACGGACATCATGCTGGGCTCCAACTGCGGCCTGAAGACTCTCCTCACCCTCACGGGGGTCAGCAGCGTGGCGGACGCCGAGGCCCATCAGAAGAGCGGCTGCGCGGAGAGGCAGGGGATGGTGCCGGATTATTACGTCGAGAGCATCGCCGACCTTCTTCCGGCTCTGCAGGGATGAAAACTGCGGCGAGTCTGTCAGGACTGGAGTGTAGCTACGTGATAGCCTAGCAGCTTTAAACCGGAGGAATTTGGCTAGCCTGTCACACGCCAAACTCCATTGTCTTCTAAAAGGGAATATTTTTTCATTAAAGGTGCTATTGATAACATTGCTAACATTCAGCCACTAGATGTCGCATTCTCCCTCCTCTATTCCACTGCATTCACTTCACAACAGGTGGTTGCCAGTTCGTTGTAAAACTTACATATGAAGTGAAACTCAGGCAGACATCATGTAAAGTGACGAGTCTTTCGGGGTAGAGTAATGAAGTCATTTTTGCAACATGTAGCTATAGTTGGAGCTTGCAGATCAGCTGTTCTCACGGCGTACACACTTCATTCAAACTCGACAGAAACAAAATTTAACTCACCAAAACCGTCTTGGTTAGTCTCTCAAACAATCACCAACCCTGGTTCTAAACCCCCTCCGATGCGCATCTTCCTTATACATTGTCCGATTGAACTATAACGTTGGGTAACTGGACGTCACTAATGCTAAGATGCTAACGTAGCTCCTCGGGGATTGAAGCTGTTATTTTTCTTATTATGACAATCTAACCGGTGGCAACACATTAGTTAAGGTTGTAAGGACTCTGGTTGTTGGTAGTTGTTAGTTTTGTTTACTGAATTGTAATTTTATGGGTTATTGTTGTTCAGACGATTAAGCTAAGACAGCTACTATGCGCTAACGTGAGTTGTCACTTGTTATCACGGTAAATATTCACTTATTCTGCAGCCTGATGGAGTTGGATGGATTTTTTTCCGACACTAACTGGCAACTTTGATCACCGACGACACAGAGGCACCACGTGATACCAACGGCGTTATACTATTGGCTCTTAAGCCTTGTTAGAAGTGGGTACAGAACGTCAGATATCTTCTACAGATATAAACAAAACATTCATTTTGGACCCGCCAAAATTTTAAAAGTGAATTCACAATTCTAATAATTATTTTTAGGAAAAGCCATACTTTTATTCAGCACCTTTCTACAAGACCTGTGGATGTAATTTTTTTTTTTTAATTATTCATCTGCATAAAAATGTTATCAATATGACCTTTAAGATTTATATGATTAAACTCATCTCTGTAACAAAGTCACAACCAAACAGCTAGCTGATGCGTGACAGAGGAGACAAAGACTCCCTTATTTAGCTAAAAGCATTATTATTATTAAAACCCGCTAATTTAACTCAACATTAATGACAGATTTATTATTATTAATAGCATAAGAACAATGATTTACAGTATTGTTTCAATGTGATTATGTTCCTTTTTGGGTGAAAGGAGTTGTACTTTAAAGACCCTGTCTGTGATGCAATTGCGCCTTAAGCAACTACAAGTCAAACTCGAGGAGGGAAATGAGCACAAAGCATGTCTCAACAGTTTGGTAATATATGTGTGTTCAGGTTTACAGCTATAAATAACAGGCACAGAGTGGGGCTAAAGGCACTGAACTGGTCTGACTTGATCTTTTTTTTCATGTATTTTCACACCTCAGCAGAAAGTGCAAACATTTGCGGTTACATTCACGGGATGGTGCAATGCTACCCAGTTTTGTCATGTAAGTAAAACACTGGTTCATATAATGGCATATTTTAAATGTAATCCTTTTACTTCGTCTGTGTTCTCTGTCTTGTCCTTGACTCACCGAATCACTGAAAGCAATGCTCAAAAATCCGTAATAAAACTATCTTTACTAAATCAGCGTCTGCTCTCTGTGGCTTTAAGTTCAAAGTGAACGCAGCAAACTTTCCTCCCAAGTCCCATTCTTAAAGTCACCTTGGGGCTGTCGTCGGCTGGATGCTGCAACGGTCGGAGACGCGTATCGCCTCTCACCTGATGAGAGGCTTTCCAAGCTGCACCTGCCTCGCCGCCTTTGTCCATTGTCCGGGTCGGGGAGGGCGGCCAATTCCTCTCGTCTGTTTGAGTGAGAGGGAAAGATGGATAATGTTAGAGAGGCATATTAAGTCGTATTAGACATTAACCCTTTAATATTCTGCTCAACCGTTTGGTAGAGCACATTTTGAGTCTCTATATCTTATTACAAAAATGTGTTGGACTTAACTCAACCCGACTGGGCCATCTCTACCACTCGGTTAGGGGATGTTATGCTAAAAAAATCCACTAGATGTCGCTGTGCCTTTTAAGTAGCATGCCTTTTCAGTCTGCCTCCTTACAGGAAGTTAGGAACGTAAAAGTTAATCCAGACATGAGGACTCTGTTTGGTCTCATTTTCAAAGGTATAAGCATATTCTTTCGACATATCATAGTCTCAGAGGCCTTACTGAACACAAATAAAAAGTCTAATACGGGGCAAATAATTTTCTAAAAACATGCTTTACCAAACGGTTCAGTTGTCCTTTTATGGTAAAGTTAATGATGTAATTAAAATGTACTATTTTCGACTAAATATAACACTTTTTGATTATTATTCGTTGTTGTTAATATGATACATTTAATGTTATTCCATTACAAATATGCAGAAATAACTTAATAAGTATGATTATGTTTATTGTCTAAAAAAACATGCTCTACTAAACGGATGAACTGTCTTTTGCCGGTAAAAGTAGTGATGCTAAGATAATAAATTCAAATTATTTATAAAATAAAAAACATTCACTGTTGTTAATATAATTTGTTAATGGCATAAATTTAATGTTATTCCATTATATATTTGATTAAAACATGATATCAGTATGATTTGTCACCATTTCTGAGATGTTTTTAAAGTAGCCAACTGTAAATATGGTGCATATCTAGAATAAATACATGGAAATAATACTTGTACTGGTAATACTACCAATTCCACGGTAACAAATTGATTTATGTTATCATATTAACTTATTACGAGCATAATAACAGTACATTGTTTGTATTTTTCTTTTACCATGAAGCGTCATCTCAACCGATTGGTAGAGGCCTATATTAAAAAAAACTTTGAGGTCTATTAAAAAATGTTTCTATTGTTTTTATAATTGCCCCAATGACGTCAAAAATGCAAAGAGAAACAGTTTCCTTTGTTTTTTTCTTAGTGAGGACATTAAAGGGGGTAAAAAAAAGAGGAAATTGCAGGAAGACAAGACTTGAAAATTGCATTTGGCAAGGTTCAGAGTTTTGTGTGACTGTTTTGGGAGGGAGACAGTGAGACCAAAGGAGGAGGAGGAGGAGGTGGAGGTGGAAGTGGGGGAGGTCTGCAGGGACAAAGAGAAGCTGGCCAGGTGTATTGCGTCTCAGTCATGACCACAGCTCCATGCCGGTAGCTACGAGAACGGGAGCAGACCGAGTGAGGAGCCGTCAAGGGACACAGGATGGTGAGGTGTTGGAAACATTCGGAAAACCGTTTGGAGGAAGCACAGTGCACGGTAAGCACATAGCTTTTAAATTTAAAGAGCTGCTACTAACTGAGGTGAAGGGGATGAATACAGGACACATTTGGTTTTTGCTTACATGCAAATCCAGCCAGATTTGCTATATTACAAGTTGGCTTCCAGATATTGATTTATGTAAAAAATCTCAGTCAGAATCTAGATAAATAGGGCTGGTGGCTTGTGTGAGTTTCAGTTTGTTTACATCCTGAGATGTCGAGTAAGTACTGTTTAAATAGCTTATCCCTGGTCCTCGTCTTTTCAGGATGGGGGCTCTGCTGCGTCCTCCCAGTCCCGCTTCCCACACAAGGCATTCTGGGTCAGCCTCTCGGTCTCGCTGCTCCTGGTCATCGTTGCCTTCGGTTTGACGGGGCACCTGGGGCTGTCACAGCCTCGCTCTGAGGTACATGAACCCATATATATTACCTAATAATAATGTCTGACCTGAGAACTTCCATTTCTTACATTAATTCATCTCTTATGTAGTCTTTACAGATCGTGCGAATCACAGTTCCAGATCAGACCGGAGTTCTGATCAACCAGTCGGCCGTCGTGGACCAGCAGAATGACCTTGTGACCTTTTCGGTGACCTCGCCCGCAAATCAGACGTCCACTGTTCTCTTTGATATCAAACATGTACGTGCAGGTGAAACTGTGTGTAATGATGGGATAACTGATCTGCAGATGGGAGAGATGTGTGACTGTCTGCTGTTGTGTGTTGCAGGGTTTGATATGTTACAAACCCGTCGACCAGGACAGCTGCTTCCTGCGAAAGATGGAGAAGTCCGACTACGACAACGTGCACTCCCTCCTCCACGAGTCAACACACAAGGTAGCGACACTCCCAACACGTGAGAACATGTCATACGATCGGGTCTCCCTCGCTGCGTTCAGGATATGCGAGACCTACAAAGCTTTAAATGAAAACGCACCCGGGCAAATGAAGAAGTTGCCCTTTTAGCTCTGCCAGGTGTTTTCTAAAGTGCCTCGCTAATGTGTGAACTGGCATTTATGACATAGCTTTATCCCAGAATGCACCACTGAGCCACAACCCTGCTGGGTTTCATAGGTTTTGCATGACTTCCTCTGCCTGCTCCATACAAAGAGAGGGGGTGAAGCATGCAGGGCCGTATGAAGAGCCGTATAGTCTGCCTCTCTCTCTCTCGCCTCCACGACTGAATTCCTCAGCACATCTGATCCCTCCGGGCCCCCTTCGGCGTGCCCGGGATCTTCTTACAGGAGGCTACGGCGGTGGGCACAATGGCCACTCTGTGTGAGGGCTTTTTAAGACTCCTCTGTTGGATTAAAATACAGCCTGATGTATTGGCTATAGCGAAGGAGGGGGCTGTGTTTATCTGCTTTGTGGCAAAATACCTGGATCTCATATTGATTTGGCTCCCTCACATATGATTTGTGTGGGATTATAATATGAGTAGATGAACGGCCTCGCAAGTAAACTGAGATGAGACTTCTGTTTCTCTCGTCTTCGCACAATAGCACCATTTACACCTTTAGTCGGAGCGCTTTTGTGATGCCGTCTCGTGGTGTCACATATCTCACGCAGCTCCTCAGTGTTGATCGTGGTCTATTAATCTACGATAGGAGGATGGAGAGTAAATGTGGTCTGTCCCTCTATTCTGAAGCATAATGGTCTTCTTGGTCTTCACCGGTTGTTACGTGACCCACTCAAGCACTTTAAGTGGTTCACTATCGGAGCCAATCACAGGTGTAAGTGGTGCAATTACGCGCAGCCTTTGTGACGAATAAGAGCGCAAATGTGCAACCGTGTTGACCTCATCAGCGAAAATATCAGGCTTGAGTTTCATTCTTGGTTTTCTTCTTTCTTTGACTCCAATTTATTCACTTTGTCACTGAGTTGAATATGATTTCTCACACTTATAAAATGACACCGCAGCTCAGGAGTCGCCATTTATTCCCGCCGCAGAGGACAAAAGTCTTCATCTGTTGTGGTTTTTTTTCTGTTGTTGAGATGTTGTGTTCCTCAGCAGAGTCAGTTCCAGCTTGCCGGGAATGAGACCCAGAGGCAGACGGAGTTCCTGGGAGTGCTGGCAGCCAGTCAGGTGGACGTGTCCACGCTGGAGGAGCCTCTCCAGGCTCTGTGTCAGAACAGCTCCATCCACTGGACCAGGAGGGTCGAGGGTGAGAGCGGCCGGACTTGTATTCTAAAGAGGATTGCTTTGACATAAACCCTCAACTGTCATTTTCTAGAATTGTTTACGTCTGCCAACCAAGTCAAGTTGCAGTTAACACCCACGTCTGTCCAAAATTTCCTCACTTCATCATTTTATCCCGTTAGACATTTGTGTGAAATTGTCATAATTAGCTAATTCATTCTTGAGTTATCGCGGGTTCACAGTGACTTTGACCTTTGACCTCTAAAGTCTAATCAGTTCATCCTTGAGTCCAAGTGGACATTTGTGCCAAATTTGATCCCGAGGTATCACGTTCACGAGAATGGCACGGACGGACAACCCAAAATCACCAGTGAAGAGGCATAATAAAAAAAACTTTTCACAAACTTACTTTTATCACCACCCTGGTTATAAAGCATCTCTGTGCCCTAGAGGTACATTATTGTTCAAAAGATATTCAAAAACACATCAGTGAGCCACACCATTGCACTGATGGTGACATGTTCCTTCAGTACCATGAACATGAGCACTGTGGCTGTACTGTAAATACTAACGAGAGAAAATAGTCCCCCAACAAATGCCCTATTTATTCCTGTTTAACTGATGTTTGCTAAAAGCTACAGTGCCCAGCTGTTTAATTAGCCTTAGCCTTTTAAAAATAATATACTATATAAATTAAGGCTGTCAAAGTCAGTTCGAAATTCGTTTTTAACAACACTAATTTCTTCAAAGCATTAATGCAATACATTTTTCAGAGGTTGTAGGGGGCTCAGTTTTAAAGCTAGAGTAAATATACTGGTATCATATTAAACTATAAACCCTAAGGAATCCATTGGTACCAACCATGTCATACTAGTCACGAAGGAGGGTAGATAACGCTTCAAACTTGCGCTAATTTTGGCAAAGAAAAGCTGCCATGGCCATTTTCAAAGGGGTCCCTTGACTTCTGACCTCAAGATATGTGAATGAAAATGGGTTCTATGGGTACCCACGAGTCTCCCCTTTACAGACATGTCCACTTTATGATAATCACATGCAGTTTGGGGCAAGTCATAGTCAAGTCAGCACACTAGCACACTGACAGCGGTTATTGTCTGTTCGGCTTGAGTTTGCCATGTTATGATTTTAGGATATTTTTTTATGCTAAATGCAGTACCTGTGAGGGTTTCTGGACAATAATTGTCATTGTTTTGTGTTGATAATTGATTTCCAATAATTAATATATACATACATTTGCATAAAGCAAGCATATTTGCCCACTCCCATGTTGATAAGAGTATTAAATACTTGACAAATCTCCCTTTAAGGTACATTTTGAACAGAAAAAAAATGTGCGATTAAGTTGCGATTAACTATAGACAATCATACGATTAATCGTGATTAAATATTTTAATCGCTCTAAAAGATATAAATATATACTTTATATATTGACTTGTTTTTAAAGATGTATGTCTTTAGTAGAAACAAATGGGCTTCTTGCTGACTTCTAGAGACAAGGTAGAGAAGACAGACTAACACAATGTTGGTTTTGGTCTTTTCATTCATTCATTCATATCACGCACCAGAAGTTCAGGATTCATTTGTCAATACACACAGACACCATACTGTATGAAGGGAGCTTTTAAAACGAGCCAGCTGGCAATTCCATAACGAGTGTTGGATGAAACCTAAGACTAATCTTTGACGTCCAGTAGTGACCTTTCCACTGTTGCCGTAAATGTGCTGGCAGCACGTTTTCCTCATACAGATTATAGCATTAATATCCTACTTTAAATCAGGCTGCTTTTAGACCATAAATTGTGGATCTAAATTGTAAATATTGCCAAATCTGTTAATTAATATAAGCTTTTATAAGCTTTTTTATTCTTATTCATGCCTTAAAGTTGTGACAAGAGGCAGGTAATATTCTGAATTTAGGGGATCCTCATAGTTTCTACTGTTCATCAGTAAATAAAACACTGTCTACACAATGATGATCTATATCTTGTCAAGGATTTCGCCATGTTTTTTAAAGTCACCGGGGTCTCTGTCTTGTTTTCAGGCCCGGGGAAACAGCGGCTGGTCTACTTCTGCATCGACATCTGCTTTCCCAGCAACATCTGCGTGTCCGTGTGCTTCTACTACCTGCCAGAGTGACTGTGCATTCTCTTCCTCTCCTCCCAGCAAAAGATCAGGGAAACAAAGTTGTCTTTTTAGCTCCCTCTCTACAAGAAAAAGAAAAAAAAAAACGAACAAAAGCCAGCTTTGACTGTTTCCTTTGTGCCATACAGCCGCCAGTAAACCAGTGAAGCGGCCAACCCTCCCAGTGCATTTCCA